>NC_056627.2:360580462-360923795 GCF_002870075.4 Lactuca sativa | reverse complement strand
GATACAAGAAATTAGTCAGAGGTTTGAGCCAGGTTTATTGTCGTAAACCATGAGAGTTTCATTGTTGGGTAGGTGAAGGTGAACGGCCTTCTTGTGACACATAATTTCAGCATGGTGGGGGATTAACCAATCCATGCCAACAATCACATCAAAGCTCCTAATATTAACAGGCATCAAACTGATTGGGAAGGAGTGATTATTTAACGTTAGTGTGCACCCTACATAGACGTCGTTGGTTGATTCTGTTTTACCGTTGGTCATTTCGACCGTATAAGTTTCGTTCAATTTGTGAAGATTTTGATTGAGTAGGTGTTTGAATTCGTGACTTACGAAGCTTTGCTCAACACCACTATCAAATAAAACGCACGCATAAGACTTGTTGAGGGGAAACGTGCCAGTCACCACTGTTGGATCTTGGACCGCTTCTCCTTGCCCCATGGTTAATACCCTTCATGTGTTCTAAGTGTTGTTCTTAGGGAAGTTGCGTTTAAAATTGATGGGTTTTAGCCATAAGAACTTTCCTATGTGCGCGTGCAAAACCCTAATGCTTGGATCTAGGCTTTCTAATTAAACATGCTTTGAATCCAACACTTCTAATGACTAATTAGGTATAATAACAATACAAAATCAAATCTGAAAGTTTACCTTTGAATCTCTTGTTTGATCTTGTTGTCTTGGAGCTCTAGAGTCACAATTGTCACTCCTCTAATGGCTTACAAACACCAACTAGCAAGGAGGATGATTTGAGAGAGAGGTTGGGAGGAAATCGCCCAGGGGTTCTCTACTTCAGATGAGATGCCGATTTCCCTTGGCCATAGGGTCTATTTATACTTGTAGACTCCTTAAGGGTTTCACCTTAAACCTTAGTTGGATAATCTTTCCTTAAAGCAATCCAAATCCTTTCCTTAGATAAGCATTGGACGATTTGAGGCTATCCCTAGCCCTAGAATCCGTCCATCCTTCATCCAATAAGGATTTACAGTCTAAAGTGTAACTATCAAACAATTGACAGTTTATACCCTTTTATTTAATTAATCTCTTTAAGTCACCAAATTAATACTAATTAATCTATAACTTATATTAATCAAATAACAATATTATTATTCCTTATATTATTCTCATAATATAATAATAATATTTATTCTCTCATAATAAATCATCCTATCAAGTTGCTATGGTGAAGGCAACCCAAAAGGACCATGCACAATCGGGTCAAATATTTGCCTAATATAGTTGCAGCCTTAGACACTATTCCAACAGTCTCCCACTTGGATAAGTCTAGTAACTATATGCACAAGTACAATTCGATTTGCAATCGTAGCTCTCAAAGACGCTGTCAAACTCTGATCTAATCAATCTTGTCCTTTAGATAAGGGACCGTACAGTCCTCTGTTAGATAACATGCTGACAATTCTATGGAATAATTAGTCAAGCATTTAGGTTTCTCGATCTCTGATTTATTTGACATAGAACTTAATCGAACACATCAATTCAGTTCTGACCGGGCCCGACACATAAGTCAAATCAAATCATCGAGCGGCTGAGATATCGCTTTTATCCTCTTGGGATAAAAGTTACAGATAAACTTCGACTTATATGCATTTACTTATTCATTAATCAACTATACACAACAATGCGTTTTATAACATCGAGTTACTGATGCGTTTTCGCATTATCAATGTACAATCAATTAACAAATAACAAACCATATATCTAAGTTTTAAGACTATATGATATTATCGTCTTACGATCACCCTTTTATATCATATTCCATAAGGTGATTCCAGCAAGCGCGGGTTTGTTCCAATGCTCAAAACTAGTTCATAAGCACTCATGAACGTCGCAGCAATCTTTTTCTATGTCTAAAACCATTTAGACAATCTACGCACCAATTCATGACAATCTTCATTCATATCTACTTCCAACATATGAACGATTGTGGAAAATTTGAACAATTCGATTATTCTTAATAAATTCAATTATTCTGGAAGTCAAAACATGCAAAGTGAAACAGTAGTTAAACAATTAGCATAAGACAGTAACATTACTCATAAATAAAACTCCTTTATTTAATCGTCAAATGTTAATTACATTTATCTATTACACGTTTCTAATACTATCTAATCTATGCTAATATCATCCTTCAGCCCAATACTCCTAGCATGCTGCAAGTGATTAACCCTACTCAGTCCCTTCGTAAGCGGATCTGCTGGGTTATCTTCTGATGATATCCTCTTCACTACGAGTTGTCCTTCTTCTACATGATGTCTAATAAAGTGATATTTTCTGTCGATATGTGTAGATCTACCATGATCCCTCGGTTCCTTGGTCAAGGCAACCGCTCCTTCATTATCACAGAAAATCTCCATGGGCTCCTTTATGGTAGGTACAACTCCAAGATCACCGATGAAGTTCTTCAGCCATATTGCCTCCTTCGACGCTTCGCTCGCTGCAATGTACTCTGATTCACACGTTGAATCAGCTACGGTTTCCTGCTTGGAACTTTTCCATGTCACTGCTCCTCCAATCAAGGTAAAGACCTAGCCCAACTGTGAATGGTAGTTGTCCCTGTCGGTCTGAAAGCTGGCGTCACTATACCCCCACACCTTCAAGTCATCACTCCCTCCGAGGACTAAGAACCATTCCTTCGTCCTCCGAAGGTACTTAAGGATATTCTTCACCGCAATCCAATGGGCTCTGCGATGGTTTCCTTGATATCTACTAACCATGCTCAAAGCAAAGGCTACATCAGGGCGAGTACAAGTCATAGCGTACATGATTGAGCCAATTGCGGAAGCGTATGGTACTCGGCTCATTTCTGCTATTTCAGCTTCGGTACTCGGACTTTGAGTCTTACTCAACTTGGCATTACTTTGTATCGGTAATTCTCCCTTCTTTGAGTTTTCCATACTAAAACGTTTTAGTACCTTTTCTAAGTAAGTGTTCTGACTAAGTCCTATTGGTCTCTTACTTCTTTCTCTCACTATCCTTATTCCCAAAATGTAAGAAGCCTCTCCGAGGTCCTTCATAGCGAAGCACTTCCCGAGCCAGGACTTAACCTCCTGCAGAGTCGGGATGTCATTTCCTATGAGTAATATGTACTCGACATATAGAACGGGAAAGCTTACTATACTCCCACTGGCTTTGACATATACACACGACTCATCTTCGCTTGGTACAAATCCAAACTCTTTGACTTTCTCATCGAAGCAAAGATTCCATCTGCGAGATGCTTGCTTAAGTCCATAAATGGACTTCTCAAGCTTACACACTCTATTCGGATGCTTCGAATCCACAAACCCCTCTGGCTGAGCCATGTAAACATCCTCAGCCAACTTCCCATTAAGGAAAGCGGTCTTGACATCCATTTGCCAAATCTCATAATCATGAAATGCGGCAATCGCTAGCATCAATCTAATAAATTTTATCTTCGCAACTGGTGAGAAGGTCTCATCATAGTCAACTCCAGGAGTTTGAGTAAAGCCCTTCGTGACCAATCGCGCTTTATATGTGTGTACTTTTCCATCCACGTCGGTCTTCTTCTTGAAGATCCATTAGCACCCAATGATCTTACGTCCGGGCACATTATCAACCAAATTCCAAACTTGGTTATCATACATGGATTGGATCTCGCTATCCATTGCCTCTTTCCATTTCGCAGACTTTGGGACTGCCATGGCTTCCTTATAGCTATTAGGTTCATCAAGATTTATTAGTATACCATCACTAATATACGTGTCCCCTTCGGTAGTAATATGAAAACCATAAAACTGGGGTTGAACTCTAACTCTATCGGAATGTCTAAGAGGTAAGGACTCGTCAATCGGTTCAACCAGAGTTTCTTCCTCGGGTTGAGTGCCAGCGGTAGAGGTTCCTTCATCTATCGACTCTTGAATCTCTTCAAGCTCGATTTGCCTCCCACTGTCTCCTTGGCTTATGAGTTCTCGCTCTCGAAAAACTCCTCTCCTCGCAACAAAGACAACATTTTCCTTCGGTCTATAGACGAGATATCCAAAGGATTTCTGCGGGTAGCCGATGAAAATACATCGCTCACTACGAGTTTCGAGCTTGTTGTGAGTATCTCGTCTTATGAAAGCCTCGCAAACCCAAACCTTGATATGTGCCAACGACGGAGCTTTCCCTGTCCACATCTCGTGAGGTGTTTTGGCAACCTTCTTAGTAGGGACTCGGTTAAGGATATGGGCGGCAGTCTCTAAGGCATAACCCCAAAAAGAGATTGATAGTGAAGCACGACTGATCATAGAGCGAACCATATCCAATAAGGTTCGATTACGCCTTTCTGCCACACCATTCAACTGCGGTGTCCTAGGAGGCGTCAATTGTGAAACTATTCCACACTCCTTGAGATAATCGTGGAATTCAAGAGTTAGATACTCTCCTCCTCGATCGGATCGAAGCATCTTGATTTTCCTGCCCAATTGATTCTCCACTTCATTCTTGAACTCTTTGAACTTTTCAAAAGTTTCTGACTTTTGCTTGATTAAATAGATATACCCATATCTACTATAGTCATCGGTAAAAGTCACGTAGAAGCGGTTCCCATCCTTCGTGGCTGATCTAAACGGTCAACATACATCGGTATGTATTAGGTCCAATAGACCCTCACCCCTTTCACATGTACTTGTGAAGGGTGACTTAGTCATCTTTCCAAGTAAACAAGACTCGCACGTGTCATCTTCCCTAAGGTCGAATGACTCCAACACTCCATCCTTTTGGAGTTGGGCTATGCGTTTCTTGTTGACATGTCCAAGGCGACAATGCCACAAGGATGCCTTATCCATACTATTGGAAGAATCTATATTTAAAACATCATTTCCTAAGTTATCAACAATCATAACAGTTTCATAAATTCCATCACATGGTTTAACTTCAAAATAAAAGACACCATTTAGATAAGCCAAAATAGAACCATTCTCATTATTAAAAGAAAATCTAAAACCTTGTCTAAACAAACCATGAAATGAAATGATGTTTCTAGCCATTTCTAGCGAATAGCAACAATTGTTCAAATCTAAACTTAAACCATTCCTAAGCACTAAAGAATACATTCCAATGATGGTCACAAGCGACGATCTTATGTTCCCCATGATTAGATTTATTCTTCCAGCCTCCACATCCCTATTTCTTCTTAGTCCCTGCACATTAGAACAAATGTGGTAACCACAACCGGTATCAAGAACCCAAGAAATAGCATGAGATTATTCGTTAGATTTAATTGTGTATATACCTGCGAATGATGGCTTGATGTTTCCTTCCTTGATGGCTTGCAGGTACTTTGGGCAGCTTCTCTTCCAATGTCCTATCTTGTGGCAGTGGTGGCATTCTGCCTCCTTTGGGTTAGGGCAGGGCTTAGCAGGATCAAATTTGGTCCCACTAGAAGAGGCACCATCTCGGGCTTTAACCTTGCGATAGTTCATAGACGAAGCCTTCCTCTTCTTTCCCTTTCCTTGTCCAATAGCCAAGACAGGAGCAGCGGGTTGATTGGGAGTTGGTGCAACAGACTTGTCCTTGAAGTTGCTCTCAGCGACCCTCAAGAGACCTTGGAGTTTGCTTAGGGTGACCTCCTTTTTGTTCATGTGGTAGGTCATCCTAAATTGATTGTAGCTTGGAGGCAAAGAGTGAAGCACCATATCGATCGCCAAGTCTTCCCCAAAGTCAACATTCAACTTGCGAAGACGGTCGACATACCTTTGCATCTTTTGCAGGTGCACGGTAAGAGACTCTCCATGACCCATCTTAGCGGAAATCATGTTAGTGAAAATCTCATAACGCTCTTGTCTTGTGTTTTGGTGGTATCTCTCCAATAAGTCTTGATGCATCTCGTACGGGTACATGTCCTCATAGGACTTTTGGAATTCGGAGTTCATGGTGGCTATCATGATGCAATGTACCTTCGTTGTATCGCGCTCGTGAGTTTCAAAAGCGGTCATTTCAGCCGGAGTAGCGATTTTAGGGTTAATTTTCTCGAGCTTCTCATCGAGGACATACTCCTTATCCTCATAGCGAGCAATGGTGCGAATGTATCTTATCCATTCGCTAAAGTTCGTCCCATCGAAAGTGACCTTTTGACAAAGGCTCATCAATGTGAAAGAACTAGCAGCAGTGTTGTTTGCGTTCAACATATACAAATAGAAAGGACAAAGATAGATTAGAATATGAATCCCTAATTATCACCCAATAAGAAAATTAGGGCTAGGATCCAACAACAATATTTACATATTAGAAAAGGGATGTCGTAATCTAACATGAAAATAATATGAAGGTAAGTGAATGACGATTCACTAATTCTCCACCATAAAAACATAACTTTAAGTCCTAAATGTATTGAGAATTCCTAGGTTTGGATGAGATTCATTGAAACTATTCAATGGCATGTTTAAATCTCGATATGCCTCTCTTGTTTGTGACTGGGATACCAAGGATCACAAATCAGGTGTGAATTACCATGCAAATTCACATGGTGCCTTCATTGTAACGATCACCTATTCGATGTGCCGGTAAACCACACACGCTCCATCGAACTATGATAAACAATGAATCACCCTTTGCCACCTTTGCTTAGAACCAATTAGTGTGCCGATAAACCACACACACTCCACTAACTTCTTAGCAAGGGTGAAAAGTGTAATTTCATGGGATTGCATCAATTCACTTTTCCTAAAGTAACTAAGATTGGGAAATTTTTAAAAAAATATAGTTACTTTGTATTTCATATTATACTTTTAATGAGAGGATGAGGTTGCCCTATCCTACCCGTTCGGCTAACGACCCTCCACCGATCAAGCAAGCGGTGGGTGCGAGTGTACACCCATTAAGCGCCACTTTATAGGCCGCAACCTTATACCCACCTTATAGATCGGCTTCGTGAATGAGGCCTACTAACGGTAAGACTAGCATTTTAGTTATACATATATATATTAATCTTGTAATATTATATTAGTATAGGGTTGTATTTTAAACTTTTAAAAACTAGGGTTTGAAATTTAAATTGTCTAAATTAAAACTTTTAATCACAAAACATAAATTTCAAAACATGAGGACAAGTTTTAAACATTTAAAACGTGGAGGATCAAATAACAAATAATTTTCATTAACAATTAATTTCCTAATTATCTATATTTGATTTATTCAAGATTTCTTGCAAGATAATTACCAATTTAATCAAAATAATTAATTAATTATCATATAAGGAAATTAAATATTTTATTAGTTGATAAATATCTTTAATTAGATCAAGATTATAGTCATATATATCAAAAAATCGGATTAGGGTTGATCTAATATGATTAAGGTAAGTTTCCATAAGATAATTATCAAAAAATCCTGAATCTGGCCTTTCTTGACGCTTAGACTCGCCGAATCAGGCCAACTCGCCGAGTCCATGACTCAGAAACACAAAATCGAATTTTGCAAACAAGTTTCAAACAAACAAGCAACAATTTAATAGAAACCAAGCTAGTCTCTGATACCACTGATGGGTTTCGGCCATAAGAACTTTCCTATGTGCGCATGCAAAACCCTAATGCTTGGATCTAGGCTTTCTAATTAAACATGCTTTGAATCCAAGACTTCTAATGATTAATTAGGTATAATAACAATACAAAATCAGATATGAAAGTTTACCTTTTAATCTCTTGTTTGATCTTGTTGTCTTGGAGCTCTAGAGTCACAATTGTCACTCCTCTAATGGCTTACAAACACCAACTAGCAAGGAGGATGATTTGAGAAAGAGGTTGGGAGGAAATCGGCCAAGGGTTCTCTACTTTAGATGAGATGCCGATTTCCCTTGGCTATAGGGTCTATTTATACTTGTAGACTCCTTAAGGGTTTCACCTTAAACCCTAGTTGGATAATCTTTCCTTAAAGCAATCCAAATCCTTTCCTTAGATAAGCATTGGACGATTTGAGGCTATCCCTAGCCCTAGAATCCGTCCATCCTTCATCCAATAAGGATTTACAGTCTAAAGTGTAACTATCAAACAGTTGACAGTTTATACCCTCTTATTTAATTAATCTCTTTAAGTCACCAAACTAATACTAATTAATCTATGACTTATATTAATCAAATAACAATATTATTATTCCTTATATTATTCTCATAATATATTAATAATATTTATTCTCTCATAATAAATCATCCTATCAAGTTGCTATGGTGAAGGCAACCCAAAAGGACCATGCACAATCGGGTCAAATACTTGCGTAATATAGTTGCAGCCTTAGACACTATTCCAACAAAAATGGCTTGTTTCCCCACATCCATAGCATGCGCGGCTGGCTCCGGCGTTGTTGTCGTTGGCTTGTTTGTTTTGTTGCGGGGGCATCTTGCAATACCGGGCAATACGCCCCTTTCGATTGCATTTGATGCATTGTAAATCCTTGCATGCCCCGTAGTGATGATAATTACACTTGTCACATTTAGGATTTGATCCCACGTATGACTTTGTTGGTGTTGTTGTGGTTGAGGCGGGGGCGGTTGGGGCTGGTGCAACTGAAGGAGTAGCGGAATGGACCGCCACTGTTTGTGGTTTCTTGGATGGCCCTGGATTTTGTCTTCCTTTTCGCTTGTTCCACCAGTTCTTCTTACTCCCTCCTTCTTGTTTTCTCTCTCTCGGTTGTTTTCGTGCTTTTCTTGTCATTGTGATCGTAAAGCTTTTTGGCCAGGCGCTTTGTACTGTCATAGGTCTCGGGTTTTGAGGAAATTACGTTGCCCTGAATGGGAGGCGTCAAACCCCAGATGAATCGTTCGATTTTCTTTCCCTTGGACGTAATCATACCAGGACACAACAGCGCAAGTTCGTTAAACCTTGAGATATATGCATCAATGTCCGAGTTCTGCACCGTAAGGTTCCACAGTTCTTGTTCAAGTTTTTGTACTTCCCCTCGGGGACAATACTCGGCGACTAACATTTTTTTGAGTTCTTCCCAGGACATAGTGTTTGCAACGGGGAGTGTCATGGCCTTAATGTGACCGTTCCACCACGACAACGCCTGATCGATGAAGGTGCAGGCCGCGAACTTGACTTTACTCCCTTCCAGACATTCGTATATCTCGAACACCGACTCTACCTTCTCGATCCATTGTTTCAAAGCGATAACTCCTCCAGTCCCGTTGAACGTGCGGAGTCTTGCATTGGTAAAGTCCTAGTAGAGATTTGGGAGAGATTCCACATACTTGGAGAGATTTGTGAGAGATTTCACATTCTTGGAGAGGTTTGGGAGAGATTTCACATACTTGGAGAGATTTGGGAGAGATTTCACATACTTGGAGAGATTTAGGAGAGATTTCACATACTTGGAGAGATTTGGGAGAGAGTGAGATATAATAGGAGAGATTGAGAGAGACTTTGTCGGGAGCCCTTATTAATGTTTTTCTTCGTAGAGTAAGGACTCTAGACTTAGTTACGTTCCATTTTGAGTGTTATACACCCCCGAAGGGTACTCAATAGTACTTTATAGAGCTGTTACTTCCCTAACTCAGATTAGGGTTTTAAATTTTGAACATTTGGGACTTTCAAGTGTTACTTTGCATTAGGATTTATAGTTGTACATTAGTAAACATAAGGAAATCCCTAACATATTACACTAGTTGAGTTGACCAAGATGATTGGTTGACCTTGACTCGACTTTGATTTGACCAGAAGCTTGTCGGTTGTCACAGCTACACCCGTACACTTACAACACTATTAACACTCTCTGATAACCTTTTGAATGCTACGGCTACTCCCGCAGACTTACAACACTCTAACATTATCTGTCAACCTTGTGAATGCTACGAGGACACCCACAGACTTACAACACTTTCCACACTGTCTCGCTACTGGTGAATGCTACGATTATCCCACAGTCTTACGACACTTCCCACACTATCTCAATCACTGATTGCTAATCCAAACACATTGAATGTCGAGCATACACACGACCTAACATCCAAAACTAAACCCATGTCCTGACTAGAATCCCCAACCTAATTCCCTGAAGTCGAGTATCAAACAGTCCGAGAACACGATCTCATTATTGGCAAGTTTTTTGAACTTGCCACTCACATTATCCTCAATCCATATAGCCACTTGGGATGTCTTCCTTTCTGAAAAGGATGCGAAACTTATCCCAATTTCAAAATTACTCCTGCTTTTGAATCCTTAGACGATTCTCCCCTACTTAGATTCGACTAAGTCATCACAATATATGAAAATTGGAAAATTCCCCATCCTTCTCACTTTCCAACGATCGATCCAATGACAAACAGCTCTTACCAACTAGTGCTCCGTTATTAGCCAATCAATAACGGTTTCTAAGACAACTGAATCCTATCGATGCTAGATAACCATCCTGCGGAACCCTGACTGCATACCTTCCATAGAACACCCTTGATCCGATCTCGACCATAAAATAAGATGACATTGTACATTTACAATCCCGCAATTAGGGAAAAGACCTTTCGCTACCCACTAATAATTCTTGGTATGTAATTGGCATATGACATCTATTGGAAATATAATTCAAACATAGACAGAGGATAAACCCAGAGTTACACTTACTTAAACTCTTGGAACGAAAGACTCCATCGTGCAGTTTCCCGCTCATGCTACACTAAATCTAGCCCAACTGGCCTCTCAAAAGCTGATACAAAATCTTGGGTCTTCTCCCGAGACCCTCCAATATAAGCAACTGATTTGGTTCCCTCTTCCCAATGTGCTCCAAGTCAATATCCCATTCTCAGGCTCTAGAAGTCATATCATTCAGGGTCTCACACCCCGAGATACTCACGATCTCCCTGCTATCATTCTATAGTATGTCACGATACCTTACCTTCTTCATTTCCTCATCTGCTGCTTACTGCGGTACCAACTAAGCTCTCTCCCAAGACTTAGCAGTGATCTCAGCCACAATCTCGGTATTCTGGCGGAGATCCAACAATTCTCACACCAACTGCTGCGCCTCAATCGCCTGGGCAAACTCTGCCTGGAATCTGGTCGAAAAGTCATCCCATGACATAACATCAACCGCATCATCACCCAACTCATTACCAACCTCTTAACATCAATCATGTGCCCTGTCCTTCAGGAAATAGGAAGTAAATCGCACCTTGTCCCTCTCGGGCAATGTTTGGTACGAAAAGTGTTGGAGACATTTGCCAACCATCTGTTGCTAGCAAAGAGGTCCCTAGCCCCATGATAATCTGGAGCTACATGAGCTCTGAACTCCCGAATCAATGTACGTATCCCTATCATGGCTGTTATCTCAGTGCAGAATGCTCTCAGCCTCCCATTATAAATCTCTAAAATGCCCTCCTTGATCATACCGAAGATCACAGTGTTGGATAAGGTGTCTAAGTCCATAACTATATTTGGTATGTACTTGACCCAACCCAGCATGATCTATTTGGGTTGCATGGCATCATGCATTTGGATAGACTAAATGAGATAAATAACACTTATGGTTTATTAATATATTATAAGTTCTAATATATTAATAGTATTATTTAATTAGTATTGATCAAAAATTAATTTGGAATTAATTAAGTGATCAAAAGATGACTAATTAAATATATGGGTTGATTATGTAAATCATCCATAACTTGTATAGTGGGCTAATGCTCCATGGATTATCAAATTGGGTTAAAACCCATAGGATGCTCCATGGGAGTTACAAACCCATGGGTCATGGAAATGAAGGGTCATATCACATTAGGGTTTACATGGTGTAACCCTAGATGTGACACACTATATAAAGAACATGATACTCACCAAAATCGGTTACACTAAGAACAAGAGAGGGCAAGCCGATTTTTACAAGTGTTATACATTCTCTCAAAGTTATTCCAAAGCATTTGGTCTTGTGTGAAACATTTGAGGCATCACACTTGGGGTGCTAGGCTCTCAAGGTTTTCACGGAATCAAATCAACCACAAGGTATATAATTCTAGCCATCTTTTATATTAAAAGTTCCCCATGTATGCTAGATAGGATTATGAACCTTGGAAATCAAATTTTGCATGTATTTTAGACAAACATAGATCCAAGGTTTTCTAGGGTTGCATGTACACTTAGGGGTGTTAGAATGCTCATAACCATCAGTGGTATCAGAGACTAGGCTTGTTTGTTAAATACTTGATGCAAAATTGTGTAAAAAATTGAATTTTTGAGCTGTTTGCACAGGGGACTCGACAAGTCCATAGGGGGACTCAACGAGTCCAATTGAAAATGCATCAAAATTGGCGAGTCAGTTCGTGCACTCGACGAGTTGGCCAGGCAGAGTGCAGAATTTTGATTTTTGCTGCTAGAAATGGAATAGAAACATTACCCTAAACTGTTTTGATGTTGTAAAACTTGTTTTAGATGGTGTAATGGTTGTTCTAATCCATTTACATTAGCTAATATCAAAATTAAATGATTATATGTGTTCATAAGTCCTTGAAATTTTGATATGAATATTCATGTTCTTTTGAGTTCTTGATAGATCATAGGAATTACTTGTTTAATGTTTAATTCATGATCTTTATGTGTTTTAATGGAATCCATAACTTGTCCTCAAGTTATGGATAACCAAAAGTCTCTTTGTTTTAAACCCATTAAAAGAACTCATAAGTTATGAATTGAAGAGTTTTGTTAAGTTACAAAACTTGCCCTCAAGTTTTGGAACATGTAAAGTCATCTAATAAACTTTAGTTCCAACCCCTAGATTTTTAAAAGTTAAAAATCAACCCTTATACTCTATAATATTATAAGTTAATAATATATATATATATATATATATATATATATATATATATATATATATATATATATATATATATATATAAAAGACCAAGTCGTCTTACCATTAGTAGGTCTCATTCACGAAGTCGGTCTATAAGGGGGGTATAAGGTTGCTTCCTATAAAATGGCAGCGTAATTGGTGTCCACTCTCACCCACCGCTTCCTTGATCAATGGAGGGTCGTTAGCCGAACGGGTAGGACAAGGACATAAATTCTCATTAAAAGTATGATGAATATTATAAAGTAACTAAATGTTTTATTAAATTCCCAATCTTAGTTACTTTAGGAAAATGTGAATAAGATGCTAATCCATGAAATTACACTTTACACTTTGATTAAGTCGTTAGTGGAGCATGTGTGGTTAACCGGCACACTAACCTGGACTTAACAAGGTAGGTAAAGGATGACTTAAGGTTTATTATAGGTCGGTGGAGCGCGTGTGGTTAACCGGCACATCGATTGAGTGATAAACTTTACGGGTACCAAGTCATTTGCATGGTTACTTCACACCTCGTTTTGTGATCCTCGGTATCCCAGTCACAAACCTTGGAGGGCACACTCGAGATTGAAACATGTCTTTGAAAAGTTCATTGAATCTCAAAAGAATCTAGGAATTTCTAAGAACCAATTAAAACCTCATAATTTATATTTCAGTTTTTGGTGGAAATCGGTGAATCGTCATTCACCTACCTTTCAAATATGTTATAGCTTAGATTACAGCATACATCTTCTAAGTTATGATATATTGTGATTAGATCCTAGGCTTAATATTACATTTGGGTGTTTTATTAAGGACTATCTTTATATCTAAACTAAACTTGTTCTCTTCTTTTTTAGATGTCTTCCAACAACACTGCTTCTGGCTCAAACCATACTGGCTCCTTTTCCCTCATGAACCTATATGGGAGGTTCATCTTCGATGGTTCCAACTTTATAGATTAGATTCGGAACATCAGGATGGTGACTCGCTACGAGGACAAGGAATTTGTCCTCGATAAGGAGCTAAAGGAGATCGATGAGTCCGCTGCTACTCCCCAGGAGATCGTTGACTTCCGGACTCATGAAAGAGATGCCACCAAAGTGGCATGCATCATGATGGCCACCATGACAGTTAAACTCTAGAAGTCCTATGATGACTACTACCCTTTTGAGATGCACCAAGATATGAAGGAAAGATACCATCAGAGTGCTCGTCAAGAGCGGTATGAAATAATCTCCTCCATGATAACAACCAGGATGAAGGATGGAGAATTCGTCATGAGCTACATGTAGAAAATGCAAAGGTATGTGGATCGTTTGCTGAAGCTTAATGTGAACTTCCCCGAGGAGCTAGAAATATATATATCATTTTG
Source organism: Lactuca sativa (assembly GCF_002870075.4). Classification (NCBI taxonomy): domain Eukaryota; kingdom Viridiplantae; phylum Streptophyta; class Magnoliopsida; order Asterales; family Asteraceae; genus Lactuca; species Lactuca sativa. Next base: position 360,909,661 of record NC_056627.2, on the reverse strand, counting down.
CACTCCTTACCCTTGTGTTATGATCAATTCCGCATGACATACCACATGAATAAGGAAGAAGTCACACTCAGCAAACTTCAAGGACACCTAAAGACTGCAGAAACAGGTCTTAAAGGTAAGTTGGTTTTTAACACTCCTACTCCTACTCCAAACTCTGCCCCTGTCTTGGCAATCGGGAAAGGTAGAGGGAAGAAGAGGAAGAGCCCTTCGAAGGGTACCAAGGGTAAGAACCTTGATGGCTCTTCTTCAAGTGGAACTAAGAAAGGTTTCGTCACTCCTTCTTCTGACCCAAAAGAAACGAAACTGCCCAAGGTACCAGCAAGATGTGAAGGATAGGAATGTCAAACCCAACCATGCAGGTATTTACACTATTCTATCTAATAACTCACCTTATTATAACTCTTGGGTCCTTGATACCGGTTGTGGTATTCATATATGTTCTGATTTGCAGGGACTAAGAAGAAATGAGAACGTGGAGCATGGAAAGATAAACTTGATCATGGGGAATAGGAAAGCTTCACCTGTCACTAAGATTGGAGTTTATTCTTTGTTGCTAAGTAGTGGGTTTACTTTAGATTTAAATAAATGTTGTTATTCGCCAGAAATGGCAAGAAATATTATTTCCTTTCATGCTTCGTACAAACAAGGGTTTAAATTTTCTTTTGATAATGAAATTGGTGGAATAAACGCTTTCTTTAATAATGTTCTTTATTTTAAAGCATTACCTTGTGATGGTGTGTATGAATTTGTATCTGTTGTAGATAATCTAGGAAATAATGTGTTGTGTATTGATTCTTCTAGTAATAATAACTTGGATAAAGCATCATTATGTCATTGTCGTCTTGGACATGTGATCAAGAAACGCATAGGCCAACTCCAAAAAGATGGAGTCTTCGAGTCATTTGACCTAAAGTCAGATGATAGTTGTGAATCATGCTTACTTGGAAAAATGACAAAGTCACCCTTCACTGGTTCTTGTGCTAGGGGTGAAGGTTTGTTGGATCTGGTACACATGGATGTGTGTGGTCCCTTCAAATCTACCACAAGGGATGCTAATCATTATTATTTGACTTTTACTGATGACTATAGTAGATATGGATATGTCTATTTAATCAAGAATAAGTTAAAGACTTTTGAAAGGTTTAAAGAGTTTAAACAGGAAGTCGAGAATCAATTGGGCAGAAACATTAAGATGCTTTGATCCGATCGTGGTGGTGAGTATATTAGTACAAAGTTCCTCGACTATCTTAAGGAATGTGGGATTATCTCACAATTGACACCTCCCATGACACCATAGCTTAATGGTGTGGCTAAGAGGCGCAATCGAACCTTGTTGGATATGGTTCGTTCCATGATGAATCAAGCTTCACTACCAATCTCATTTTGGGGGTATGCCTTGGAGACTGCCGCCCATATCCTTAATTTGTTCCCTACAAAGAAAGTTGCCAAAATTCCTCATGAGATGTGGACTGGTAAAGTTCCTAAACTAGACCACGTCAAGATTTGGGGTTGCAAGGCTTTTGTGAGACGCGAGACTCATGATAAGCTCGAACCTCGAAGTGAGAGGTGTATTTTCATCGGCTACCCACAAAAATCCTTTGGTTACCTCTTCTACAGACCTAGTGACAATGTGGTCTTTGTAGCAAGGAGGGGTGTCTTTCGAGAAAGAGAGTTCATAAGCCAAGGAAACAGTGGGAGGCAAATTGAAATTGAAGAAACTCAAGAGTCAAGTAGTAAAGGAACTTCAAACTATAGCACTCAACCTGAGGAGGAAACTCATGTTGAGCCAATTGACAAGGCTGTACCTTTAAGGCATTCCGCAAGGGTTAGGAATGCACCTGAGCACTACTATGGTTTCCATATTACTGCGGAATGTGAGACACTTATTAGTGATGAGACAGTGGTAAGTCTGGATGAACCTAACAGCTACATGGAAGCCATGGCAGGCCCCGAGTCTGCCAAATGGAAAGAGGCAATGGACAGCGAGATACAGTCCACGTATCACAATCAAGTTTGGAACTTGGTTGACAATGTACCAGGTCGTAAGACAGTTGGGTGCAAATGGATCTTCAAGAAGAAGACCGGCATGGATGGTAATGTACACACTTATAAGGCGCGACCGGTTACAAAGGGCTTTTCTCAAACTCCGGGAGTTGATTATGATGAGACCTTTTCACCAGTAGCAAATATTAAGTCCATTAGGGTTCTGTTAGCCATCGCTGCATTTCATGATTATGAAATATGGCAAATGGATGTCAAAACTACCTTCCTTAATGGAAGTTTGGCTGAAGATGTTTACATGAGTCAGCCAGAGGGTTTTGTCAGTATAGAATACCCTGATAGAGTGTGTAAGCTTGAGAAATCCGTTTATGGATTGAATCAGGAACCTCGTAGATGGAATATTTGCTTTGATGAGAAAGTCAAAGAATTTGGATTTTCAAGGAGTGATGATGAATCTTGTATCTATGTCAAGGCTAATGGGAGTATAGTTAGCTTTTTGGTACTATATGTGGATGACATACTACTCATAGGAAATGACATCCTAACCTCGTAGGAAGTGAAGTCATGGCTTCGGAAGTGTTTCTCTATGAAAGACGTAGGAGAAACTGCCTATATTCTAGGGATAAGGATTCTGAGAGACCGGAGTAAAAGACTAATTGGACTTAGTCAGAGTATTTACTTGGAGAAAGAGCTGAAAAGGTTCAGCATGCAGGGTTCCAAGAAAGGAGAGTTACCCATCCAAAGTAATGTCAGGCTGAGCAAAACTCAGAGCCCAAGTACTGAGGCTGAGATAGCAGAAATGAGTCGAGTACCTTATGCTTCTACAGTAGGCTCGATCATGTATGTTATGACCTGCACTCATCCTGATGTGGCCTTTGCCTTGAGCATGGTCAGCAGATATTAGGGGAACCCTAACAAGGCTCACTGGACTGTGGTAAAGAATAGCCTCAAGTACCTACGGAGGACTAAGGACTGGGTCCTTACCCTCGGTGGGAGTGATGACTTGAGAGTTTTAGGGTATAGTGATGCCAGCTTTCAGACTGATAGGGATAATTTCCGCTCTCGGTCAGGCTGGGTCTTTACCTTAAACGAAGGAGCAATCACTTGGAAGAGTTCCAAGCAGGAGACAATGGCTGACTCAACTTGCGAATCAGAGTATATAGCAGCAAGCGAGGCAGCTAAGGAGGCGATATGGCTGAAGAACTTCATTGGAGACCTTGGAGTTGTACCAGCTATAAAGGAGCCAATGGAAATTTTCTGTGATAGTGACAGTGCAATTGCCTTAGCCAAGGAACCAAGGGATCATAGGAGATCCAGGCACATCGACAGAAAATATCATTTCATCAGACACTAAATAGAAGAAGGACTCCTTGTGGCAAAGAGGGTATCATCGGATGAGAACCCAACAGATCCCCTCACGAAGGGACTGAGTAGGGTTACGCATCTCCAGCATGCTCAGAGCATAGAGCTGAAGGATGATATTAGTTTTAATAGTTAGATAATTTTGAAATTTGTAAAGTGTAATTGAAATTTGATGATGAATAAAAGTTGTGTTTATTTATGAGTAAAGTGTTGCTATCTTTTGTCAACCGTTTACTATATTTCTTTTGCATGTTTTGACTTCCAGAATAATTATGTTTGGTATAACATATTATTTGAATTCTCCACAGTCGGTCATATGTTGGAAGTAGGTATGAATCAAGACTTTCATGAGATGGTTGTAGAGGTCTAAGTTATTGGACATGGCTACAACACTCATGAGTGCTCATAAGTTCCGAGCATTGGATTCAACCCACGCTCACTGGTATCACTTCATGGAATTTATCTTGAGTGATCGTGAGACGGTAATATCATATAAGTCTTCAAACCTAGAGATATGACTTATTACCTATGAGTTGGTTATGCATTGATCGTACGAAACCACATTGGTAACTCGATGTTATAAAACGTACTTTTGTGTGTGATTCAACAAGTAGTTGAATAAGCATATGATTCGAAGTTTATTTGTTCCTTCTTGGATTAGAAGCGATATTTGGGCCCCTCGATGATTTTATTTTGACCTATGTACCAGGTCCGGTCAGAACCAAATTGATGTGTTCAATTTAGTTCTTTGTCAAAAAAATTGGAAACCGGGAAACAAACTGTTGGACAATAAGTAAGACATTGTTCAATGTATTTGTACGGCTGATATCTAGAACAGAGGATTATATGATCACTTATCTTAAATGGCGTATCATCATCTTCTCAGTTCCGAGAGACCTTGTAAGAGTTACGATTACTGATCGGTTCCTGAAGTCATACTTACAGATATAGTTATTAGACTTATCCAAGTGGGAGACTGTTGAATAAGGTGTCTAAGTCCATAACTATATTTGGTATGTACTTGACCCAACCCGGTATGGTCCATTTGGGTTGCATGGCATCATGCATTTGGATAGACTAAATGAGAGAAATAACACTTGTGGTTTATTAATATGTTATAAGTTCTAATATATTAATAGTATTATTTAATTAGTATTGATCAAGAATTAATTTGGAATTAATTAAGTGATCAAAAGATGACTAATTAAATATATGGGTTGATTATGTAACTCATCCATAACTTGTATAGTGGGCTAATGCTCCATGGATTATCAAATTGGGTTAAAACCCATAGGATGCTCCATGGGAGTTACAAACCCATGGGTCATGGAAATGAAGGGTCATATCACATTAGGGTTTACATGGTGTAACCCTAGATGTGACACACTATATAAAGAACATGATACTCACCAAAATCGGTTACACTAAGAACAAGAGAGGGAAAGCCGATTTTTACAAGTGTTATACATTCTCTCAAAGTTATTCCAAAACATTTGGTGTTGTGTGAAACATTTGAGGCATCACACTTGGGGTGCTAGGCTCTCAAGGTTTTCACGGAATCAAATCAACCACAATGTATGTAATTCTAGCCATCTTTTATATTAAAAGTTCCCCATGTATGCTAGATAGGATTATGAACCTTGGAAATCAAATTTTGCATGTATTTTAGACAAACATAGATCCAAGGTTTTCTAGGGTTGCATGTACACTTAGGGGTATATGAATGCTCATAACCCATCATACAAGAGTCTGGTAAGTAATATTGTGCGTACTCTCAGATGGAATGAACTCCTTCATCTGACAATCAATTTGCCCGGCTCCAGAGTCCGAGCCTGATCCCTCGCCGGCACCAGATCTTCCATATGGTCTACCATGTAACTGGTTGATTAGTGTCTAAGTCCATAACTATTTTGGTATGTACTTGAACCGATTATGAGCATGGTCCTTTTGGGTTGCCTTCACCATAGCAACATGTAGGCTGAATTAAGGAGCGAAAGATTTAATTATGATTTATTAATATATTATAAGAATAATATATTAAAGGAGAAATCATATTGTTTAATTAATATTAGTCAAGAATTAATTAAGAATTAATTTTGTGGATAAAAGAGATTAATTAAACTTAAGGGACTTATTATGTAATTATAAGATAATTACATAGATGGGCTTATGGACTCCATAGAAGGTGGAGTGGACGAATTCTATGGGGAAACCAATTAGAAATCGTCCAAGGCTTCTAAAGAAGGAGTCCATGGGCTGCTTAGGGCTTAAGCAGTTAAATTAGGGTTTTCTTGTCAGATAACCCTAATTGCCTAAGTATATAAGGAGCCCTTAGGCACCAAGAACGTGGGCAACTCAAGGATTAGGGTTTCCAGCCGTTTTTGGTGTTTCCCCTCTCTTCTCTTCTTCATCTTGTTGCTTAATGGTGTTTGTGACTCCATTAGAGGTGCAACAATTGAGGCACTAAGCTTTTGAAGCCAATCCAAGCAAGGAATTGATTGTTATTGCAATATAACAATCAAAGGTAATTACTAAACCCTTATTTCAGTTCTTATATGATAGATCTAGGGTTTATAGCTTTGGATTTTTCAATTGCATGTTCATTAGACAAACTAGATCCAAAAGCTATTAGGGTTTTCATGTACACCATAGGATTGATGTATTGCTCAAAACCCATCAGTAACATTACCATGCTCGGTAATATACCATGGTTGGGCCTTAAGATAAGCCCATGTAGAATTTATGTGTTGGGCTTTGGTCCATAGTTTGACTTTTAGGCTTTTGGATTGGGCCTTGGACTTGAATAAAGTTAAGTTAGGGGTAAAATAGTCTTTTACCACAAGCATGGAATTATGGTTACATATTGGAACCTAATTATTAATCGGGTGTCATTTTGATGTTGATAGTTGGGAACCTGTCAACCAGCAGCTAGACTTTTATCCGCGGGACTTCAGTAGTGCGAGGTGAGTCTTCTCACCATACCAGTGGGTCTAAGGCACCAAGGCCGACCCATTTTATGTTATGTGGTACACTAGCTGTAGTAGAGATATGTGGTATGATAGTTAGCTTTATGCTGAGTGGTATGCTAGTGATTATATGATATTTTCATGGAAGACCCCGGGGGCAGCCCGTGGCAGTTGGATATAAGACCATGTGGGGGAGCCCATGGCATGATGGTATAATACCCTGGGGGGAGCCCACGACATCCTTATATATATATATATATATATATATATATATATATATATATATATATATATATATATGTGTGTGTGTGTGTATGTGTGTTATGTGGTATGATAGATACTCCTGTGATATATGATTATGTATGTTATTGCATGGAAGACCTCGGGGGAGCCCGTGGAAGTTAGATATAAGACCATGTGGGGGAGCCTATGGCATTCCTAGGTAAAGACCATGGGGGAGCCCGTGGCATTCCTAGGTAAAGACCATGGGGGAGCCCATGATATGAAGGTATAAGACCATGGGGGGAGCCCACGGCATCCTTATATGTTGGTATGCATCGCTTATGTGGTAGAGATAGATTTTATAGCTAATATGATATGTGGCACGTGGTAGAGTTAGCTTGTATAGCTAATATGATATGTGGTATGTGGTAGAGATAGCTTTTATAGCTATTATGATATGTGTTATGTGGATTCTGTGTGGGGTATGCTCTGGGAACTCATTAAGCTTCGTGCTTACAACTTTGTTTATGGTTTCATGTATTATTGTTTTGGAAAGGAAGGGCTCCGCTTGATCGCAGCGCACACACCCGTGATTTCCGCAATTTATGATTTTGGGAAGAACTCTAATGAATGTTTTTAGTTAATCATGTTTTTGGAATGTTTAGATTTAAAGATATATACGTTTTGACTGTATTGAAAACTGAAAATTTTACCCTTGATTTTTGGGTCGTTACAAGTAAAAGACCTTGCGAGCATCCCCGAAGTCTGTAATTTTCCTGACATTTTCCCCGAAGATCTTCCAGGAGTCCTCCTGAATGCCAAGTCGAGTTCCGAATAAAATTAATTGCTGGAGCTACCCCCGTAGCCAAATCCCTGTATTGCCTAGCACCAGAAGAAATTCAAGAGTTATCCATCCAATTGAATGAACTGCTCAGTAAGGGATTCATCAGAATGAGCTCTTCACCCTAGGGAGCACCGGTCTTGTTTTTGAAAAAGAAAGATGGACTGTTCCGCATGTGCATAGACTACCGTGAACTAAACAAGCTTACCATTAAGAACTGATACCCTCTACCGCGAATAGACGACCTCTTCGATCAACTCCAAGGAGCCAACTACTTTCCAAAGATAGACCTGAGATCGGGGTATCACCAGTTACGAGTCCATGAGAATGATGTTCCCAAAACAACATTTCGAACTCGCTATGGTCACTACGGGTTTGTAGTAATGCCCTTCGGTCTAACGAATGCACCCGCGATATTCATGGATTTAATGAATCGGGTGTGTCGTCCCTTCTTAGACAAATTCAAGATAATATTCATAGATGATATACTTATCTACTCGCGGAGTAAGGAAGATCATAGCTAGCACCTGAGACAAGTCTTAGAAACATTAAGGGCGGAAAAGTTGTATATGAAATTCTCAAAGTGTGAATTTTGGATTAGGAAGGTAAACTTCCTTGGTCACGTGGTCAAGTAAGAAGGAATACATGTGGACCCTTCTAAAATAAAGGCGATTGAGAAATGGTCAGCACCCAGAACGCCTTCAGAGATCCGTCAATTTTTAGTACTTGTTAGCTACTACCGCAGGTTAATACAAAACTTCTCCAGAATTCCTAAACCGCTTACCACCTTGACTCAGAAGGGCGTAACTTTTAGCTGGGAAGAGAAACAAGACATTGCATTCCGAATGCTGAAGCAAGCCCTGTGCAGAGCGCCTATATTGTCTCTTCCTAAAGGTACAAAAGACTTTGTGGTGTATTGTGATGCATCCAATCAGGGACTAGGCTGTGTCCTCATGCAGCGAGGAAAGGTTATTGCTTATGCCTCGAGATATTGAGTTAATTACACCACTCATGATATTGAGTTAGGAGCAGTAGTATTTTCTCTAAAGATCTAGAGACATTACCTCTACGGTACCAAGTGCATTATCTTCACCGACCACAAAAGAACACATCTTTGATCAGAAATAACTTAACATGAGACAGTGATGATGGGTAGAGCTACTCAATGATTACGAATGCGAAATTCGCTATCATCCCGGTAAAGCCAATATAGTAGCAGATACCCTTAGTCGAAAGGAGTACTCAGGTTGTAGAGTGAAGGCACTAACCATGACCATTCATTCGCATCTGTCCACACAAATCAAAGAGGCTCAGTTGGAAGCCTTAAAGCCCGGAAATGTGGCGGATGAAGCCTTAAGAGGAATGGAGAAAAAATTAAAATTCAAGGATGACGGGGTTCGTTAATTCATGAATCGGATATGGGCACAGAAGTTTTGTGGATTCCGAGGGGTTGTCATGAATGAAGCCCACAAGACACGATACTCCGTGCATCCAGGATCAGATAAAAAATATATGGATCTCAAGAAGCTCTATTGGTGGCCAAACATGAAAGCCAAGATTGCTACCTTTGTGGGAAAGTTTCTAACTTGCGTCAAAGTCAAGGTAGAATATCAAAAGCCCTCAGGTTTATTGCAACAACCAAAGATACCTGAGTGGAAGTGGAAGCGGATTACAATGGATTTCATAACTAAGTTGCCTAAGACCCCGAGTGGTCATGACACCATTAGGGTAATCATCAACAAATTAACCAAGTCCGACCACTTCCTACCAATTAAGGAAACATACAAGATAGAGAAATTGACCAGAACATACATCAAAGAGATTGTTCGATTACACGGTGTGCCAATCTCTATTATCTCTGATAGAGACAGTAGATTCACTTCAAGATTTTGGCAGTCGTTACAGAAATATCTGGGAACTAGATTGGACATGAGTACAGCCTACCATCTACAAACTGACGGGAAAAGTGAGAGAACTATACAAACCCTAGAAGACATGTTGAGCGCCTGTGTGAGTGACTTTGGTAAAGCATTGGATACCCATTTACCACTAGTTGAGTTTTCATAAAACAACAGCTACCACTTTAGCATCAAGGTTTCCCTGTTCGAAGCCCTATATGGCCACAAGTGCAGATCCCCTCTATGTTGGGCTGAAGTAAGAGACACACAACTAACTAGAGGCCAAGTTCCTAACAACACTCTCACTGGCCCGAATATCATTCGGGAGACCACATAAAAGATCGTACAAATCCGAGAACGACTGAAAGCCTCTAGAGACAGACAAAAGAGCTACGTAGACAAGAGACAAAAACCCTTGGAATTCCAAGTGGGTGACCATGTTCTGTTAAAGGTTTCACCTTGGAAGGGCATGATATGCTTCAGAAAGCATAGAAAACTAAATCCAAGGACATATGACCGTTCGAAATCCTTGCTAGAATCGGCCCAGTAGCTTACAAACTCCGCCTACCACAAGAACTTAACAACGTACACCCTGTCTTCCACGTGTCAAATATAAAGAAGTGTATATCTGAAGAAAATCTTGTGATTACACTCAATGAGATCGAGGTAAACGAAAGTCTTAACTTTGTGGAAGAACCAGTAGAAATTATGGATAGGGAAGTCAAACGAACGAAACAAAGTCGCTTACCAATAGTGAAGGTTCGTTGGAATGCCAAGTGGGGACCTAAATTCACTTGGGAGCGAGAGGATCAAATGAAACAAAAGTACCCACATGTTTTCCCTAGCCCATGATGTACTCTCTATATAAAGAATTTCGGGACGAAATTCTCTCTAACGGGGGGATGATGTAACAACCTGTTATTTTTCTAGTCAAACTCTATAAATAAAATTCGAGGTTTTGTTAAATTCGTTAATTTCATGAGGGTTAGAATATGATTTAAATTATATAAATGATGTTTTATATAAGTATTTGGAATAAAATACACTTAGAAATCAAAGTTTTCCCTTGGAACCGAAAACCATCGGACCGAAAACCTCTTTCGGCCAAGAACCCTCTAACCGAAAACAGATTTCGGCCGAGAAACCCTTTCTGGCCGAAAACCCAATCGATATATATATATATATATATATATATATATATATATATATATATATATATATATATATATATATATATATATATATATATATATATATATTCACTCGAAAACACTCCCATATCTCTCTCAGGTATCATTCAAGAACATTTATACCTTCAAGAAAAATCATTCAAAACTTCATATTTTTCATCAAGAACACCAAGAACACCAAGAATAACCTGCAAATCTTCAAGTCTTCAAGCTAGCCGAAAACACCTTGGACTGAGAACACGTTCCTGACCGAAAACTCATTTAGGACCGAGAACCTGGTCCTCGATTGAGGATTTAGGACTGAAATCATGGATTTCGGTGGAGCCTTGACCGAAAACCCTCATCAACACGTCATTCCATTTTCGGTAATACTTACAAGAAATTCCTCACATAAATCAAGTGTTGTCTAACACTTTAATTTATCATTTCACTAAATTAAATACAATTACTTGTTTAAATAATTCTAGGATACCGTTTCCCCACGTACGCTAGCCCGAGGATCGTCTCTTTAGTTTCGCTATCCAAACCGGACACGCATTAGAGGTGAGTTCACACCCCTACGTTTTCACTATTTTTCAATTTTATGGGGGGAATACAAGTTAAACACAAGGACTCTTGTGTTACTATTCAAACGATTTCAAAACTATTCCAAACCATTTGCAATTGTTTCACAACATTCATCAAAATATTTTTTACATATATTTTAACCCTTTTGTAGCATGTCGAGCAAAAGGGTATTTTTCCACAAACCTCTTACTACAGCTTTATACACACTGTTAAATTTCAAATGCTTCAGTACATTAAGTTCAATAATTGCTATAGTTTACGAATCACTAGACTATTTTATTAAGTTCAATACACGAAACAAGAACATATATTTAAACTATAATTGGTATAGTTTGAGAAACACTATGTTATTTTACAAATTCAAGAACACTATACAGGAACAAGTATATAAACTATAATAGGTATAGTTTATGGAGTACTACTCTAATTCACTAATTCAAGGATACAGTACTAAATAATTATTTAAGTATAATTATTTACATTACAAAGTACACTACTACAAGGTAACACATATAGTTTCAAGTACAAGAGAACACTACTACACTACACGTAAACTAGTTAATATAGGGATGTGAGGCACTACTTCGAGGTACCCATTAGGGTACAGTACTAAGTCCTACAAGTAATAACTAGAGTCTCCTGGAGGGAGAACATGAATTTATGTATAGATCTATACGAGACTGACAATCCCGCAACTGAGCTGCTTGCAACAGCTAGGCCGACAGGCCTGGGGTGACAAATGTCATAACATTCCGACGCCTGAAGAACACCATAGAGGCCACTATTCATATCAAGCATGTTTATATGAAACTCAAGATAGTATCAACTAAAGTATTAGTTTACAGGATTAACACTACTTCAAAGTTTTATTTTAAATAATGAAACTATAGTACACTACTTTACATTACAGTACACTACTTTACACTATAGCTGGTGGATTCCCGGCACTCATACAATAAGGTTTTCATACAAACACTATAACAATCACTACTACATTACACTATTTTTCTAGTACAGAGTACACTAGTACACTAGCACAACATACAATTTCAAGAAACTTTCATGACATGGTTTTGTTTATTAATAAGACTATGGTTTACTATTACAAAGTACATCTCACTACTTCAACGCACAGTTCACTATTTCATAATACAGTAACTACATGTGTTTTGGACTTTAGGTCTAAGTCTACATTTTATTCACTAAAAGAAAATATTGGATTTTCTGGAAGTTCACTATAACATTTTTCAAAGAACAAAGACAAGCTTTCCATCTCAAATCATACTTATGAACTCACAAACTTAAATGTTGATACACTTTCAAAATCACGTGTATTCTTAGGGAACCAGTAGACAGGCACCCATGGGATTTTGAGAAGACGGAGCTTTTAGAGTTGCGTCTTTTATACTTTTGCTATAAATTTTGATGTCATACAAACTATGTTATGAACAGATGTAAATACTTATTTTATCAATGTAATGGTTGTGTTTGCTTTGATTACTATCATACAATTGTTGTGATACTATACATGACGTCCTCCGCCCCCGAACGTTTCCGCCGTTCCGGATTAGGGGTGTGACATATGAATTACACCCGATCATACTGTATGACTTATTTAGTAGAGTGATGGACTTAATGGATTAAGTCCTTAATGAGTTAAGTAAGAAACACTTAAACCTAATCGTCATTTCATGAAAAAACCCTAATTATGTTGGGGTTTGAGTTGGTCCTTTTCTGTTGGGCCTAGATGTTTGGACGATTGATGGGGCCATCCAAGAACAAGTATAAGGACTAGAGTATTGAATTGGGCTTTTGGATAAGGCCCATTGGAAAGTCTTGGGCCTAATTTGGAAGATTGGTCCATAGATAGGCCATAACTGGGCCTTGATGATTATGAGATATTGGACCATTGGTTTGCCAAGTGTTTGGACCAGAATATATGGTTGGGAAATAAGGTGAGACCATGTGAGGGGTTTGAGCCTAATTTTCCATAGTTAGGCCTTGGTTGATTATTTGACTTTTGGGCCTTTAGAGTATGAGTTTGGGCCTTAATCTTGGACCAAGATAGGTTAGGGGTAAAATGGTCCTTTTGCCTTAAATGGGGATTTTAGAGTTATGCATAGGAAGCCCAAATGGTCAATTAGGATTTGTTTTGATGTTGACAGCTTGAGGATCTGTCAGCCAGCAGCCCGAGATTTATTCGCAGGACTTCAGCAGTGCGAGGTGAGTTTCCTTCATTAGGAACAGGTCTAAGGCACCAAGGCCGACCCGTATATGTGATATGTTAGTAGATGAGTGTGGGCGGGGACCGAATCTCATAGTAGCTGAGTGTGGGCAGGGTCCGAATCTCCTAGTATTATTTGAGTATAGATATGTGACTGCTTGATAGGAATAGATATACTTGTTGTCTTTGTGATACTCGTATGCATGTTAGTAGTGGAGTGTGGGCGGGGCCTGAATCTCCTAGACAACAGAGTGTGGGCGAGGTCCGAATCTCCTAGGCAACGGAGTGTGGGCGGGGCCCGAATCTCCTAGACAACGGAGTGTGGGCAGGGCCCGAATATCCTAGACAGCGGAGTGTAGGCGGGGCCTGAATCTCCTAGACAGCGGAGTGTGGGCGGGGCCCGAGTCTCCTAGACAGCGAAGTGTGGGAGGGACCCGTATCTACTAGTTGCATGTTATGTGTAGTATGTGGTAGTTTGGAGAGACTCACTAAGATTTGTGCTTACGATTTTCAGTTTTGGTTTTAGGTACTTCGATTTTCAAAAGGGAAGTTCGGGATGATTGTAGTGTACACACCATTTGTTCAGTCTGGGATGTTTATACTCTGATATATTTGACAGATGGTATTATATCTTTGAGATACATGACTTATGATTTATATATGATGAATGACATTTATGGTTTTATTAATAACTTAAGAATGAAAATTTTAGACTGTATTTTTGGGATGTTATAGAGTTGAATGAGGAATGGCTGAAGGAACTCATATAAATCACATGTAAATCACAATTATACTTTATTCACATGTAATTTACATATGAATCACATGTGATTCACATGTAAATCACAATTACACGTTATTCACATGTAATTCACATAAGAATAAGATGTAATTCACATGTAATTCACATAAGAATAAGATGTAATTCACATGTAAATCACAAGTTGGTCACATATGAATTACATATAATTCACATGTAAATCACAAATACATGTGATTCACATGTAATTCACATATGAATCACATGTAATTCACATATGAATCACATGTGATTCACATGTAAATCACAATTACATGTGATTCACATGTAAATCACATATGAATCACATATGATTCACATGTAAATCACAATTACACATGATTCACATATGAATAAGATGTAATTCACATGTAAATCACAAGTTGGTCACATATGAATTTAATAAGATTCACATGTAAATCACAAATGAATCACATATGAATTGCATCTATATGCACACATGTATTTTGTGTAATTTTTCTTCGTTATTTTTTTTTTAATTTTCTTGTGAATTTCACATTTTTGAATGTTTTTGCATTAATCATTTTTTTTTTGAATTTTTGTTGTAGATTTGGAAGAACTTGTGGAAACACTAAAGATGTAAAAAAGTGATAAATTGAAGAAATAACGGAAATCTTGTCACGAAGACATGAAAACGCTTTAAAATTTTGTAACATTTTTTGATTTTTTATATTTTATTTTGCATCAAATAAAATAATTGTACTATTGTGTCTATGGATTAGTAAATGAAAATGAGTTTTTTATGATTTACTTACGAATATTATAGTACAAGAAATATGGATATATGCACTTGAAAAATACGCATATATGCACCTAAAACGTTGATTTTTTTAGTTAAAAGGATTGTAGTTTTTTAATATATATATATATATATATATATATATATATATATATATATATATATATATATATATATATGTTTTTTTAAGTTCATGTTTCATAAAAATTTAAAAAATCTGCACTTTTTAAAAAATCGAAGATACTATTTTTATAAAAAAAATTGGAAATTTTGATTTATAATGTTAATTTTTAGACATTTTTATTAATATTTTCAATAACGTAAAAAATTAGACATTAAATGCGATTGGTAAGATGACGATCATGTCCTTAATGAGTTAATTTTGATCTAATGCTCCACCTTTAGTTCTCAGGTTCTCGGGAAACTATAAGTTCTCAACGAATCTCACCCCTATATCCTCTTCTAATAAAAGAATATGTTTATTCTCCTAATGACAAGTGTCATTATATTAGAACTCCTCATTAATATTATACGTCCTATATAATGTCACTTGTCAACATATTAATTATCCATTTCAAATTTTAACTTTCCCACCATAATTACATTAAATTTTAATTTTAAATTTTAAATTTTTTTCACTTTAATTGTGTTAAATTAATAACATTATATTAAAAAATAAAATAAAATTAATACAAATTATAAGGTAGTATAGCTTCACGTATTTATTTAAATCAACAATTATAATTTTATATAACTAAAAAAATATCTATTAGATAATAATTTATTTAAAGTAATTAATTAATAACTTTGATTTTTTAATATGAAAGTTTATTTAATTTTAAAACTGTGGTTCTCATTGTTATAAACTAATGTGTGTGTGTGTGTATATATATATATATATATATAGAGAGAGAGAGAGAGAGATACTATATATATATATATATATATATATATATATATATATATATATATATAGAGAGAGAGAGAGAGAGAGATACTAAGTTATATTGTGGATGGACAACTATTGTGCGGACATATGGACAATGCTATTATATGACAATTACTAAGAGAATAGGTTGTTCGCTAATGTGAATGTGTTCAACCTTACACAACTATCATTATTTTCATGCATTCTCAGTAATTCTTATTCATTTTTGTTCTCACGCATCGTTTTTTAATCATTTACATTCTTACAGATTACGACTTAATATACATTCTGACAACATTCTGACAGAATGAGAATAATAAACAAATGACTATAATAACCTTATAGACAATTTAATTAATGAGAATGTGTGATAATGACAATAGTTATGTAAGATTGAACGTATTCACATAACAAACAACATATTTTCTTTATCATTGTCACATAATAGTATTGTCCACATGTCCGCACAATAGATGTCAATCCCGTATGAGACCATCTTTACACTTTTTTTTGACCATATATATATATATATATATATATATATATATATATATATATATATATATATATATATATATATATATATATATATATATATATATATATATATATATATATATATATATATATATATATATATATATATAGGGTTAGGTTCATGTGAGACGGCCTAATTTTGTAAGACCGTGAGACGCATTTTTTTATTTTTTTTATTTTTTTATTTTTTTTAGTTAATTCAAGTTCCAAAAATAATATTTAAAAAAAGAATTTTTTGATTTTTCCATTTATTTTGCATTTTAAAATTATTTTTAGAATATGTACAATGTAATATTCTATTTAGAATATTTCACGTATTTTTCAAAAAGAAAGGATTTTTTTTTATTTTTTTTAGTTAATTCAAGTTCCGAAAATAATATTTAAAAAAAGAATTTTTAGATTTTTCCATTTATTTTGCATTTTAAAATTATTTTTTAGAATATGTCAGTGTAATATTCTATTTAGAATATTTCACGTATTTTTCAAAAATAAACGGGATTTTTTTTATTTTTTTAGTTAATTCAAGTTCCGCAAATAATATTTAAAAAAAAGAATTTTTGGATTTTTCTATTTATTTTGCATTTTAAAATTATTTTTAGATTTGGTCTCACGGTCTCACAAAATTAGAATGGTCTTAAATAAACCTGAACCTATATATATATATATATATATATATATATATATATATATATATATATATATATATATATATATATATATATATATATATATATATATATATATATATATATATATATATACTAGGTGTGAGACCCATGTATCACATGGGTTTATTTAAAAAAAATTAATATAAAATTCAAAATATTTGAGAAGTTTGAATTTATAAGAAAAGTGAGAATTGAATGATAAAAATTAAAGTGTTTTTTTTTTGTCTTTTAAATTTAAAAAAAATAATTTAGATAAATAAATAAAGGAAATTAATGAAACAGGAAAGTCCATTAATGAAATTGATATGCATTTATTATTAGATTTAAATAATATTTGGCATTTAATAAATAGAAAAACCATAAAATGACAAGTGGAATAAAAATTAATTTAAAGTTACCATAAAATTACATGTGATAGATTGAATGAGAATATGAAAAGTGGCAAAAAAAACTTTCATTTATTAGAGTATATATATATATATATATATATATATATATATATATATATATATATATATATATATATATTCTAATAAATGAATAATTTTATTCTCCTTTTGACGTGTGTCACCCTTTTAGGTTTCTTAATTAATACATATTTTATTCTCCTTTTGCCATGTGTCATCCTATTATTTCTCCTAATTAATGCATGTCATTTTTAACATATTGATTCTCCATTTTAAATTTCAAAATTTAAAATTTTCACCCTAATTAAATTAAATTCATAACAATAGAATAAAAGTTAATACAAATTATAAAATGATATAACTTCACATATTTATTTAAATCAATGACTATAATTTTATATAACTAAAAAATCTCTTAATTAATAATATATTTAAAATAATTGATTATTAATTTTAAGTTTTTACTATAAAACTTTAATAAATTTTGTAACCGTGTTTCCACGGGTTATAAACTTTTATATATATATATATATATATATATATATATATATATATATATATATATATATATATATATATATATATATAAGGTGGTGTGGTGTCCATCCCCTACGAGACCATCTTTACACATTTTTTTTCCTTTCTTTTTAAATTGATTTAATTGATCATCGGATTATATATATATATATATATATATATATATATATATATATATATATATATATATATATATATATATATAATCCGATGATCAATTAAATCAATTTAAAAAGAAAGGAAAAAAAATGTGTAAAGATGGTCTCGTAGGGGATGGACACGACACCACCTTATACCCGATCGATGTAGTGTTCATTCGCAATATATCACCCATAACCCATCCACCCGTGATATGCGGTTTGTTCCATTCCAATCGGCATTATTATTTAGATTAAAATGAAAATGGTTATATGATTGATTTGTAACTCACGTTTTCCAAAGGCCCACTTATTTGTAGTATTAATAGAAGGACCCATCCGATTATTAATTGGTTGAAAATTATTTAGTTTTCCAAAGCCCCACTTAACACAGATACACGTTTGTCCCCACTTATCACAGATACACGTTTGTAGTTTTAATAGGACGACCCGTCCGATTATTACTTGGCTGAAGATTATTTAATTTGTCATTTCTAGCCACAAACCAAGTGATTATACATAGCCTTGGTCCCATATTTCTTGCCAATGTAAATTGAGACCCCCACCCTTCTTGCCAATGTTTACATTGACAATCTTGTGGTCTCAAGACCCGACTGACACTCAACTACTCAAAGGGAAAAACTAAATGGCGTTTTATGTCCACCACTTCATATGTCCTTTTTGTTGACCATTCCAATTTACAAAATCTTTTCATATCTTTCTTTTAGATTCACATATTTTTTTTCCATAAAAACACATCGTATCCTCATACCCCTTTTGGTAAAAAGATGACAAATATATATATATATATATATATATATATATATATATATATATATATATATATATATATATATATATATATATATACTCAAACCCACCATAGCCGTCGTTTTGTTTTATATATTTATTATAATGTTCTTAATCATCACCTAACTTGATTTACTTTTATTATTTTCGAAATTTCATTATTATTTTCCTCTTGCATCATATATTTTTGCCGAACACCTACTAGGCTATATATATTATATTTGGAAATAAAAATTATGTAAGAGGAATGTTATGCAAAAATAAAAAGAAAAAAAATAAATAAATAAACTCTTTTTGGAATTTTATAAACTAAAATAATGAATTCAAATTAGCTTAAAACTAAAATGTTATGCAACCTAATTAAAATGCATGAGAAAGCAAAAAGAAAAATGGAATACCCCACCCCAAGCTTAGAAATAAACATTGTCCTCAATGCTTGGGGCAAGGCGAAAGTACCTAAATCGGGGGGTCGATAGGGGGATAAGGGTATTGAGGGTAAGGGTAAGGGAAAGGTGGAGGAGATAATGATAAGTAGGGGGAGGGTATGGATATGGAGGAGGAAGTGGTACACTTTTAAAATGGTTATGTGATTGGTGTAGTCCCACATATGATGCATTTGTTGTAACATGATTTGGTTGGAGACACAAAGAGCCTCGAACCGTTCAACAAAATTGGGGGGGGGGGGGGGGTTGGGGGAGTTGGTAATATCTGGGGGCGCTTGTGGTTGGGTCTGTTGGGGACCATGGTTGGGCTCATCGCCAGAATCATTATCCAAGTGCATCCCCAACATCGCCTTGAGCATGGTGTGTGTCCTCACTAAACGTCTGGGTGATGGTTCTCTCGAGTCTCCACTGAGTGCGATCGTGGAAAGTGAAGTTGGAGACTCGAGGGTCGGGAATAATGAGATATCCTACCCCTTGAGGACAAAACCATGTGAAACCGTCTCCACTCCGACAACGAATGTGATGCATGTTTGTTAGAACTCGTTCATCCAAAAGAATTTTGTTGTCTACCAGTGTGTGGTCGTCTGGGAGCTTGATGTCAAGACCGTGGGCTAAACGGGTGACAAATCCTCCAGTAAATATCATCGGACGCTTTAGTTTTCATGAGTGCACATTTGTAGAAAAAGAACAATGCAAAATCCGGAATCGGAGGGTTTTCACGTCTTTTCATGCACCAAAGGAAGAATAGCTCAATCTTCATGACTTGATCGACTTCTTTACGAGCAAATACGGTGCACAACAAGATACGATGGGCAATGCGGAGGCATGGGTGAATGATGGAGGTTGCCTTATCGCGACCGACACAAGAAAAGATCCCACCGGTAATTTCTGTCCAAAAAGTCTCATGGTTGAAGTCGGAAGGCAGTGAATTGAAAGCCACGAATGTGTTCGTGGAAGGTAAGCCCATGATGTCATTTACCCTTGAGAAATCGATGTGCATCGGCTCCCCCCATAAGTTGGAGTGCAACTTTTTTCTCTCGTTGTCTAATCCACAGACAACTAGGAATTCTCTAGTAGGAAGTTGGCATGTAGGTGCCATGAGATTGAGAAAATTCTCCCACCCGATGTTACGAAACAATTGAGTAACTCCATCGAGAACTCCCAATGCAGTAAGCGTGGATTTGCACACAAACTTGGTTGAAGAAACTTTCCTACGCATACTCTTTTGTAGTTTTCAACTACTTTTATGTCTCGGAACCTTGGAATGTGTAACGACCCGTCTCTGGTATGTTGCTTCCATGACATTTATTTAGAAGTTTTCAAGAGGGACTCGGCGAGTAGGGACGGGATTTCGAGCACGTGTAAGTCGGCGACTCGACGAGTCCATATTCGGGACTCGACAAGTATGCCTGCCAGGAAGAAACCCTAAATCCCCGGGTTTGCTCCCTATTTAAGCAGTGTTATGTGCCTCAAACTCGCCTCCTTCACCCTCAGAGAGCTGTAAGAAACCCTAAACCCATCCCTTGATTGATTAAAGTGTTTTTGTGTGGATTCTTAAAGGCTTGAAGAAGAAAAAGAAGAAAGGACCAAAGAGAAGAGGTGTAGAGCAAAGATCCAAGGTCAAAATCAGAGTTCATTGAGGTATTTCTCGGAATCCTTCTGTTTATGCTTAAAACCTCCATTAGAACATTTCTAGGGCTAGTTTGATGTATTTTCCAACCTTATAGTTGTATGGATGCCTTAATAGGTCGAGATATCCCTAGATCTGTTCATTTAGGAGTTGTAGAGCCCGGATCTACGGCCATCTATTTGGATGCCCCGTTCCTTCTCGATTTCAGTACACTGGGGCATCCAAATAGATGACAACATTTGCGTTAAAACCTTCATAGAAAGGTTTAAAACAATACCCACTGACTTTGAAGACTTTCCCCATTTCTTCACTTTGGATTTCAACAGCTCCGTGTTCAAAGACTTTTAGCAAAACGAATGGACCTATCCATCTTGACCTCAATTTTCTAGGAAACAACTTTAAACGGGAATAATAGAGTAAGACCTTGTGTCCCGGCTTGAAAGGTTTTCGGGTGAAGGACTTGTCATGGAAAGCCTTGGTTTTGTACTTGTATATCCTTGTATTCTAATAAGAGTCATTCCTTAACTCTTCTAACACTTGAAATTGAAGCTTTCTGTGCCTTCCCGCTTCAACAATATTGAAGTTGCATTGTGTTGAGATTTAAAACCTTTAAATCTATGAAGATCGATTAGATCTCAAACAGGCAAATAAATATAAAACTGTAAGAACACGAAAATAAGAATGAGACAAGTGTGAATCAAACGAGTCGAATGATTAAAACAAAATCCTCAGAAGAGCTCGATTAAGAACATCAACTGTAGAGGATTGGTAGGTTACAAGAACGATTAAAGAAATCTGGAAATACTATCGTTACGCTCTAGAATTATCGTATCAATCGTTAACCTAATATGCATGCAAGCATATACTTATATATTAAACATAGTAGGCTCTCGGTTGGACAGGCCCAAACCGGAATACAAAATAAATAAACTATCGAGCCCAACGACGCAACACTTCAAAATAATCTTCAGCCCAACAATCCCCCCCTTTGCATCACTTGGAGCGAGACCTTCACTTGTTACTTGGGCCAGCAGCTGAAGCAGGTACCTTCTTCTTCATAGTGTTAAACAGACATTTGGTGAGCGAGAGAATCGTCTGTCTAAACCGGATGTACCATTGAATCATGTCGTTAAAGTACTTGACATCATCAGCCGAATTCTCTTTACACCTCTTGATGATTGATAACACGTGCTCCAGACAAGCAGTGGTGTAAAGGTGTTTGTCAGCTAAAGCGAAGAGACATTTCTGTCCTTCGGCTCTAGTGAACATAACCGAGTTGCGTCTCGGATCTATCTTGCCCATTTGCATTTGGTTGAGATCACTGGCCGATCCCACAGGAGCTATCTTCGGTTTCTTCTTGAAGACTGTGGCGACCTCCTGATCCATTAGGGCAACCTCCATGATGTAGCAGGCTAACATCCTTTTGATATGGTCTATAATGGGACCATATTCGGCTTCATTAGTCAAAAGGATATTATACAGGACAATCCAATCATGAGGATTTAAGTTCGGTAGATCTGCCAGGGAGATAAGATGAGTAGTTCTTGCAGATCCCCGAATCACCTTGAACCGAATGTTTATAAAACGACCTTCGGTGTAAGGCTTCAGTACCCGAATGTTCACAATCTTCTGGGCGCTCCAAGTTAGGTACTGAGGACGAGCAGCCGCCAGATAGAAGTCGATGAGCTCCCTGTCAAGCTCAGCGTTCGGATGAGGGACTTCAAAGATGTTTGAGAAGGCGTGGAAGATAAACGCCTTTCGAGTCAGCGGCATGTCGAACTGCGAGTCGACAGTATTATTGCAGTCGAACGAGATAACCGGCTCGAGCCATAAAATGCTGGGAGTGTCTATGGCCTCTTTAAACAATCTCTCCCGAGTCCATGCAGGGAATAGAGTCTTCCTGCTCTCGAGGAGATCGTGGGCTTCCTTTTGCTTGCGTTCGGCTTCTTCAGCCTCTCGCGCCACACGATTTACATCTTCATCCACATTGCGACTGTTCTTTCGTTTCAACATGTCCGCAATGGTCTCCCTGTCTTCATCTTCATCTTCATCTTCCTCAGCTATGTTTTTCCCTTTGTTCTTCACACCCGAACCCGAAGCTTGACCAGTCTGAGGTGGTTCGGTTGTGTGAGTAGCTTTGGAGGAAGGAGGTGGTTTCGATCCGTTCTTCTTCTCATCTCCCCCTTGTTTCGGAATGGACACGAAACTCGGAAGGCCTTCGATTTTGCTGAGAAGGGCCAAGGCAGGAGCAAGTTTTTCAGCAAGGGTTCTCCTCACCGAATAGTTTAGAATCGGATCGTGTGCTTCCAGGATGTTGGATAAGACGGCGTGTACATCCGAAACACATGTCTTGATGACCTCCCTTTCGGATCGAAGAGCTTCAAGTTGTTGTTGTGAGTTTGAAAGCAGCGTGCTCTTGATCTTTAGGGCGGTTGTTTTGTTCGCCAGAACGTCCATCAATGAATTTTCGGCTGCGAGATCCTCCTGTAACTTAGCGAGGCGCGCATCGATGGAGGCACGAAGGGCCGAGTTGTCTTCGCTTATGTTTTGTCGAAGGGCAGCAAACGAAGTCAACTTCGTTGAGACGAACTTGGCCAATTGCTGAACAATCGGTTCCAAAGTTGTCTTGGTGGCATCCGCACTCTCTTGCAGTGACTTCAGATAAGAAGAGGCGTCTGAGAATAGTTTATCGACTTTTTCGGTCGCAGCCTCATAGGCTTTGTTAGAGGCTTTGATGGCAGCAGTGGCTGAGGCTACCGAATCATGTTGAGCCCTGGAGAAGGCGTCAACAATCTTCTGAAGCGCAGCTTCAGAAAGAGAGGACTGCTGGTTGGAAGAGGAGGCGAGAAGTAGATTAACCTTCTCGTTAAGCTCTTTAAGATGCTTCTTTGTCACTGGAGCATCATCCTCCTCGTCACTCTGAACCTGAAACGGACTATAGTAGACCGAATCAAAGTTCATGTGTTCCCCGCCAAGGTAAGTGTCGTCTCCATCAGAGGCATTTTCTGGAGATGGAGGGGGTGGTGAAGCTGGGGGTGTTATGGTTGGGGTATGTTGAGGTTGAGTATGAGGTGGGGTAGTTTCTGTTGGAATAGTGTCTAAGGCTGCAACTATATTGGGCAAGTACTTGACCCGGTTGTGCATGGTCCTTTTGGGTTGCCTTCACCATAGCAACTTGATAGAATGATTTATTAAGAGAGAGTAAATATTATTAATATATTATGAGAATAATATAATGAATAATATATTTGATTAATATAAGTCATAGAATTAATTAGAATTAATTTGGTGACTTAAAGAGATTAATTAAATAAAGGGGTATAAAATGTCAATTGTTTGATAGTTAAGCTTTAGACTGTAAATCCATTAGGATATGTTTTGGATGAATTCTAAGAGTATTAGGATAGCTAAAATCGTCCATATACTTATCTATGGAATGGATTTGGATAGCCTTAAGAGAAGATTATCCAATTAGGGTTTAGGTTGTAACCCTTAAGGAGTCTACAAGTATAAATAGACCCCATGACATAGGGAATTCGACACCTCTGATTAAGCAAGAGAACTCTGGTCGAATTCCTCCCCTCTCCTCTCTCCTAAATCATTCTTGTTGCTATTGGTGTTTGTAAGCCATTAGAGGAGTGACACTTGTGACTCTAGAAGCTCCAAGACCTCAAGATCAACAAGGAACTCAAAGGTATGATTCTAGATCTGTTTCAATGTTGTTATTTAACCTAATTAGTCATTAGAAGTCTTGGATTCAAAAGCATGTTTAGTAGAAAGCCTAGATCCAAGCATTAGGGTTTTGCATGCGCACATAGGAAAGTTCTTATGGCTAAAACCCATTAGTGGTATCAGAGCCTAGCTTGGTTTTCTTTAAATTGTTGCTTGATTAACTGAAACAAACCTGCAAAATTCGATTTTTTGGTTTCTGTGTCACTGACTCGGCGAGTCCCAAGGTGGACTCGGCGAGTAGGCCTGACTCGGCGAGTCCCCTTGTGCACTCGGCGAGTCCAGGCGTCAGGAATGACCAGATTCGGGATTTCTTTGTGTTTATCTTATGGAAACTTACCTTAATCATAATAGATCAACCTAAATCCGATTTTATGATAAATATGACTATTATCTTGATCTAGAAAAAGGTAATTATCAACTAATTAAATATTTAATTTCCTTATATGATAATTAATTAATTATTTAACTATTTTGGTAATTATCTTTCAAAGAAATCTTGAATAAATCAAATATAGATAATTAGGATATTAATTGTTAATTGGAATTATTTGTTATTTGATCCTCCATGTTTTAAATGTTTAAAACCTACCCTCATGTTTTGAAATTTACTTTTGTGATTAAAAGCTTTAATTTAGACAACTTAAATTTCAAACCCTAGATTTTAAAAGTTTTAAAATACAACCCTATACTAATATGATATTACTAGAATAATATATATATGTATAACTAAATGCTAGTCTTACCGTTAGTAGGCCTCATTCACGAAGCCGATCTATAAGGTGGGTATAAGGTTGCGGCCTATAAAATGGCGCTTAATGGGTGTACACTCACACCCACCGCTTGCTTGATTGGTGGAGGGTCGTTAGCCGAACGGGTAGGATAGGGCAACCTAATTCTCTCATTAAAAGTATAATAAGAAATACAAAGTAACTACACATATTTTTCCAAAATTTCCCAATCCTAGTTACTTTAGGAAAAGTGAATTGATGCAATCCCATGAAATTACACTTTGCACCTTGCTAAGATGTTAGTGGAGCGTGTGTGGTTTACCGGCACACTAATTGGTTCTAAGCGAAGGTGGCAAAGGGTGATTCATTGTTTATCATAGTTCGATGGAGCGTGTGTGGTTTACCGGCACATCGAATAGGTGATTGTTACAATGAAGGCACCATGTGAATTTGCATGGTAATTCACACCCGCTTTGTGATCCTCGGCATCCCAGTCACAAACGAGAGGGGCATATCGAGATTTAAACATGCCATTGAATAGTTTCAATGTATCTCATCCGGACCTAGGAATTCTCAAAAACACTTAGGACTAATAGTTTAAGTTTTGTGATGGAGAATTAGTGAATCGTCATTCACTTACCTTCAATTTATTTGCATGTTAGATTACGGCATCCCTTTTCTAGTATGTAAATGTTATTGTTGGATCCTAGCCCTAATTTTCTTATTGGGTGATAATTAGGGATTCTTATTCTAATCTATTTTTGTCCTTTTCTAATTGTAGATGTCAAACACAAACAACGCTGCTGCTAGTTCTTTCACGTTGATGAGCCTTTGCCAAAAGGTCACCTTCGATGGAACGAACTTTAGCGAATGGATAAGATACATTCGCACCATTGCTCGCTATGACGATAAGGAGTATGTCCTCGATGAGAAGCTCGAGAAAATCAACCCCGAAATTGCTACTCCCGCCGAAATCACCGCCTTTGAAACTCATGAGCGAGATGCAACGAAGGTACATTGCATCATGATCGCCACCATGAACTCCGAATTCCAAAAGTCCTACGAGGACATGTACCCGTACGAGATGCATCAAAACTTATTGGAGAGGTACCACCAAAACGCTAGACAAGAGAGGTACGAGATTTTCACTAACATGATTTCCGCAAAGATAGGTCATGGAGAATCTCTTACCATGCACTTGCAAAAGATGCAAAGGTATGTCGACCGCCTTCGCAAGTTAAATGTTGACTTCGGTGAGGACTTGGCGATCGACATGGTGCTTCACTCTTTGCCTCCGATGTACAACCAATTTAGGATGACCTACCACATGAACAAAGAAGAGGTCACCCTAAGCAAGCTCCAAGGTATCTTGAGGGTTGCTGAGAGCAACTTCAAGGACAAGTCTGTTGCATCCACTCCCAATCCCCCCGCTGCTCCTGTCTTGGCTATTGGACAAGGGAAGGGAAAGAAGAGGAAAGCTTCATCGAAGAACTATCGCAAGGTGAAAGCCCGAGATGGTGCCTCTTCTAGTGGGACCAAAGTTGATCCCGCTAAGCCCTGCTCTAACCCGAAGGAGGCAGAGTGCCACCACTGCCACAAGATAGGACACTGGAAGAGAAGCTGCCCGGATTACCTGCAAGCAATCAAAGAAGGAAAGATCAAGCCATCTTTCGCAGGTATATACACAATCAAATCTAACGATTCTAATCATGCTATTTCTTGGGTTCTTGATACCGGTTGTGGTTATCACATTTGTTCTAATGTGCAGGGACTAAGAAGAAGTAGGGATGTGGAGCAAGGAAGGATCAATCTAATCATGGGGAACAGAAGATCGTCGCCTGTAACCAAGATTGGAGTGTATTCCTTAGTGCTTAGGAATAGTTTAGTTTTAGATTTGAACAATTGTTGCTATTCCTTAGTGCTTAGGAATAGTTTAGTTTACTTTTTGAACTTAGCGACGGAGGTGAGGACCTCCGTGTACCCCGTGTTGTAAAACATGTTAAACAGATGCCCAACCGGAATCGTCTCCGGATTTATTCTCGAGGGGTCAACAGCCAACCCTAGCATTGTGCAGAAACGCTGTTGAGAAACAGATGTCTTGTGTTCAGCAATCTCGAAGAACACCCGGTCGACTGCTTTGTCATAATATGCAGTCACATAAACCTGCGATAGGGCCACCATGGGCACAGACTCGATCCTGGAGAGAGCGGTGGCGATTTGAGAGTACTTCAGGCACTCAATGATCGGCGACATGTAGGAGTCGTATGCCAGAGGATTGAGATCGATCACCAAGCATTGTTGCGGACGAATGGGAAGGATGTGTGATGTAGCATGGACGGAAGAAGATTCTGCCATTGTTGAAGGTAGTCGAAGAAGAAGATGAACAGTAAAGCTTTTGGGAGGTTTTTGCTCTCTAGAAAATCCGGAAGCAGTAAAAAGGTAAATGGTGTTGTAGACTGCCTTTTATAGTGAGGGATTGGAGAGAGAAAAATCGTTTCATATCTTCTATGCGATGATCACGTAGGAGAGATAATGTCAGATTCCTAGGATCACGCTACCCAACAAGCGCCGTTTCAGAAGAAAAACGGTTCAAATCCGCACGCGCCTTTAAATGCCAGAAGGATGTCGCTTGGATTTCGCACACGCGTCCTTAATGTTAGTAAAAGTAAGGGCGTTTCAAATTCACACGCGCCCCCTTTTTACCGTCGTTTGAATTTCAAGCCATTTAACTCCCGCCGAGTCAGCAACCTTGCGTCTTATCTTTTTAAATGGCAGCTTTTGAATTAAATACCCACGTGGAGTGTTTTTGACCATAGCTTCATAATTAACCACCAAGTAATAATACAGCCTGTAAAAATTAGTAACGGAATTTTGGAAAATCAAAGATTTTCGTGCAAAGAGTGTAAAAGAAAGAGAAATAAAGCAACTCTTTTAAGGATGTACTGTGATGTCAATAATGACACGAAACTGATGATCCCGGGCACGAATCTCTTCCTTCAAGGTCAAGAGAGACCTTAAAGTGTTAGTGTGGATTCCCATTGAATTACAATCAAACATTTATTAATAAATGTTGAAAGGCTTCTTTTAATTTGGCTAAATAAGGGTGGCTTCCGCTTTGATTCAGCAATTCTATTCTTGAAATAAGAAAAGAAAGTGAACAAAGTACTTGTGAGACCAGTGTAGCCTGTTGAACAAGTAGGTATGAATTTATTTTAAATTGGCTTGGTATAAAAAATAAAATCTCAGATAAAAAATTTAAAATTGGATCCCAAGGGAAGAAATGTTATGGTGTTTAACAATTTAATAGGAATAAAATTTTGAGATTTCATGAAGGTACATTCGTCAATTCTTTAGTGAAAGCTTGAGCAAATTAATTGTTCACCGTCAATTCATTAGGTGTTGAATTTTGGGTTTCACTCAGCTCGTAGTGACACGAAACTAAGATCATAAACACAGATGTTGTGTAACCATAAACCTCAGTGGTAATTTCTGAGAGTCTTAAGGGTTACGTTGATGAAACGAATGTGATGGAGAAGTGTAATAGAGATGGTGTAAGAAAACATAGTACCTCTGCTGCGAAAATAAGGACCAAGCAGGAAACTCTTAACTCATGTGAGATGAGAGTGAGGTAGCTCACGATTAGAATAAATGTGTTAGCCTTATTGGGAAGACAAGGTTTGTGTATACCAGGTCATGAAGGCTATTATTCAAAATCTTATGAGGCTTGGGGCACATACAGCAGCATGCTTCTAGGGACACTTAAGTAATTCAGCAATCATATCCCCATAAACGAACGAATACACAAGAAAAAAAAAATATTTTTGGAGTTTTGGAGGTGTATATAAAAAATAAAAGGAAAAAATTAGTAAGAAAAAAAATAAGAAAAAATAAGTAAGAGAAAAATTAGACTTAAAAAAAAAACTTTGGAAGAGAATATGAAAAACCGAACCCGAACGTTCGGTTGGTTTCGGTTGGGAAAAGGTTGAAAAACCGAACCCGAGCGTTCGGTTGGTTTCGGTTTAACAAAATTTTGAAAAACCGAACCCGAACCTTCGGTTGGTTTCGGTTCAACGAAATTTTGAAAAACCGAACCCGAACCTTCGGTAGGTTTCGGTTTTGGAAAATTTTGAGAAACCAATGGATTTAGACATGCAATTTGGAAAATGCTTTTAACACAAGGAAAACAAAATTGTACAAGAAATATACAACAGAGAAAAACTACCTTTGAAGTGATGAGCGAGACACATGGTTTAACCGAACCCGAACGTTCGGTTGGTTTCGCTTCTTATGTTTGAGGTTGAGAGGTAGTGTGAGGTACTGACTCTGATTCCATCATACCTAGCCCTTGCAGTATTCTGTTGAATGATGCTTCAGGAAGAGCTTTGGTAAAGACGTCAGCCAGTTGATCAGTGGTTCTTACGAAGTGAATTTCGACGTTTCCATCTTCCACATGATCTTTAATAAAGTGATACCTCAGTGCTATGTGTTTGGTTTTAGAGTGTTGCACTGGGTTATGACAGATCCTAATTGCACTTTCAGAGTCACAATATAGTGGGATCTTCTTCATATTGAGTCCATAGTCTCGAAGTTGACTCTGGATCCAAATCACTTGTGATGTGCAGGATGCAGCGGCAATGTATTCCGCTTCGGCAGTAGACAACGACACACACGTTTGTTTCTTGGATTGCCAGCTGACCAACTTCCTGTCAAGGAATTGACAGCCACCAGTTGTGCTTTTTCTGTCGAGTCCACATCCTCCAAGGTCAGCATCAGAATAGGCTTGAACGAAGAAGCCTGAGTTGGAAGGATACCATAGACCTAAGGAGGTGGTGCGCTTGAGATAGCGTAAGATGTTCTTCACTGCAAGCATGTGAGGTTCGCGTGGATTCGCCTGAAATCGAGCACAATAACACACAGAAAACATGATGTCGGGCCTGCTAGCAGTAAGATACATTAGTGAGCCTATTATTTGACGATAGAGCGTGATATCGACAGCCGGTTTGTCTAGGGATGGGGTAAGCTTGGTGTCGAATGCCATTGGGACTTTGACTTTTGAGTCTCCCATCATGCCAAACTTTGCTAGGAGAGTCTTCGTGTAAGCTTCCTGATTGATAAAGATGCCTTCGGGTCCCTGTCTAATATTTAAACCAAGGAAAAAGTTAATAGGACCCATTGAGCTCATTTCAAACTTAGTCTCCATCATCTTTCTGAATTCAGCTGTTAAGCTGGGATTCGTGGAGCCAAAGATGATGTCATCGACATAAATTTGAACTATCATAAGGTGGTTACCTTCCTTTTTGCGAAAGAAGGTTGGGTCAACCGAACCTTGTTTGAATTTAGACATCTTTAAAAATTTTGTTAGCGTTTCATACCAGGCTCTCGGAGCTTGTTTAAGGCCATACACAACTTTATCCAGAATGTAGCAATGATTTGGATATTTTTCGTTCACGAACCCAGGAGGTTGCTCCACATACACGGTTTCTTCGAGTTCTCCATTGAGAAATGCACACTTGACATCCATTTGGAAAACTTCAAAGTTTTTGTGAGCAGCATAAGCCAGAAATATTCTAACAGATTCTAGCCTAGCTACTGGAGCAAAAGTCTCTTCATAGTCTATCCCTTTCTCCTGACAGTATCCCTTTACCACCAGACGAGCCTTGTTCCTTATAACATTACCTTCCTTGTCCAATTTGCTCCTAAAGACCCATTTGAGACCAACAACCGAAGCATCTGGAGGAGTTGGAATGAGGCGCCAGACTTTGTTCCTTTCAAATTCGTTCAGTTCGTCTTGCATTGCTTGAACCCAGTTAGAGTGATCGAGGGCAGTGTTAACTGTCTTCGGTTCAACTTTTGATATGAATGAATTAAACATACAAAATTCAACCTTTGAAAATAAGGATGTCTGTTTTGCCTTCAGTTGTGATCGGGTCAGAACCTTCTCAGATACATCACTAACTACTTGAGAGATAGGATGATCTCTGGTCCATTTGGTAAGAGGAGGGTAATTCGGATCAAAGGTTGGGTCTAGTTCAGCATTGATCATTTCTTCTGGCTCAGATTGGCTATTGTAATCAAGCGTCATATCATCATGCTCCCCCTCGATTGATGAGCTATGAGAAACTTGAGGTTCAGGGGTTTCTTGTGGTGCTGGGCTTTCAGGCATTGAAGCACCTTCGGTTGGAGAGATACCTTCGGTTGGAAAAGTACCTTCGGTTGGAGTTGCACCTTCGGTTGGAGTTGTAGAACTTGGCTCCCCCTGGACATTTGAGCTTGGCTCCCCCTCGACTGAAGCATTGTTAAATAGAGGGGCATCAGTAGTCGATCCTCCTTCATGCATTCTCCTTGCAGCTTCTTCGACAATCTGCTTCATGTGGTCAACCTTGTTGTCTGCTGCACCTGCTTCTGAGAGAGAAGCTTTCTCTGGTTCGTCAAAGAGCTCCAGAAATTTATCGTATAAGTTAGCGATTGAGACTGTGACTTGGCCAGTTTGAGGAAAGATTTCCCCAGCGGATTCTTCTTTAGCCTGTAGCTTTTTGACATAGCTATCGTCAAAGGTCACATAGTATGTCTCTTCAATTCTTCTCGAACGCTTGTTTAGGACCCTGTATGCCTTGGATGTGAGAGAGTAGCCCAAAAAGATTCCCTCGTCGGCTTTGACATCGAACTTGTTGCGGTGTTCTTTAGAGTTAAAGATGAAACACCGTGAGCCGAACACATGGAAAAATTTCACATTGGGCTTTCTGTTGTTTAGTATCTCATAAGGTGTGAGCGTGAATTGCTTGTTGAGATAGGACCTGTTCTGTGTAAAACAAGCAGCAGAAATAGCATCAGCCCAAAAATAAAGAGGTAAGGAAGCGAAACTTAACATAGTTCGGGCAGCTTCACACAAAGATCGGTTTCGTCTTTCAACAATTCCGTTCTGTTGTGGTGTGTAGGGAGCTGAGAAGTTGTGACTAATTCCCTTTTCTGCAAGAAACTCTTCAAACTCCATGTTCTTGAATTCCAGACCATTGTCGCTTCTTATGTTTCGGACGACCTTCTTGAGCTGTACTTCAATCTGCTTGATGAACATTTGCAGCTTATGAGTCGCTTCAGATTTGAGCTTTAGAAAGAACACCCATGTGAATCGTGAAAAGTCATCAACAATAATAAGAATATACTTGCTACCACCGATGCTTTCGATAGATAAAGGTCCACACAAATCGATATGAAGTAATTCGAGTGGTTCAACAACTTTTGTGTTAATTACAGATGGGTGACTTTGACGACTCTGCTTCCCCATTTCGCATGCTGCACACAAATGATCTCTGTTGAACTTGAGCAATGGAAGACCCCTAACATGACCTCCAGTGACAAGTCGATTGATATCTTTAAAGTTGAGATGAGAGAGTCTTCGGTGCCACAACCAGCTTTCGTCAGATTGAGCTTTTGACAACAGGCATATAGCTGGGTTTCCTTTGATGGGTTTCAGGTTTAGAGGAAACATTTCACCCTTTCGCTCGGACTTGAGAATTACCTTCTTTGTCTTTTTCTCAATAATTTCAGAACCTTCATCATCGAATGATACTTTGAGACCTGTACCTCCAACAAGCTGAGATACACTGATGAGGTTGTGTTGTAGTCCTTCCACATAAGCCACCTTCTTTATGGTAAAGTCACCATTTGTTATCATCCCGTATCTCTTTATGGTGCCGAAAGAGTTATTTCCAAACTTGACGTTGCCACCATTTGCAAGAGATCTGTATTCCCTGAGCTCCTCTTTCCTCCCTGTCATGTGACGTGAGCAGCCACTATCGATGTACCATTCTTCGTCGAACTGCTCGTCACTTATAACCTGCAAAAGTTAAGCAGATTTAGGAACCCAAAGTTTCTTGGGTCCACGTGAGCTTTTCATGGGAACAGGAACAGTAAGAGAGATGTCAACAAGATATGTTCGTTTTATAAGTGTTGTTTCATCTTTCCTTTTAATGGTAAAAACTTTTACTTTGTTAGGATTGGGTGCGTTCGGTTTGGACTCTGGTTTGGATTCATTGACCTTCTGATTGCTCTTTTGTTCAGCTGACGGATGAGATTTTTGAGAACGTACAGAATTATCTTTAGAGTAAGATGGAGATGAACTGGTGCAAGTTGAAGAATTTGAAGAACTAGAAGAATTAGAATGAGTGGGTTTGGATTGAGAGGACTTCCTGGCTGGAGTCTCTAGGTGACCCTTTTGCTTTTGATCATTGGAGGGACATACCTTAGAGTTTTGTTCTCTTTTGACTTCAGAACCGAACCTTTGCGTTCGGTTGGAGTCATTCTTTGAACCGAACCTTTGGTTTCGGTTGAAGTCATTTTCAGAACCAAACCTTTGCTTTCGGTTGGTATTTTCTTGGGAACCGAACCTTGGCTTTCGGTTGTTGTGGCTTTCAAGCTTTCCGACAGGATTGTTTTCATACTTCAGATTCTTGTCTTGATGTGAGAAGTATGCATTCTAGGATTGCCAGAATTGTCTCCTTTCAGAGAGATTCTTCCTGTATCTTTGGTTTCTTTCTTGCTTCTTATTCCTCATCTGCTTTGGTTGATGATGAACATTAGCTTTTGTTTTCGGTTTTTCCTTGGCTGGTTCCTTTTGAACTGAAGGAGTTTCGCTTTGAGCTGAGGGAGTAGAAGGAACGTCTTCTTTTGCCGAACTTTCATCCTCCTTAGGAATGTCTTTCGTACCACTGGTGCTTGGCTCGTCGAAATTATCTGGCTTATTCAAGGGTTCAGGTATGTATCTACCTTTACTCATCCAGGAAGTTCTTTCTGACAGGCCTACTGTTTCATCAGCATTATCGATTGGAGCCGTCCAGAAGAATTCATCACAGCCATCAGCATTGTCTTCGTTCACAATAGCCGCGAGTTCAGCCGTCTGATGTTCGGTTACTCCAGTGACCTTGTATACTTGATTTGGAGTGGTCCGGACCTTTTGATACACAACTGCTTTCTCTACTAAGATCGGGGACTTTTGTTGGGACAATCGAGCAAACTCCACTGAATTTTCAGAAATTAGATTCTTGTGGTTTTCAGGTTCGCTTTTCACAAATTCTGAGCAATCAACCGTGTCCTCTACAGAAATTTCACTCATGTTGTCGTCCTCGTTAAGCTCAGATGCATTTTCAACATCAATTTTGTTTTTTGTGCTTACGTTGGCGTTTAAAGAGTCAAATTTTTGTATGGTTTCGGTTCTCAGTTTAAGTCTATCATTTTCATCCAAAAGGTTTTTAAGCATATTCTTGTGGTCCTTGGATTTGATGAAAGATTCAATTTTGTCCAGCCCATACATGTAGGTCGGATTGACATCATCAGACGATATCACACTCTCACAGTTATAAGCCTCGGCATCAATTTCATCCTCCTTAAACTCCAGGAAGGGCAAAATCATGCGATGGATCTTTTGGCCTATCTCACAATCTAAGTGAAGCTGAGTAATATTAGAATAAAGACGTTTTGCAATTAAACAAAAAACATTCCGCTGTTTTAACAACTTTAAATTATCTCTTTGTAAATAAATGTTTTCGTCTTTAATTTTAACTATTTCAGACTCCTTCAACTCGATCCACATCCGCCGCTCCTCACTCTTCGACGCCGCCCTGCTTAATTGATCAGTTAGGTTAGAATTGGTGACTCGAGTTTGAGTTAAGCTACTATCTAGATGAGAAATTCTTGTATTAACATTTTTAAGTTCTTTCTCATATGAGGATTGTGGTACTTTAAATGAAACAAAAACCAATTGTACCTTCTTTATCAGTTCATCAAGCTCATTGAACTGCTGGCTGAGTGGTTTGGCTGTAAAGCACATGTCCTCCTGCACTTTCGGTTCATCGCTTCCTCCATCGGTGTTGTATCCTCTCATCTGAGATACATCAGATACCATGAAGCATCTTCCTCCACTGCTCTCCTCCTTAGCCACATAAGCCTTTCCATGAGTAGGCTTCCTTACTTCATCGTCTTCTGAGTCAGTAGACCAAACTTCAGTGCTACCGAACTCGTCATCAGCAACCGAACCCTGCACAATAAGAGCATTCATAGAAGGGTTAGCGGTAGACTTCTTCTTTCTCAACTCATCCAGCCTTTCCTGCAACACGGCTTCCTCATCCTTTCCATCATCCTTTTCAGCCATCTTCTTAAGCACACAGTCTTTAGCATAGTGGTTTTTCCCACCACAGTAGTAACAGCTTACTCCGGAATCACCATCCACCTTCGGTTCCTTCTTGGCCTCTTCAACCTTCGGTTCATTGTTGACTTTTTCTGAACTATAACTCCCCTGCCAGTTTCGGTTTTTATTGCTGGGGAATCTCTTCTTTATGAACCTTTTGGGGTTAGACACCATCATAGCATAATCCTCAGACGTGAGGTCATACTCTTCCAAGTTAAGGTCTTCATCCTCCATCACAGCTTTACTCTTTGATAGGAGGGCCAACGAACCAAGGCTTGACACAACGTTCTTTTCCTGCAGTACTATCTTCTCCTGGGACTTGAGAATACCCACCAGTTTCGCCAGAGAATATGATTTAAACTGTTCATGGGCTTTGACTGTAGATACCACTGCTCTCCATTCAGACCTCAGACCATTTAAGAAAGTAACCTTCTGCTCGATAAGCTTCCTTTCAATGTCATGTTTGATCATCTTGCTGAGAAGATGATTGAAGCGATCGAACGTCTGGGTCACTGTTTCTTCGGCTCCTTGCCTGAATTCTCCAAACTCAGATAAGAGCAAGGTTTGAATAGAATGTTCAAGATCTTCATCTGTAGAGTACAGTTGGCGAAGTCTATCCCAAACTTCCTTTGCCGTCGTGCAAGAGCTGACCAATCTAAAGGTGTCAGACTGAAGGGAGAATCTGATTAACCTTAGCGCCTTGATATTGCATTGGAATTTGTCCTTCTCGTCTTGTGCAATATCCTTAACATCCTTCAGCAGATCATTGTACTCCTTTTGTGTCTTAATAATCCTAGACGTTGCTGAATGAGAAAACGGTCCATTTATGATGGCTTCCCATATGAGGTACCCATTTTCCTCAGATCCAATCACGTAGTCTTCGAAGTGATGCGCCCATACTTCATAGTCATGGGTATATAGGATTGGAATCTTTGTCGTCGAACCGATGCTGTTGGAAATATTAATAGGATTTGATTGCGACTCGTCCATTATGATCGAAAAAACCTGTTTAAAGATCAGACTTGTAATAAAGCAGATTAGGGCAAAACAATAAATATCAAGATACGTCAATAATGAGATGACGGCTCAATAAATATCAGTAATTGCGGAAAAACCCTAATTGAAATCTTTTCACAGAAAAGATGTGTATCGATTACACAGCCTCCTGCTCTGATACCAATTGTTGAGATTTAAAACCTTTAAATCTATGAAGATCGATTAGATCTCAAACAGGCAAATAAATATAAAACTATAAGAACACGAAAATAAGAACGAGACAAGTGTGAATCAAATGAGTCGAATGATTAAAACAAAATCCTCAGAAGAGCTCGATTAAGAACATCAACTGTAGAGGATTGGTAGGTTACAAGAACGATTAAAGAAATCTGGAAATACTATCGTTACGCTCTAGAATTATCGTATCAATCGTTAACCTAATATGCATGCAAGCATATACTTATATATTAAACATAGTAGGCTCTCGGTTGGACAGGCCCATACCGGAATACAAAATAAATAAACTATCGAGCCCAACGACGCAACACTTCAAAATAATCTTCAGCCCAACACATTGCTTGACCGCCCAAAATGCATGGTGCTCTAATTCCACTGGAAGATGACATGGCTTTCCAAAAACAACCTAAATGGAGACATGCCTATCGGGGTCTTGTAAGCAGTCTGGTAGGCCCATAAGGCATCATCAAGCCTTAAACTCCAATCTTTTCTTTACGGATTCACCGTTTTCTCAAGGATGGACTTTGCTTCACGATTTGAAACCTCCGCTTGACCGTTCGTTTGAGGGTGATAGGCAGTAGAGACACGGTGGGTCACATTGTACTTCCTCAATAAAGCCTTCATCATCTTGTTGCAAAAATGCGTCCCTCTATCGCTAATCAAGGCCCTAGGTACACCAAATCTAACAAAAATATTAGATTTTAAAAAGTCGATAATCGTTTTAGCATCATTCGATCTTGTGGCTTTGGCCTCAACCCATTTAGAAACAAAGTCAACCGCGAGTGAGATGTAAATGTTGCCAAATGAGACATGAAATGGGCCCTAAAATCAATCCCCTATACATCAAAAACTTCACAAACAAGGATTGGATTTTGTGGCATTTGATTCTTTTTTGAAATGTTCCCCGTCATTTGGCACCGTTCACAACTTTTACAAAACAGATGACAATCGCGTGACATGGTTGGCCAAAATAGTCCCCATTCAAGAACTTTTCTCAAAGTTCAGTTAGGACCGAAGTGTCCCCCACAAGCAAATTCATGACAAAATTGTAAAATGGATTGATGTTCTTGTAGGGCACACATCTCCTAACGATTTGATCGGGACAATGTTTCCACAAATAAGGCTCATCCCATACATACTATTTTGCATCACTTTTAAAGGAATAGATTGAGTAAGGGAAAAGAAACGCTCATCCGGATACTCATCCCGCAACAGGAGAGGAGTTTCAATTGAAGTGATCCGACTTAGACGATCGGAAACAAGACTTCCGCATCCACTCTTGTCCCGAATTTCCAAATCAAATTCTTGAAATAGTAGGATCCACCATATGGGTCTTGGCTTTACATCTTTCTTTGTCATCAAGTACTTGAGAGCCGTTTGATCCGAATACACGATGCCTTTGGTACCAAGTAGGTATTGCCTAAACTTCTCCAAAGCAAACACCATGGCCAATAGCTCCTTCTCCATGGTAAAGTAATTCGTTTGAGCATTGTCTAGTGTTCTTGATGCGTAATAGATCACATGGGAGGCTTTTCCATTCTTTTGATCCAAAACGGCGCCTATAGCATAGTTGCTTGCATCACATGTTATCTCAAAGGGGAGATCCCAATTTGGTGCTTGTATGATGGGAGCGGATGTAATCAACTCGTTGAGCCTGTCAATAGCTTCCTTGCACGCCTCATTGAACTCGAAATCAACCTCCTTTTGCAAGAGTTGACACATTGGTCTTGTTATCTTTGAAAAGTCCTTGATGAATCTTCGGTAGAAACCTGCATGACCTAAAAGGGAATGAACTTCCCGAACACAAGTCGGGTAAGATAAGCTTTGAATAACATCAAATTTAGCCTTATCTACCTCGATTCCTTTCTTTGACACAATGTGACCCAAAATAAGACCTTGACTCACCATAAAATGAAATTTTTCAAAATTTAAAACCAAATTCGTTTCAATGCGTCTTTTAAAAATTTAGGCGAGATTGGTCAAACATTCTTGAAAGGAGTTGCCATATACCGTAAAGTCATCCATAAAAACTTCAATTATGTTCTCAACATTTATAAGTCCATTTTATGAATGTATCAAATTGTCATAAATCTATTGAATTGATGTATAATTGTCCAAGAATGGCACTACTTTGATGAGTTGTTGAACTTCATATGCAGGTCAATATATTGTACTAAAAGTGGGCGGAACCTGCAAGTAAAATTGATTGCTAAAGGAATGAAGAAACGTTGCTGGGAAAATTGACCATGCTTCAATGTTTTGGTCATATCTCAAGTTCTGGAGCTCCGATTGACATGAGTAAAGAAGTTCTGGAAACTAGACAAGATTTGCTACAACTTTCGTGTTTTGTGTTTCTGCTAGTTATGTATTTTTAACCACCAAAACTTCCACGGAAGATGAAGGACTCCTCCATGCGTCTAAGACGTCCCCTAGGACGTCCAAGTCAAACGGTCAGCATCTAGTCGTTATTTCAGAGCAGAAAATAAGGAAGAACCCTATCAGCTTCTTGCATGGCATCTAAGACGTCCCCTAGGACGTTTTGGCATTTTAGGGATGTCCCATGTTGGAACGGTGTGTTTCGGAAAGTTTGGAAATCAAGGAAGGGCGTCCTAGTACGCGTCTAAGACGTCTCCTAAGACGTCTGACGCTTTTTTCCATTTTTTAGTGTATTTCAAGGACGGCAGAAGGAATGTTAGGACGTAGAAAGAATGCTTGGGCGTTATACACCACGTATAAGATGTCTCCTAGGACGTCCAACGTCCCACATCTCCTGATTTCACTCTTTTCTGTCAAATAATATAAATAGGGACTTGTGTATTCATTTTTAGGGTTACCACCTGCGATTTTCAGAGTTTTTTCCTGCGATTTTAAGGCTTCTAAAACCCTTGGAAACATTTGGAAACACAAGTCCATTCCATTTCAATCCGGATTCAAGGCAAGATTCAATTCAATTCATCATCAAGCTATAAGTGAAGATCATTTCATTGGTTAATCTTCATCAATTCTTTATTTTCCAGAATTATTTCTTCTTCCCCAAGGTTTATCTGTTCTATACTTTGGTAATCATTAGGCTACATTTGTTTGATGATTCTACGTTTGTTTATGAATTCTATTATGCATTTTATTCATTTTAATCAAGTTATTTGTTTTATGAACTCAATTGAAGGCTAAACCATTAGGGTTACTTTTGGGGATATTTATGACTTTTAGATGAACACACTTGATTATTACTTGATTCTAGTTAATTTTAATTGTTGTTTTATGCCTCATGTGATAATCTTTTGGTAATAACGATTGAAATTGGGTTGTATGAATTTGCTTGATGTCATAATTAGGATAGTCTATTGTCAATTCATCATTTATTCCAAGTTCAATTAGTTTAGGAATAAAGACAAGTGATTGAATCAACATATTTTATTCCAACTTATGATATTGAATGTTAATGCGGTAATAGGTAGTTGTAAGACATTTTATTGCTAGTTCACTAATTGTCCCTAATCCATTTAGACATAAATGGGTAAGACAACTAGTTGAATGAACATCTAGTGTACCCAAAACTATGTGTTACAAGTTAATAAACCCCGATTGCATCTACGTAATTGAATTAGGATTCTAGGGAAGAAAGTGTGTGAATCTAAATTGTCCATAACTGAACCGGGAGTACTCTAGTTTTCTCATTGAGATTTTTATTTTTGATTAATAAATTTCCAAGCTTTTGATTGAATTTTGTTTTAATCTTTTTTCATGACAATTGCTAGTAATACTTTTCTTTTTATTGATTGTTTTGACACAAAGTTTAACCACAAACTCCTTGTGGATTCGACCCGACTTACCCTATCTACTTTGGTTAGTTGGTTTATTTTTGACCGAGACAACGACTTCGATCAAACATATTCTGAGAAAAATACTAACCATACAACGTTGTAAAGTGGTCGGGGCATTACACAATCCAAATGGCATTCTCCGTTATGCAAAAGTTCCAAATGGACAAGTAAAGGTTGTCTTTTCTTGGTCTTCTGGTGAAAACCGAAATACCTGTCTAGACAACAATAATGGGATTTCCCAACCAACCTTTCTAATATTTGGTCAATGAAAGGCAATGGAAAAAGATATTTTCTTGTGCTTTCATTGAGTTTGCGGTAGTCAATACATACTCTCCACCTGTTTTGCACACGGGTGGGGACCATAATACCTTTGTTGTTCTCGACCACCGTCATTCCCGTCTTTTTGGTACCACTTGCATTGGGCTCACCCACTTGCTGTCCGAGAATAGATAGATCATCCTCGCATCAAGAAGCTTCAATATTTGTTTTTTCACAACTTTCATCATAGGCAGATTCAATCTTCTTTGTGCATCCCAGCTTGGCTTGCATCCATCCTCCATCAAAATTTTGTGCACACAAGTAGAGGGGCTTAATCCTTTGATATCCGCAATCATCCAACCCATGTCTTCTTTGTGTTTCTTCAACACCTTGAGGAGTTGCTCTTCTTCAAATTTGGTTAGGTGAATGGAAATGATAACTGGAAGAGTCCCATTCTTTCCCAAGTATGCATACTTCAAGTGTTGAGTTAAGACCTTCAATTCCAATTCCGACGGTTGAACAAGGGAATGTGGCAATTTTGTGTGAGTTTGAGGTAACTCAATAGAATTGGGTAGTTTTATTGACCTCCAAATTGTTAACCAACCTTTCAACTTCCAGATCTTGGGAGTAGAGCTTATATTTCTTGGCTAGTTTCCCACAATCAAATCCTTTGCTTAAAATCATCTCCAACATGTCACCATTAGACAACTCAAACAATTCTTGGGTGGAAGTTTCCTTTGCAAAGAACCGTAAACATTCCCGGATCTTTACACTTAGGTGGAAGTTTCCTTTGCAAAACTGCGGATGCATTTTCATTCATTGAAAATTTTTCATTTCCCTTCAATTTTCTTTTGTTTGTGTAAAGTTCTTTAAAAAAAATTCATATATGGGGATTTGTTTGATTACATTAAGTAATGGAATGTTTACCTCCACCTTTGGGAAGGTGTCCAAGATCTCTTTCTCCTCCATATTTTTCTTTGAGGTTACAAGTCGGGAGGGGAATGGTGGTTGAGCGGCTATCGGTGTCACTAGAGGGGTAAATTTCTTTGGAACTCCGGCTTGTGCATCATTCTTGATAATAGGATCCTCAATGGGAGTGATCGTTATTTCGTCCTCATCTTCCCTTGACTTCTTCTTTGAACTACCTTCTCCGATTTGTTTACCACTTCTCAAGGTCACTACATTGACATTAGATTCTTTTCGGGTTGAGATGGTAATTTGTCACGGGACTCCAAATTGCTTAAAGATGTAACTATATCTCCCATTTGTGCTTCAAGGTATGAGATACTAGTCCTTGTCTCCTTTTGGAGTTGTTGGGCACTAGTGGCAAAAGATTTGACAATGTCTTCAAGAGACATTCCAGAGCTACTTGGTTGGCCAACCACACATCAGGACACAGTGGAGTTAACAAAGAAGTGTGTGGAATTCCAGGCATATTCCCTAGTCCAGGGAAACCCCTCAGCCCCCTGAAAAACATCTCCAATCCATAGCCATTTTACCAATGGGGGATAAACATCGTGGGGCTATTCCTAGAGGCCCCAGGCAAGGTAAAATACCTAATAGTCGCAGTAGATTACTTCACAAAATGGATAGAGGCCAAACCATTGGCATGTATATCAAGGAGGTAAGTAATCAATTCATGTAGAAAAATATTGTGACCATATTCAGAATTCCCAAGATACTCATCAGTGACAACGGGTTGCAATTCGCCGAGAACCCGTTCAAAGATTAGTGCAATGACAAGGGAATCACGTAGAGGTTTACGTCGGTATCACACCCCCAGACGAATGGCCAAACAGAAGTGTCCAACAGAACGTTTGTAAATGGGATCAAGAAGCGCCTTGGGAAAGCTAAGGGCAATTGGGCCGAAGAACTACTAACCGTACATTGGTCACACAGGACAACACCAAGAGTGGGCATGCTAGAAACTCCATTCAGCCTGATATATGGCGCGGAGGCAATGTTGTCGGTAGAGCTGACAATGCGCTCGCTAAGAGAAACTCACTCTAAAGAAGAAGCCAACTCCCAAGACTTGTGGATGAGTCTGGACCTTCTCGAGGAACGACACGAATAAGCAAGAGTCCGACAGGCTGCCTACAAACACACTGTTGAAAAGTACTATAACCATAGGGTCAAGGAGAAAGCTTACAAAGTGGGAGACTATGTGATAAGGCGCAACGAAGTAAGTCGGGCTTAACCACAGGGCAAGTTGGGTCCCGCTTGGGAAGGACCGTATAGGATCGTTGAAGCTAGTCGCAATGGTGCATACGCGTTAGAAACGATGGAGGAAGGCAGATTCCAAGGACCTAGAATGTAAGAAATTTAAAGAAGTTCTACTTTAAGTACACCTCCCTGGTTGACCGGTCATGAGAAAAGAGAAAAAAAGAACCCTATAAGAAGAAAAGAAGGAGAGGAAATATAGCGAGAAAAGAAGGTGCTAAACATCCTTATAAAGAGAGGGAAAGGTGGGATGTTCAAAATCCCTAACACGGTGACGTAACTAACACCCACAATGAGCGGTCACATCGCCATTAAAATCGAAATGACGGATAAACCAGAAACAGACACATGTACAGAGTAGTTAAGTCCAGAACATCATCGCTAGCGCAACAACACTACGACTACTGGACTAGGGAACTTGATAACGTGCCCTAGAAAGCACAAAAGGAACCGCACTCGGCCGCAACAAAATGCTTCAAGTTATAGCGCGCTCGGTAGGACAGACCCGATGGAGCTTAGCGCCCGCCAGCGCCCCTGAGAGCAGGGCGCTCCTGCAGAAAGGCTCGCCTCGCTTGGGACGTCTTTTGCTCCAGGACAAATGTAACGGTCAAGAGACAAAGAAAATGTTCATGGCATTACCGCCAGAACCAATCACAACGCTCTGACAGATAGAGGAGCACGATCCCCCAATTAGTGCTCTTGATCTTGTCGGCTCTGGCGATCCTAGCCCGTAAGGACGATTAGGGCATCCAGTATAAAATGCTACCCCTAGAGCCCCAACAGGTAGGAAATCTTCTCTAAGTAATAAACAGAAACCCTAGAATACCCAACTGACTTGACCATCAGAGCGTCTTTCTGTGAGCTCCTCCCGGGAAACGGCTGATGGCCTTCTTTCATTGTGATCTCGCAGGATCAGATAAGCTATTCTTGTCGGAATTCGAGCAGACGGGCTCTAAGATCACATCAGTTGGGATTGAGGAGGTTGTTGATGATGATATAGAGGGTGTGGTTTGGGTTAATAGTGAGGTTGTGGGTGTTTGTAATGGGGTTGTTGTGGTGGGTAAGAAGGTCTAACTAATG
The DNA here is from genome assembly GCF_002870075.4 of Lactuca sativa. NCBI lineage: Eukaryota > Viridiplantae > Streptophyta > Magnoliopsida > Asterales > Asteraceae > Lactuca > Lactuca sativa. The sequence continues at coordinate 360,865,479 of NC_056627.2, read as the reverse complement.
CATTTTGAGGCAATGGTCTTGGATTGTAGCTCATATTCGAATTTGGCTTCCAACTTGTATTGTATGAATTTTGGTAACCGAATGGTTTGTTGTGGTAGTTTTGTAACTCTCCCGTGGCATTTACATGTTCCGTATCTTCTTGGAGAATGGGGAACATATCCATAGGATGTCTTACTGTTGCACATATTCCACAAACCATCACTTGTGGAGTTTGTCCCACTGCTTGCTTTTGCACAATGGATGTTAAATCTTTGATTTGATACTGGAGGTTTGATGTCACCACTTCGTTTACTTTTTATGCGTGACCCTCTTCATGTCTTGGCGTGGGCCAAAGTGTTGGGAGTTTGCGGCTATGGTGTTAAAGAGTCGTCTTGTTTGTTGTGGAGTCTTGCTAAATACGTCTCCACCACTTGAGGCATCAAATAGTCTTCTTTCAGTTGGTAATAATCCCTCATAAAAGTGTTGAATGAGGAGTTGTTCCGAATTTGGTGTTATGGACAACTATAACACAAGTTGTTGAATCTCTCCCAATAATCATGGAAAGTCTCATTTTGACCTTGGCGGATACCACAAATCTCATTTCTAAGACTTGAGACTCTTGAAGCGGGATATAAATTTTCATGGAAAGCTCTTGTCATATCATTCCATGAGTTGATTGATCCCTGTGGAAGATAAAATAACCAATCTTTTGCTCTATCATCCAATGAAAAAGGAAATTTCCTTAATTTGATTTGGTCATCGGTTGACCCTTGTGGCTTCATGCTAGTGCAAATGATGTGGAACATCATCAAGTGCTTATCTGGATCTTCATTCTCCAATCCACGAAAAGTTGGAAAGTGGTGAACTAAATTGACTTCAATTCCGAACCTCCTTCCAAAATGGGGTAATTGATACCAGTTGGGGTTTGTGTAACATCGGTTTCCATTATTTTTCTCAAGGTTCTTTCGGGTGATCCTTCTCCTTCCTCCATTGGAATTGGGTTTATGATGGGTGGATTTTGTTGTAAGGGTGGTGTTTCGGGATTTCATGACGAGGGTCGAGGATAGAATCGGGATCGGTGTCACTATAGGAGGCGATTTCAACCTCCGGGTCTCCGTTAGGATTTGAAGTTTGACCATGTTTTATTCTCTTTTCCTTCGCCAAACGCCTTGCTTCTTTTTCAATTTCCGGATTATAAATCAAAGCACCTGTACGTTGAGATTTGGGCATAGAGAAACAAACTGATTAAAAATAAACCAATCCCCAGCAACGATGCCAAAATCTGGTGGTTTTCGAGGCCAACAAAATTAATAACCCTAAATCTTTTACACTAAAACAATGTATAGTGGTAAAGGGATCATATCCACGGAGATTGGTTCAATTTATATCTCTATGAAAATCACTTGTCCAAATACTTGTAAAACAAAAATAAAAGTAAAAGGGGGGGGGGTTACATCTTTTTGATAGTTTGAGAAAGTTAAAACTATGCTAGAATGTAGAGATGACAAATAAACAAGTAGATGATTTGCTTTAAAATAAATGAAGTAAAATTGGTTGATTTTGGAATACACCACATGGATATCTTATTTGACTTATCATTAGACTAAATGGAACAACACTTGTGATTTAATTTAACTTGGCTATAGCAATTCATAAGCACAAATTAACTCAACTCTTCTTTGTTATTAAAATGGTTAGAGTATCTCAAAACACATTTCCTTAATTAAATTCACAAAACCAATGAAGCATATAATCTTGTGAAAATCAATCAGCATTAAGTTTTAAGAGTCACCAAGTCCAAAAGATAATGAAATGCTTACATTATCATTATGGAGGAAACATTTCCACGGTTTAAATAAAATGAAAACAAACATAGAAACCATTTGTTGCTTACTAATTTGAGGGTCCATTACTTAACCAAGAAATTAGTCAACAAAGTAAGCATTCATTCATCAAAGCTCATGATCAAAGACAAATAAACACAAGAAGATGTTTGACTAGAAAATATTTCCATAAATTTCAAACACAAGATAACATGAAATCTTCAAAGCAAATAATCATCCATGGGTCAAGCCCTAATCAACCAAACATGAATCTAGCCAAGCATGGCCAAAATGAAAGAAATACAAAGTGGTTTAGAGGTACCAAACATTGTTCAAGATGTAAAGTTGAAAGAAAATACACCAAGCTTGCAAATCTTCAAAGTCTTCTTAGAGAGCAAAAAAAGTGTGTTGTTCCTCCTTGAGTTCTCCCTTTTTCCCCCTTCAAAACTACAGTAAAAGTGCCTCAAACTCGGATCCAAAAGTTATCCAAAAGGAACCCACCAACTTTCCCCAAATAGAGGTTCAATGCAAAAATCCGGTTTCTTCACAGCACGATCCACGTGGGCCGTTTGTGGATCCACGTGAACCGAGTGGGTTTCGTTGAATGGGATCTTTGGACCATTTAATTGGCACTTCTAGATTACTCTTCTCATTCATGGTCCATCCCATTTGTGCAATTTCTTGATAGCCCAATTATGCCTTACAAATTTTTCCAAAATGATCCATTTCTCCCTTAATCTTCAATAGCTCGATTTCTCTTCACTTCATCATCATTCTTTATCCAAAAATTAAGTCCAACTTGATCTCTCTTGATCATGTTGACAACAAGCCTAATCGCACCACTTCAAGTCCATAAGCAAACCGCAAGCCTTCAAAGGTCCCTCACTCCTTCCATACCTCCATGTCGGATAGTCTTCGGTAAATCCTGCAGTTAAGCTTAAAAGACTAGAAAGTACCCACTAAAGGTGAAAAATAACAAAAAGGGAAAATATGCATAAAGATTAACTAAAATGAGATGGAATGAACTAAAAATAAACTAGGAAAAGAAGTAATAAAATGAAGTTATCAGTACCACATGGCACACTTAGCGTACAAGCTATAAGGTGAGTACGCGGGGCGTACCACTTACTAAGCTTAGCATACTCATGCAAGTATGGACGAGACTCCACACATGTATGCTAGGCGTACATTTATGTACACGGGGAATACGTGGGATATGTTGATACCCTTATTTAGGGTGTTGTGCCCTATATAAAGGCCTTAAGTCCTCATAACTGACCTCTTTATCAGCCTCCATTGCCATAAAAACCCTAAATCGACCCTTAATCCTCTTTTTGGTGTTCTTAAGCTATTAAGAAGACTTTGGTGACCATTTTTGCCTTTGTGAAGGAAGTAGAGAAGCTTGAAGTTGCCTTGCTTGGTGAGAAGGTTTTGGATCCAGAATCATCATCTTTTGTGCAAGCTTTCTGAGGTATCAAGTTTAAATCTTGGCTTGTAAATGTTTATAACTCTTTGTGGTTTGTTTTGTTATGCTTTTGGTCCCTTTTGGGTTGATAGAAGAGTTTAGACGTTTTATGGGTTTGTTCTTTTAGATATGAGCTTGTTTTGGTTCCCTTAAGCATAAAGGTGCAATCTTTATGGGATTTTTGGTCACATGCATGCATTATGTCCCTTATTAACACCTTTATAAACTTAAGATCTTCATTTAGCCATGCATGAACGTAAGGTTAGCAACTTTACTTGATATTCCAACTCAAGGAAGTCAGATCTATGTTTTGGGGCTATGTCTCAAAGGATTAAGGACTGAAATTGAGTTTTAGCTGAAGAGGTGAGTACGTTGGGCATACAAGCACGTATGCTCAACGTATATTCCCTCAAGCGAGTACGTTGCACATACGTGCTGGATACACCCTGCGTACTCAGTCTAGTGGACTTCTCTTGTTTAGGCTTCGGTTATGGGCTACTATTTGGGTTTAGTGGCTTGGAGGCTTATTGGACCACCTGAATGTAAGTGTTTGGAGTAGGAAAAATTAGTGGGCCTTAGGGTAAGGCCCATGTAGGGAATTGGTCCCAATTTGGAAAATTGGGCCATATGTGGGCCTTGGATGGATAATTAGTTTTTGGGCCTTTTAGATTGAAATTTTGGGCCTTAGTCTTGGACCAAACTAGGTAAGGGGTAAAATGGTCTTTTTTACCCTAAGTATGGATTGAAGGATATGGATTTGACTCCAATTGTTAATTGGGTGTTATTTGATATTAATAGCTCGAGGATTCGTCGGACCAGCAGCCAGGAGTTATCAGTGTGATTCAGTAATCCGAGGCGAGTTTCCCTACCATGTATAGCGGGTTGAAGGCACCAATGTCGACCCATAATCTGTTATGTTAGTGTAACGCCTGATTCTTGGTACACATTTAATTAAAATTTATTTACTTTTGTAGAGCTACTCGATGAGTTGGTAGCCCCAGACTCGTCGAGTAGAAATGAGAATAGACGCGAGGTTTTAAGCAGTCTACTCGACAAGTTGAGAGCCCTCAACCCGGCGAGTAGGCTTGCTAGAGTGAAACCCTAATTTCGGGGTTTTGCACCCTATTGAATCATCTTAATCCCCACCTTATGGCCTCATTTCCAGCCTCCAAGTCCTAAAACCTAGTCCACGAAACCCTAGAGCATTTTGTGAGTGTGTGAGCCACTCTTGAGTGATTTTGTGTGTTCTTGAAGCTAGAAGAAGAAGCAGGAGCTAGAAGGTTAAAGGAGAAGATAGTAGATCCAAAGACTTCCTTTCATCCTCATAATTTTTTGGTAATCAAGTCTCTAGGTTGACTATGAGTTCATTAGATCTCTTTAGTTCCATTTTATGGGGGTTTTGGTTCAAGAATCTTGATCTTTAGGACATGGACATCCCAAGTGGCTTACCTTCCAGATTTGGAATCATTAAGGGTTGTTAAGGCATAAAGGTGCAAACTTTATGCCACTGGAGCCCCATGCAAGCCTTAAGGACGTTATTATGGCCTTTTAAGCCCTAAAACACCATGCATGGAAGTAAAGTCCGAGACTTTACGTGTTTAATGGGTGTCTAGGGCCTAGATCTCGATTTTCACGCTTTGGGTTGGAGTAATAAGGCTTTTGGACAAAGATCTATGTCTTAATGAACTAGGGTTTTAGCTAAACCCACTGAGGAGGATTATTAGCGGGTAAAGTTGGAAACTTTACCCTTAAGGGGTATTTCCAGTGTGTAGAGGAAGTATGGACCTTAGATATGGAGAGTAGGGACTTAATTTGTTAAGATGGCCCAAACAGGCAGAGGAACTCCTCGAGTTCGTAAAGGAACTCGACAAGTTGAGTCGTGTTGTCCCGTTTCAGTTTAAGGAAGAACTCGACGAGTCTGTGAAGGGACTCGATGAGTTGATTCGCCAAATCGCAATTGTGAGCAACCATAGAACTCGGTGAGTCGGGGGGTGACTCGACGATTTAGATCGCGATTTCAGAGTTCTAGGACTCGGCGAGTTGATGGAGCAACTCGGCGAGTCGGGTCAACCTAGAATGTTGACTTTGAACAGGGGTAAAATGGTCATTTTACCCTTAGAAGGATTATCAGTTTTTGACTAAGTGATTACTGTGATAATGATAGCCGGGGAGTCGTTGGAGCAGCCATCAGAGATTCCTCACTTGAGATTTTAGCAGCCAGCTTGAGAGGTGAGTTTTCTTTCAGTAGGAACGGGTCTAAGGCACCAAGGCCAGCCCGTTTATGTATGATAGTATGTTCCGGATTAAGGTTTGATGTAGGGCGGGGCTCGATGTAGATTTATATATTTTTCCGGATTTTGGTCCGATGTCGGGACGGTACCCGAAGAATGTTAGTATGCTTGATGTTTTTGTGATTCTTGCATGTTTATGTATTTATATGTTTCCAAAGTTCGATCCGATGTCGGGGCGGTTCCCGAGGAATGTTTGCATGTTTCCAGATTTCAGTCCGATGTCGGGCGGGGCCCGAGGAATGTGTATGTGTTATAACTAAGTAGTTATGCTTATGTTATGTGTATTGGTAGTTGTGCTCATATGTATGTCGAGCTTTGCTCGATGCCGGGTGGGGCCGATGTCGGATGCGGTCTGATGTCGAGCGAGGCCCGATGCCAGGCAATGCCTATGTAGTAGGGCGGGGCCCAATGTATGTGATATGCGATTATGCGTTTATGTGTGGTATGTGGTAGTTTGGGGAGACTCACTAAGCTTCGTGCTTACAATTTCAGTTTTGGTTTCAGGTACTTCCGCTAGTAAGGGGAATAGCTCGGGATGACTGCATGGCACACACCACAACTTTTAGCCTGGGAGGATTCACTCTGATATTTTGACATATGATTTTGCTAAATTGATAGATGATATGATATTTTTGAGATACATGATTTATGACATTTTGGAACTTGTGGTTTTGTTATTATGATGTTTGATGAAATATGCTTTTCTCAAATGATTTAAAATGAAATTTTTGGACCGTATTTTTGGGGATGTTTCAGTTAGAATACTCGTTGTCTGTGTGATACTAGTATGTGCATGTGCTTGTATGCTTACTTGGCGGGGACCGATGATTATTATGTTTACTATTACCTGTTATGTAATATGAATTGTATGTGGCTGGGGCCCATTTTGTGAGCTAGGGCGGGGCCTGTTATGCGAGGTAGGGCAGGGCCCGTTATACTCATTGGGCATGGCCCATTATGCGAGTTAGGGTGGGGTCCGTTATACTCTTTGGGCGAGGCCCTTTATGTGTTATATGATTTGGTATGCGGAATCTTAGGGAACCCACTAAGCTTCGTGCTTACGGTTTTTAGTTTATGTTTCAAGTACTTCCAGTTCCAATGGGAAATGCTCATGATGATTGCAGAGCATACACCACCTCGTTCCGCTTTTTGTGATTCACACTGATTGATATGTTGTTTGACACATTTATTTTATTTGGTTTGTATCGATGATGTTTTGGAAATACTGATTTTACTAAATTAAAAATGAAATTTTTGGGTCTTATTTTTAGGACGTTTCAAACTTAAAAGAAGATGAAAGAAAATTTTGGGCTTGCGGATTGATTGATCGAGTGTGTATATGAGTTATGGAAGATTTAGAGAAGATGAGTTGGGCCAAAATATGAAGAAATGGGCTACCTGGCTAAAGCAGTGCAGGCCTAGGATGCAAAGAAGCACAATGTTTAGCTCACCCGTACAACCTACCCACGCAACTCTTTGTGCCTACTATAAGCGATGTTAATATAGAGGCCGATGTTCAGATTTACGGTGTAGATTTGCTCAATTATGTGCTTTAGGATTTTAATGGGGGAGGATGTGTGTTGAGAGATTTAGGATAATTGTCTAAATCTTATTTTCCTTACTTTCCTTAATGTTGTGAAATAAATAAAATTTTCCTATATTTAGGAAAATGTCTGGAACATCTGCAAACAAAGAATCTGGCGGAGCACACGATAACCAGAATACACAAGGGGGGAGTTTCCATTTTATCTTCTGGACCCCAGTGAACGATCGTCAACCACAGACACCACATACTCGAAGTAAGCGCAACTGTCCAACATGGAGCGAGTGTAGTGTAGGGAGTGCTAATATCATTGTTGACCTTGAGGAACAGTTGAGGAGACGTGACGAGGAGATGGAGGCTATGGATGCCCAGATTGCTCAGTTGCAACAAGCAATGTGAGCCACATGACTACTACTTGCAGAAGGTGATGTTGTAGGGAGAGTTGCTGAGGAGAATGCCGAGAGCCCCTTGATGCCCAAGGATTAGGTTGTAAGGGATCCGATTAGGAGGGAATTGTTTCGAGGGGTTGCAGGCTGCCAAACTAACACCTTCAAGGAGTTCATGGATTACAAGCCATCGAAGTATCGTGGGGGTGAGAAAGCTTTGGAGTGCTTAAATTGGATTATGAAGATGGAACAAACCTTCCGGTCCGGTGACTTTACTGATCACCAGAAGGTTAACTATGTTGTGATGATATTCGAGGATGAGACGTTACAGTGATGGAATACGATTGACAGGAGACTTAATAATGCTTATCGGGATGCTATGACTTGGGAAATATTCAGAAAGAATGTACAAGAACGTTTATGTAGTCAAGGCAGCAAGCAGGAAATTGAAATGGAGTTTTTGTCTCTAAAGAATGGAAACATGACTATAACCCAATACAATACAACCTTCATTGAGAAGCCGCAGTTCACTACAAATTATTGCTCTACGGAAGAGAAGACTGTAAGACACTACATTGAGGGGTTACCGTATGAGTACCGAGTTGTGGTTCACTCGAAGGTTACTTTGATTGAAGATATGGATGAGGCACGTAAGATTGAGAAAGATATCGCGGTTTGTGACAGTACTATAGGAAGAGGGGGAGAGAAGAGGAAATGGGAGGGTTCGTCTGATTTATTTAAAAAGAATAATATTCATCACAAAGAGAAGTGTGACAAGGCGGTTTTTAGGAGCGTTGTCACTTGTAGACGTTGTTGCAAACATGGACACAAGTAGGCGGATTGTAAGAGTCCTGATCTGTTATGTTATAATTGTAGGAAAATGGGCCACATTAGTCGCCTGTGCCCAAATGCGAAGGTTGAAACAGATACTGGTGGTAAGAAGACTGATGCACCAAAGGTGCAAGCGTAAGTATTTCAGATGATCACCGAGGAGGTCAGACACGATAGTGAGGTACTCTTAGAACTTTTCATCTAAGTGTTTTGTTTTCTATGTGTAATAGTGTTTGATGCTAGTAGTGGTAGATCATTTGTATTTGTGTTTTTTTTGTGCTTTTCTTGTGTCAATTTTGAGTATTTCTAGGTTTTTTTTGTTAGACATTGTGATAGCGGTAGGGAATCTTGTTTTCATGTTTGGGGAAATGTAAGATGAGCGTTCTAATGTGATGGTTGAGCACGTTTTTTTCCCTTTGACTTGGACTCCGATCAAGATCAAGTCGTGCGATGTCGTCATTGATATGTTTTGGTTGACTGCCAGTCAGACTGAGGTTCTCTGCGCTAAAAGCGTGTGCGAGTTTCGTGTGAGGGTATGTCTGTTCTGTTTCTATCATTTCTACCTTAGGGTGAGAAAGTGTCTAGCGAAGAGGTGTGAGTTCTCCTTTGACCCATGCGATGGAGGGATCAAGGTAATCAATGGCTAACTTTTTATGGTGGTGGTCAAGGATTTTTGACTGTAGACCATCGAAGGGTGATAATGAAAGACTCTTTGTGGGTGAGAATTATCTGTTTTGACAATCAAGTCAAGTGAAGATCCAAGTTTCTTGTTGATTGACGAGTTGTGAATCGACTAATTGATGCACGTGATTGAAGAGCATGTAGATATCTTGGTTAGAGAAAGACCAAGCATCAGGGAATGAAATGAGTCTAACTCATTATGTCCCAATTAGAGGACATGTATAGGTCAGAATTGACCTAGGTGGTAGAAAACAGTAAAGTTCGTTACACTAAGTTGTCTATGTCGGTATCTCTGATTTCGATAACGAAATCATTTTAAGGAGAGGAGAATTGTAATGACCCGAAAATTTTTCCATAAACGATGTTAACTTTCCGTTACTCAAGTATTAGCGGTTGTAAACTTATTTCAATTCTAAGCGTATGAATTGAAATATATTAAAAAAAAAAATAGGAGAAAAATCACGATGTTACAATAAATAAAATCAAATCTTGACCATTTGTTTTTTCAATCTTATAACCAAAATTTATCCACGTAATTCCTACCAAAAAGATAAAATAAATATTATAATCAAATGATTAGAACTTTTCTATTTTCAACTTGAAATATATAACATATAAAATTTAAAATAAAAAATACTATTAGTTATCAATATCGGTACTCGTTCCCCTCTCTCTCTTTCTCTCTCTCTCTCTCTCTCTCTCTCTCTATATATATATATATATATATATATATATATATATATATATATATATATATATATATATATATATATATATATTTGAACAACGATATTTGATAATTAATAGTAATTTTTTCTTTTAAAAAAGTCTCATGTGTTATATATTCAAGTTGAAAATGAAAATTTTTTAATCATTCCATTATAAAATTTATAAGGGTTACATCATATATTATTTAGCAAAAATATTTAATTATTAGTTAACTTTTCACAAATATACTTAGTAGTTACAAATCACATCAATCTTCTTGGTTTAAAAATAGTTAGCCATGTATTTTAATGGTGTGACTGTAAGCAAATAAGAAATTCAATTTTGAATTGATTTTGATAGAAACTAGAAAATTACAAAAAATCTCAAAAGTATGACCTAGAAGATATGAACACAAATGTTTCATGTTTCTAGAAGGAAAACTACATATGAGACCAACTTTGAGAAGTTTGTTTTTTCTTTTATCGGTCATGTTCGGTAAAATTAATTGATAGTTGGTAGTTTGTAGCTTGTAATGTTTTGTTTAAACTAAACACTAAAAACATATAGTATCAAACAAGACTTTCCGTTCAATACGAAACATTTTATCAAACGTTAGAATCTAGAAACTCTCAAATGGTCTGTATCGAACTCTCCTTTAGACTTTTCGATGTCATATTGTAATTTAACTTGTTTAATTCCAAAAAATTTAGGATTTTAAATAAAGTTTGGAAGGTTTTTTAAAGCTTGATATTGCAGCTTGAAGTATTATTAAAATTTGAAACATATTCTAATTTTAGAAGAGCAACTTATAAAAAAATATAAAAATATATTATTTTAATCTTTACTTTAATAAATAAAAGTCTTTTTCTCTCGGCACCATCAATTTGTTTGAGTTATGTCATATGTCTTCTTGTGATATTTTTGAGTTAATTTAAATACACATTTCAATTTATTTATTTAATTTTTTTTTTCAATTTTCATAAATTCAAAAATACCACATATTACTGATTTATATCTGTAATGTATTCATTTTCATTATATTAAAATATGATAATAGATGCCAAAGAATGCATATCATCTTTTCTGTTACTGAACTCCTAAACTTAACCAAAATCACAAATGTTGGAGCTCATATCACGCATTCATTTGATTCTGGCATTCCAAATTCACATTTTAGACTCCTGGTTTTTTTCATTTTAGGCAATGAATCCTTTAAAATCAGCAACAATTTGACAATTATTTTGGTGATTCTTAATTTACGATATATTTGAATTCAAATTTGATTAAATTATGTCTTTTACTTTTACTATGGTCTTGACTGATATCCGATTATTTAGAAAGAACAAGAGGATCAATAGTTCTAACCAACTTCAATTCTTCAATTCCGTAGATACAACCTTCTTCATATTCCTCCAAACGCTAACTGTGTCTCTGCAAACACTAACTATGTGTGTGTGTGTGTGTGTGTGTTGATTTCGTAACTCATCAAATCCGATTTCGGCATGACTGGTTTCTCGCATTTCGTCACTCCAGGACGAACGATATCTGTTAGATTTTTCTTTTTCATTAATCTTCTGATTTTCTCTTAAAAATTTGGAGTTCTTTGTTACATAATTCAAAACCCATATTTAGGGATTTTTAGATTCTCTTCATGAATTTCCAACCACCTAACTGTAAAATAGATTTGATAAATTTATCAGTTTTTAACAAATCTGGTCTGTGAACAAGATAATAAAACTAATTTGGGGATTATTAGATTATTTTTTGTGATTCAAAGTTGATAGGTTTGAAGATGCATACCAAATGCTTGATGAAATGCTTGAAAGAACCTGTAAGATTTAGTTTGACTTCATGATAACTCTGTTGCTTCATTAGCTAACTTTTCAACATTGAGCAGACAATATAAGAACTTAGACTAATTAGAAACTCAAAGTTGCAAAACTAAAAATAACAGACTTGTATTAAAGAATAAAAATGTTATAAAGTTGTAGCGGAATTATTGCTTCACTCTTTCTTGGAATTTTCTCAGACAATTATCCTCATTAGTAAAACCTTTTCCTTTTCTATGAATTTTATTTTTGTTAATTACGAATTTTGGTAAAAAAAAATGTATTTTTTTATCACCATGGACAAAGATCAAAATTTAGTTTACATATTGGAGGTTCGGTTTGCGGATCCAGATTTTACATATTGGAGGTTAGGTTTGCGATAAAGGGTGTTGCTTTGAGTTTCTCACCAGGCCTTTCCAAGCTCTTAAGGAAGTCTTGGGGTCAACTTTGACCATTTTCCGCTAATGGGTTTCTCCTTATGTTGTTTTTAATTTAAGAAATTTCAATTTTTGTAACATCGACTACAAATTGAATATTTTATAATACATTAAAATAACTTTGTATTTGTTATGATAAATAATTTAGCAAAATAACATGTCATTTAAAGTTGAATTGTATGAGATTTAAACTTGTGGCACTAACTTAATTTATTAAAATTAATAGGTTATAACACGGGTATTATACGGGACAACGTAAAATAACTTTGAAAGTTAGTAAACCTTAAAAATAATAATACATTTGTCAACGGTAAAGTAAACAGTAGTAAAAGGGTATTAGCCCTTAATCATAGATAAGAAACAAAAAATAGTCATAAAAAAATTTCTATATATGATAACAAAGAAATTGAATGATTAAATGTTGATTCTACGCTTTCATCTTCAAATACTTCTTCGACGATGTTCTTCCATTTCGAATATGCTTATCATCTCTAAAATTTGTTATTTTTCTTATTGCACAATGCAACATATTGGATATCAATGAGGAGGTCATTTATTTGTATGATTCTAGAAATCCATCTCGTCGGGTCACAAATATAGCATTGTCGTGTGTGTATCATCGATTTTTGCATTCTGGTCAAAGTAAGAGGATGGGCGGCGACGCGAAAATGGAGTTGTCATGACACGACTTCTTGATTTTTGGCAACTTTATGATTTTGATCCTTATGAAGTCCATATTTTCCTTATACCCTTCAACTAAGAATTTATTTGTAAAAATATGATTTCAAAGGAGTAATAAAACCATGAATTTAAAGGGGTGATAAAAAAAAAAGTAAAACCATGAATTTAAAGGAGTAATAAAAAAAGTATTTACCTGATAGAAATCCTGATTATTTAAGATTTGTCAATAGTCCAAAAGTAATTGTTCATGGTGTTTGCACACGAAAAAAGAACTGTGTTTTCCGGTCCAAGAATAGCCATAAAATGAAGTAGAATGCTTTTTCTAGTAGGTTGCAATAAAAAAGTTATTTGTCGGTAAAGTAAGATGCTATAAGATGCTATTTTTGGTCCAAAAAACAATAAATAAAAAGTAAAATAATAAATAAAAATGGTTTACAGTCCCAAAGCAATAAAAAAGCTTTGTCTTTCACTCCTAAAAATTGACCGGTTTTAAACAAACGGTTAAATCTTCAACTGAGGGTATCTAGAATTTTTTGGGCTCTTGACATTTTTGTACCTGTTCCCTTAACGAATGTTGCTTGTTTATCGGTCTCAAGTTGTCTTGCTTTGGTTGGTTTGATTTGTTGGTCTTGACACATGCAATTATGTTTTCCTAGTTTGGTAATTTAGTGCATTTTTGGTGCCTTTGATGTTTTTGTCCTTGACCTGTTTTTTCAGAAGATAGCGGATTCTTTGACTACCGCTATTTTTCCGGCAGCCTTGTAACGCTTCATCAACTCTGCAAATATATATATATATATATATATATATATATATATATATATATATATATATATATATATATATATATATATATATATATATATATATATATAGAGAGAGAGAGAGAGAGAGAGACAAAATTGCAAAAATGGTCCTTGTGTTTGTCAAAATTATGTGCTTTTGGTCCAAAAAGTTGTGGTGGTGCACCAATGGTCCAGTTTTGGATACTTTTAGTGTTTTTGGTCCCTATCAGCTTGAAAAGACTATCATGCCCTTATATTTATTTATTTTTATTTTTGTATTTCATCAAATGTTTTTAATTACTTAAATTTGAGAACCCCCTCCCCCCTCCACCATATTCCTTTTCGTACAAAAGATCCTCGAACATCATCAACGTCGTCTGCAGAAGCCTTCCACCGTCGACAATCTCCCGGTTTTTGTTGCGTCCTCGCTACCAAAGAGCAGATCCAATTAATAACCCTTCAGATTCAACTTCTTAAGAGTGCTCACAGCTGGAAATCACCTGATATTGGAGCAATGTTTGTTAGTACAATTCGTTGACCTTCAGTGATTTCCTACTGAAGACGATGGATTGTGGGTGTTCGGTTCAGTTCTAAAGGAAAGTTTTGGGTATCGGTGACTTCGTTGACCAGCTGCGTGCTCTTCACCTTCATCTCCTTTGGGTGTCTCATAGGGTCAGATCGGGAGAGCCAAAGAATCAACCTCAGCAAGTATTTGTTAGAGGCAATGGATGTGGATTGAGCCCTGATGATCTTGTAATCAATTTTGTTTGTAATCAATTTTGGGTTTTATGAACTTTAATTGTGCAATATTACAACTTCATCGTTCTCTACTTTAACAATCCGGGCTACAAGGGAGTTGATCGGGTATCATTGGGTCAAATTACATCGGGTTGAAGATCACATACCCAACTGATTTTTTTTTGGGTTGAATCAGTTCTAAAGCAAATCCATGGATGCTACTGAACCTAAATAGCTCACAACCTCACCCTTACCCACGATGTTGAAGGTGTGGACTTCTAAAAAGTGTTGCTCCTATCTTCGATTGTACAACTGATCGACATCATCCTCTCGTTGTCATCTCTATCTCAGATCCTCTAAAAGTAAAGGTCGGAGAAATTGACACCAGGGCAATAATTAGATCGGTTGAAGTGGTCTCGTAGATCGGTTCTAAGGAGGTAGCATGCGGCAACGATTAGATCGGTTCTCCAGTTGTTGAGCCACCACCTCCTCCCGTCTCATAGATGGTGATCGAAGATGGAGCAGAGAGAAAGAGGGTGGGATTTTTTTAGGCTTCCATGGCAGATCCGACAAATGGTTGTGGTGGTCTTCTAATGGTGGTAGTCTGGCAGGTGGTGGTGTTCAGCAGACCGCAGTGGTCCAGAAAGTAGTGGTCTCCAACAACAATGAAGAGAGAGAGAGAGAGAGAGAGATGCTGATCGGGGATGGGGAAGAGAGAGAGTGTAGGTGGGTTAGTAGGAAGTAGGGTGGGGTGGGGTGGGTGTGATATTTCTTTTTTTGTTTTTCTTTTAATTAACAGAGTAAGAAAATAATTAAAAAAAGTTAAAAAATAAATAATGAAGGACATATTTGTCATTTTAGGTAGGGTGTGGACCAAAACCACACAAAATGTCAACCATAGGGACCAAAACCACACAAGGTATCCAAAATAGGACCACCCATGCATCACCAAACTTTTTTGGACCAAAATCACATAATTTTGCCAACCATAGGGACCATTTTTGCAATTTTATCATATATATATATATATATATATATATATATATATATATATATTAAGCTTTTATTCATAGACTTATTAAGTAGTAAAAACACAAAAACATGATCATGTTGAGCAAGACGGAGAGCTTGGTTGAATTTATAGACTTATTAGGCTATAAAAACATGAAAATATAAATATTCAAGGGTTACCTTGTCACACCCTAAGTAAAAAAACAGATTTCTTGGAGTAATAGGTCTATGAATTCGACCAAGCACAATGTCAGATTAATAAGAAATGGATTAAATATGAGATGAAAAGATGTCAAGTTCTTAATTGCAAGGAAATACAAGTTAAGATAGTAATATGAGAAATGAACGAAGGAGGAGTACAAAAAAAATAAATGCTTTATTTTAGTGTAGTTTAAGTCATTAATCCAAAGACTTCACCAGATTTGAAAAAAATAAATATAAATAAATAGGGGATATATCAGAAGCCTCAAGAGAATTTATCACCACCAAGGTCAACATCTTCAAGGGATTTTACCAGCAAGAATGCAATATAACCTCTCTTCAACACATTAATATCCATCTTAGTCTGATCAGTTGCTTGTATCTCCACCTGGTTACCCTACATTTAATAAGAAAATAGTGTAACATCCACCTTTCAATCTACCACCTGAATCATAAAGATTATACGAACCCGAAACTTGATTACCTTACAATTAATAACAAAAGAATGTCAAAACAAAGAAAAAGAAGTACCCAAAACCAGAAAGGTGTATGATAAATGATTATTAAAGTAAAAACAGAAATACCAAACATGATATGCATCATCTTGTGATGTTTGAACTCAATGGATTCGAAGCTCCAATCAATGGCAGAAGATGGTGATATGTTGGTGGCGGTGACTTAATCGATGCAAAATAGAAAAATGAAAGAAGATATGGCTTCCAAAAATATCGATCCAAGCTTTATCCTAACGATTCTTCATTGAGGCATCAGGGATGAAATTTCATTTTTGGGCACGGATTAAAGTTGAACAACAATATAAAATGAATATGGCATTAAATTGATGCTAGATCCAGAATCCGCTAAAGTGAATGTCTTCATGGAATTTCCAAATTCACAAGGTAACGTCAGACGTCCTGGATCTCCCATCTTTGTTGGTATTACTTCCATGATAACCGCTGGACATTTTTCATTAAGAACAACATTCAAAGTCTTTTCTAGTTGTTGACGAGTGTCGAGAAGGTCTTGAAGGCATTTCGCATACTCGGGCATTTTAGCTATTGCTTCAATGAACAAAATATTAATTGGAATACCCTTACTTGGTTGATGAACCTCTTATGCTCTTGTTCCAATGGATGTGATCTTGCTTAAGAAGGATAAGGTAACGTAGGTTGATACAGTTTAACAAAAGAATTGTTTTTTGAATTATTTTGATCCCATGATATGAGAGGTAGCTGCTCATGTTGTGCATCCTGGGCACCATATTGTCTTTCTTCTTCGATCATTGCTTCTTTTGGTTGTGAATCGGGCTGCTTCGATTCTTTATTTAAGATTACTAGAGACTCAGAGATGGTTTCTTCTTCAGTGGTCATGGCCATAACGTGAGGTTGTGGTTTTGGATTACGATTTCTGGATGGTAACCGTTCGTTAACGAGTTTAGTCAATTTCCCGAGTTGAGTCTTGATGTTTTTAATGGAATCTAGTTGGTTTCTAATGGTAACATCAGTAGCATCATGTATTTTTTTTTTCAGAAGTTTCCATGAATCTATTAAGCAGCGACTCAAAATCTGGTTTCTTATCGGGTGGTGGTTGTTAATTTCGGTAGAAGCCCTCGTCCGGTTTGCCGATACTTTTCTTCGTTTTGCTTCTTGTATTCTTTATATGGCAACCATTCCCTCTTGGGCTTCTTCCAATCTTCATCAAACCGGTCACCACTAGAGTATCATACTTGAGCTTTTTGGATCCTGTTCTCATCCAAATCGCAATCTTTCGTTAAGTGTGGTCCATTGCAATTGTCACACCACACTTGTATGGCATGAATAGACCCATCTTTGTCATCCTCCAGTCCATATTCTCGAGTTTCACCATCGCAGATGCTAAATCCTCTAAATCTCCATTGCCTTTTCTTCTTGTAACGTCCTCTTGAGGGTTGTGGTATTCTCTAGAGTGCTTCGCGAATTCTTCTATTAATTCTTTGATAGTAACATGATTTTTATTCGTCATTGGTCCTTGAGAATCAAGGAGTTGCCTTGTGGTTACATTCACCAATCATAAATATATGGAAACTTCTTATTGAACATTGAGATCGTGTTGAGGGCAATTTCTGAGCAATCCATTGTATCTTTCCCTATGTAGTTATTGCGGTCCAAAATCCAATACCGGTCACTTGCCGTGATTCAAAATAGCGATTTTCCTCGGTGGGATAGCGGTATATATATATATATATATATATATATATATATATATATATATATATATATATATATATCAACCTTCATGAAAAGTGTCAAGTTGTCAAACAAAGCAGTGAGTGTCTAAAAAAACCATTGTTGTTTCCGTAGTTAGCTTCTTCCGATTAGGTCATAAAGGGGAAAGAAAATATATTGGGCTAAGACTACTACAAATTAAGGGTTGGTCCATATCAAATAACATATTTTTTTATAAATAAGTAAAATTAGCCCAATAATATACCTAAATGTCAAATAGCGGGAAAAAGTGGGATATCGGATTAGAAATTGCGGTGAAATAGCGGATTATCTCGTCTTATCTCGGTGATATTTAAGTCTCCGATATTTGTGATCGCTGTTTCAAACAAGTATTTTGTTAAACCCCGCGAAACGCTATCCCACCGAGATCTCGGCGCAATTAACTGCCTAGATCTTTCCCAAGCTTCATATAAGGGTTGTCATCATTTTTTCGAAATTAGCAATCTTCATTTTGAGTTTGGCTATCTTTGAAGGATGACTAAAATTATCTATGAATGCTTCCTGAAGGTTGGCCCAAGTTCTAATAGTTCTAGGATTTGATGAATCAGGTGTGCAGGTTGATGCTCGATCGATCAACTATTGTGTTCGTTGATGATATCTTGGTGTATTCCAAGACTACGGAGCAACACAAGGAGCACCTTCAAGAGCTTCTTAGGGTCTTGAGGTGAGAACGACAATATGCAAAGTTCTCGAAGTTTGAGTTTTGGTTAAGAAAGGTCCAGTTCTTGGGGCACCTCGTTAATCACGATGGGATTTTGGTCGATTCGGCCAAAATCGAGGCAATTATACAGTGGGAGGTCCCGAAGTCTTCTTCGGAGATCAGGAGCTTCTTGGGATTAGTAGGGTATTATCAGAGATTTATTCAATACTTCTCCATGATTGCAGTACCCTTCACTCGTCTGAAGAGAAAGGGTGTGGATTTCTGTTGGGGGCCTGAGCAGCAGGCTGCATTTGAGGCACAGAAGCAGAAGCTTTGTGAGGAACCAATGTTGACCCTCCCTGAGGGTGTTGAGGACTTTTTGGTATTATTTGATGCATCCATAAACGGTTTGGGAACGATGCTTATGTAGCGTAAGAGGGTTATCGCTTATCCTTCTCGACAGCTAAAGCCTCATGAGGTCCGCTATCCGACTCATTATCTGGAGTTGGGAGCAGTGATGTTTTCTCTCATGTTTTGGTGGCATTATTTGTATGGGGTCTGGTGTACTATCTACACAGATCATAAGAGTTTGAGATATCTCATGGATCAACCGAATCTGACTAAGAGATGAGTTTTCCTCAATGTACTTATGGGTCGAAGACACCAAGGTCAGCCCATTAGATTGATATCCTGGTTTGATGTATGTTGTTATTGATGGGTTTTAGCCATAAGATCTTTCCTATGTGCGCATGCAAAACCCTAATGCTTGGATCTAGGCTTTCTAATTAAACATGCTTTGAATCCAAGACTTCTAATGACTAATTATGTATAAAAACAATACAAAATCAGATCTAGAAGTTTACCTTTGAATCTCTTGTTTGATCTTGTTGTCTTGGAGCTCTAGAGTCACAATTGTCACTCCTCTAATGGCGTACAAACACCAACTAGCAAAGAGGATGATTTGAGAGAGAGAGAGAGAGAGAAGAAGAAGAAGAAATTCGGCCATGGTTTTCTTTCTTTAGAAGAGGCGCCGAATCCCCTTGCTCTAAGGGTCTATTTATACTTGTAGACTCCTTAGGGTTTCACCTTTAAACCCTAGTTGGATAATATTTCCTTAAAGCAATCCATATCCTTACCATAGATAAGCCTTGGACGATTTTGAGCTATCCCTAGCTCTAGAATTCGTCCATCCTCTATCCAATAAGGATTTACAGTCTAAAGTGTAACTATCAAACAATTGACAGTTTATACCCTCTTATTTAATTAATCTCTTTAAGTCACCAAATTAATACCAATTAATTTATGACTTATATTAATCAAATAACAATATTATTATTCCTTATATAATTCTCATAATATATTAATAATATTTATTCTCTCATAATAAATCATCCTATCAAGTTGCTATGGTGAAGGCAACCCAAAAGCACCATGCACAATCGGGTCAAATACTTGCCTAATATAGTGGCAGCCTTAGACACTATTCCAACAGTCTCCCACTTGGATAAGTCTAGTAACTATATGCACAAGTACAATCCGATTTGCAATCATAGCTCTCAAAGACGCTGTCAAACTCTGATCTAATCAATCTTATCCTTTAGATAAGGGATCGTACAGTCCTCTGTTAGATATCATGCTGACAATTCTATGGAATGATTAGTCAAGCATTTAGGTTTCTCGATCTCAGATTTATTCGACATAGAACTTAATCGAACACATAAATTTAGTTCTGACCGGGCCCGGCACATAAGTCAAATCAAATCATCGAGCGGCCGAGATATCGCTTTTACCCTCTTGGGATAAAAGTTACAGATAAACTTCGACTTATATGCATTTACTTATTCATTAATCAACTATACACAACAATGCGTTTTATAACACCGAGTTATTGATGCGTTTTCGTATTATCAATGTACAACCAATTAACAAATAACAAACCATATATCTAGGTTTTAAGACTATATGATATTATCGTCTTGCGATCACCCTTTTATATCATATTCCATAAGGTGATTCCAGCAAGCACGGGTCTGTTCCAATGCTCAAAACCAGTTCATAAGCACTCATGAATGTTGCGGAAACCCTTTGCTATGTCTAATACCATTTAGACAATCTACACACCAATTCATGACAATCTTCATTCATATCTACTTCCAACATATGAACGATTGTGGACAATTTGAACAATTCGATTATTCTTAATAAACTCAATTATTCTGGAAGTCAAAACATGCAAAATGAAACAACAGTTAAACAATTAACATAAGACAGTAACATTACTCATAAATAAAACTCCTTTATTTAATCATCAAATGTTAATTACATTTATGTATTACACGATTCTTATACTATCTAATCTATGCTAATATCATCCTTCAGCCTAATACTCCTAGCGTGCTGCAAGTGCTTAACCCTACTCAGTCCCTTCGTAAGCGGATCTGCTGGGTTATCTTCTGATGATATCCTCTTCACTACGAGTTGTCCTTCTTCTACACGATGTCTGATAAAATGATATTTTCTGTCGATATGTCGTGATCTACCATGATCTCTCGGTTCCTTTGTCAAGGCAACCGCTCCTTCATTATCACAGAAAATCTCCATGGGCTTCTTTATGGCAGGTACAACTCCAAGATCACCGAGGAAGTTCTTTAGCCATATTGCCTCCTTTGATGCTTCGCTTGCTGCAATGTACTCTGATTCACACGTTCAATCAGCTACGGTTTCCTGCTTGGAACTTTTCCAAGTCACTGCTCCTCCATTCAGGGTAAAGACCCAGCCCGAATGCGAACGGTAGTTGTCCCTGTCGGTCTGAAAGCTGGCGTCACTATACCCTCGCACCTTCAAGTCATCACTCCCTCCGAGGACTAAGAACCATTCCTTCGTCCTCCGAAGGTACTTAAGGATATTCTTCACCGCAATCCAATGGGCTCTGCCAGGATTCCCTTGATATCTGCTAACCATGCTCAAAGCAAAGGCTACATCAGGGTGAGTACAAGTCATAGCGTACATGATTGAGCCAACTGCGGAAGCGTATGGTACTCGGCTCATTTCTGCTATTTCAGCTTCAGTACTCGGACTTTGAGTCTTACTCAACTTGGCATTACTTTGTATCGGTAATTCTCCCTTCTTCGAGTTTTCCATACTAAAACGTTTTAGTACCTTCTCTAAGTAAGTGTTCTGACTAAGTCCTATTAGTCTCTTACTTCTTTCTCTCACGATACTTATTCCCAAAATATAGGAAGCCTCTCCGATGTCCTTCATAGCGAAGCACTTCCCGAGCCAGGACTTAACCTCCTGCAGAGTCGGGATGTCGTTTCCTATGAGTAATATGTCGTCGACATACAGAACGAGGAAGCTTACTATACTCCCACTGGCTTTGACATATACACACGACTCATCTTCGCTTCGTACAAATCCAAACTCTTTGACTTTCTCATCGAAGCAAAGATTCCATCTGCGAGACGCTTACTTAAGTCCATAAATGGACTTCTCAAGCTTACACACTCTATTTGGATGCTTCGGATCCACAAACCCCTCTGGCTGACCCATGTAAACATCCTCAGCCAACTTCCCATTAAGGAAAGCGGTCTTGACATCCATTTGCCAAATCTCATAATCATGAAATGCAGCAATGGCAAGCATCACTCTAATAGATTTTATCTTCGCAACTGGTGAGAAGGTCTCATCATAGGCAACTCCGGGAGTTCGAGTAAATCCCTTTGCGACCAATCGCGCTTTATATGTGTGTATGTTTCCATCCACGTCGGTCTTCTTCTTGAAGATCCATTTGCGCCCAACGGTCTTACGTCCGGGCACATTATCAACCAAATTCCATACTTGGTTATCATACACGGATTGGATCTTGCTATCCATTGCCTCTTTCCATTTTGCAGACTCTGGGCCTGCCATGGCTTCCTTATAGCTATTAGATTCATCAAGGTTTATTAGTGTACCATCACTAATATACGTGTCCCCTTCGGTAGTAATATGAAAACCATAAAACTGGGGCTGAACTCTAACTCTTTCGGAACGTCTAAGAGGTAAGGACTCGTCAATTGGTTCAACCGGAGTTTCCTCCTCGGGTTGAGTGCCAGCGGTAGAGGTTCCTTCATCTATCGACTCTTGAATCTCTTCAAGCTCGATTTTCCTCCCACTGTCTCCTTGGCCTATGAGTTCTCGCTCTCGGAAAACTCCTCTCCTCGCAACGAAGACAACATTGTCCTTCGGTCTATAGAAGAGATATCCAAAGGATTTCTGCGGGTAGCCGATGAAAATACATCGCTCACTACGAGGTTCGAGCTTGTTGTGAGTATCTCGTCTTATGAAAGCCTCGCAACCCCAAACCTTGATATGTGCTAACAAGGGAGCTTTCCCTGTCCACATGTCGTGAGGTGTTTTGACAACCTTCTTAGTAGGGAATCGGTTAAGGATATGGGCGGCAGTCTCTAAGGCATACCCCCAAAAAGAGATAGGCAGTGAAGCACGACTCATCATAGAGCGAACCATATCCAATAAGGTTCGATTACGCCTTTTTGCCACACCATTCAATTGTGGTTTCCTAGGTGGCGTCAATTGTGAAACTATTCCACACTCCTTGAGATAATCATGGAATTCAAGACTTAGGTACTCTCCTCCTCGATCGGATCGAAGCATCTTGATTTTCTTGCCCAATTGATTCTCCACTTCATTCTTGAACTCTTTGAACTTTTCAAAATTTTTTGACTTTTGTTTGATTAAATAGATATATACCCATATCTACTATAGTCATCGGTAAAAGTCACGTAAAGCGGTTCCCATCCTTCGTGGTTGATCTAAACGGTCCACATACATTGGTATGTATTAGGTCCAATAGACCCTCACCCCTTTCGCTAGAACCAGCGAAGGGTGATTTAGTCATCTTTCCAAGCAAACAAGACTCGCATGTGTCATCTTCCCTAAGGTCGAATGACTCCAACACTCCATCCTTTTGGAGTTGGGCTATGCGTTTCTTGTTGACATGTCCAAGGCGACAATGCCACAAGGATGCCTTATCAATACTATTGGAAGAATCTATGTTCAAAACATCATTTCCTAAGTTATCAACAATCATAACAGTTTCATAAATTCCATTACATGGTATAGCTTCAAAATAAAAGACATCATTTAGATAAGCTAAAATAGAACCATTCTCATTATTAAAAGAAAATCTAAAACCTTGTCTAAACAAACCATGAAATGAAATGATGTTTCTAGCCATTTCTGGTGAATAGCAACAATTGTTCAAATCTAAACTTAAACCATTCCTAAGCACTAAAGAATACACTCCAATCTTGGTCACAGGCGACGATATTCTGTTCCCCATGATTAGATTTATTCTTCCAGCCTCCACATCCCTATTTCTTCTTAGTCCCTGCACATTAGAGCAAATGTGGTAACCACAACCGGTATCAAGAACCCAAGAAATAGCATGAGATGAATCGTTAGATTTAATTGTGTATATACCTGCGAAAGACGGCTTGATCTTTCCTTCCTTGATGGCTTGCAGGTACTCTGGGCAGCTTCTCTTCCAATGTCCTATCTTGTGGCAGTGGTGGCACTCTGCCTCCTTTGGGTTAGGGCAGGGCTTAGCAGGATCAACTTTGGTCCCACTAGAAGAGACACCATCTCGGGCTTTAACCTTACGATAGTTCTTAGACGAAGCCTTCCTCTTCTTTCGCTAAAGTTCGTCCCATCGAAAGTAACCTTTTGACAAAGGCTCATCAATGTGAAAGAACTAGCAACAGCGTTGTTTGCGTTCGACATCTACAAATACAAAGGACAAAGATAGATTAGAATATGAATCCCTAATTATCACCCAATAAGAAAAATTAGGGCTAGGATCCAACAACAATATTTACATATTAGAAAAGGGATGCCGTAATCCAACATGCAAATAATATGAAGGTAAGTGAATGACGATTCACTAATTCTCCACCACAAAAACATAACTTTAAGTCCTAAATGTATTGAGAATTCCTAGGTTCGGATGAGATTCATTGAAACAATTCAATGGCATGTTTAAATCTCGATATGCCCCTCTTGTTTGTGACTGGGATATCGAGGATCACAAAGCGGGTGTGAATTACCATGCAAATTCACATGGTGCCTTCATTGTAACGATCACCTATTCGATGTGCCGGTAAACCACACACGCTCCATCGAACTATGATAAACAATGAATCACCCTTTGCCACCTTTGCTTAGAACCAATTAGTGTGCCGGTAAACCACACACGCTCCACTAACTTCTTAGCAAGGGTGCAAAGTGTAATTTCATGGGATTGCATCAATTCACTTTTCCTAAAGTAACTAAGATTAGGAAATTTTAAAAACATGTAGTTACTTTGTATTTCAAATTATACTTTTAATGAGAGGATGAGGTTGCCCTATCCTACCCATTCGGCTAACGACCCTCCACCGATCAAGCAAGCGGTGGGTGTGAGTGTACGCCCATTAAGCGCCATTTTATAGGCCGCAACCTTGTACCCACCTTATAGATCGGCTTCGTGAATGAGGCCTACTAACGGTAAGACTAGCATTTTAGTTATACATACATATATATATATATATATATATATATATATATATATATATATATATATATATATATATATATATATATATATTAATCTTGTAATATTATATTAGTATAGGGTTGTATTTTAAACTTTTAAAAATCTAGAGTTTGAAATTCAAATTGTCTAAATTAAAACTTTTAATCACAAAACATAAATTTCAAAACTTGAGGACAAGTTTTAAACATTTAAAACATGGAGGATCAAATAACAAATAATTTTAATTAACAATTAATTCCATAATTATCCATATTTGATTTATTCAAGATTTCTTGCAAGATAATTACCAATTTAATCAAAATAATTAATTAATTATCATATAAGGAAATTAAATATTTTATTAGTTGATAAATATCTTTAATTAGATCAAGATTATAGTCATATATATTAAAAAATCGGATTAGGGTTGATCTAATATGATAAAGGCAAGTTTCCATAAGATAATCATCAAAAAATATCGAATCTGGCCTTTCCTGACGCTTGGACTCGCTGAGTGCACCAAGGGACTCGCCGAGTTAAGCCAACTCGCCGAGTCCATGACTCAGAAACATAAAAAGCGAATTTTTCAAGCAAGATTCAAACAAACAAACAACAATTTAATAGAAACCAATCTAGGCTCTGATACCACTGATGGGTTTTAGCCATAAGATCTTTCCTATGTGCGCATGCAAAACCCTAATGCTTGGATCTAGGCTTTCTAATTAAACATGCTTTGAATCCAAGACTTCTAATGACTAATTATGTATAAAAACAATACAAAATCAGATCTAGAAGTTTACCTTTGAATCTCTTGTTTGATCTTGTTGTCTTGGAGCTCTAGAGTCACAATTGTCACTCCTCTAATGGCGTACAAACACCAACTAGCAAAGAGGATGATTTGAGAAAGAGAGAGAGAGAGAAGAAATTCGGCCATGGTTTTCTTTCTTTAGAAGAGGCGTCGAATCCCCTTGCTCTAAGGGTCTATTTATACTTGTAGACTCCTTAGGGTTTCACCTTTAAACCCTAGTTGGATAATCTTTCCTTAAAGCAATCCATATCCTTACCATAGATAAGCCTTGGACGATTTTGAGCTATCCGTAGCTCTAGAATTCGTCCATCCTCTATCCAATAAGGATTTACAGTCTAAAGTGTAACTATCAAACAATTGACAGTTTATACCCTCTTATTTAATTAATCTCTTTAAGTCACCAAATTAATACCAATTAATTTATGACTTATATTAATCAAATAACAATATTATTATTCCTTATATAATTCTCATAATATATTAATAATATTTATTCTCTCATAATAAATCATCCTATCAAGTTGCTATGGTGAAGGCAACCCAAAAGGACCATGCATAATCGGGTCAAATACTTGCCTAATATAGTTGCATCCTTAGACACTATTCCAACAGTTATGTTGTAGTGATCTGTTAGATTTGTATCTTGATATATAAGATGTTGTTATGTTCTAGTGATCTATTAGATCTGTATCATGGTATTTAGGATGTTTCTATGTTGTAGTGATATGTTAGATCTATATGACTACTTGTATCTGCTAGCTATTGTTTGTTAAGGTGTATGTTGATATGTTATACTGGGTTGAGGCAGATCAACCAAGACTGAAGGCCAAGACACCCAGGTCGGTCCAGATAGACTAAAGGCCTACAGATGGCTCAGTCAGGCCGAAGGCCCAGGGAGCGGTCCAAATAAGCTGAAGGCCCGGTGAGGCGCTCCACTCATCCTGAAGGCTCTGTATGCATGTCGTTTCTTGTTACGTTTATGTGGTTGTACTTTGGGGGAACTCACTAAGCGTTGACTTACAGTTTTAGTTTTGTTTAGGTACTCCTGAGGAATGTGGCAAGGCGAAGGTGTGACCGTAAATATCCATGGTTTTATGTTGTTAGATCTTAGGAGACTCTAATTTTAAATAATTTTTTTGGGAACAATGATTATGTAAACACTTTTTGAGTAAATGGGTTGTTTTTGAAAAGTTTAAATTTGTTGTGATTTTTTAGAAGTTACATGTGGAAATTGCTATTATATGATAATGACTAAGATAATAGGTTGTTTGGCAATGTGAATACCATCGAATTCACATAAATATTGTCATCATGACGCATTCTCACTAATTAAATCATCTAAAATGGTATTAAAGATTTTTTTTCTTATGATTTTCATTCTATCAGAATGTGTTTTTGATAATCGTATTCTATAATAATGAAAATTAGTGAAAAACGATACGTGAAAACAAAAATTTAAAAAAATTAGTGAAAAATGCATGATAATGACAATAGTTATGTGAGGTTGAACATATTCATATTACCTACCTATTCTCTTAGTCATTCTTATAGAATAACAATATCCACACACGTCCACACAATAGATGCCATCCACATTTTAACCTAGCTCTCATTCTCTCTCTCTCTGTTTGTCTATCTCCACACAACACACACACACACACACACACACACACACATATATATATATATATATATATATATATATATATGAAAAAGTTCAATAGATAATCATAATTATTGGTTTTTCAAGAAACCAAATCTTTTTTTCAATTTCTAGAGCTTATTCTTTATCGAAAAAAAAATCTTAAAATATCTAAATTCATATATTAACTTTGTGAATGTGAAAAATATTTTTCGGATTCACGTTGTGAATTTTCAAAAATTCACATTGTGAATTTGACGTAAAAAAAATCGAATTTTATATCATTGGAAAAAGGATAAAAAGTTATGAATTTCTGTATTTTTAGTTATTTTTTTGATAAAAAATAAGTTCTAAAAGTTGAAAAAAAGATTGGTTTTTTGGTTAATTATTGTTCTCTATTGAACCTCACACTCTCTCTCTCTATCTATCTATCTATATATATATATATATATATATATATATATATATATATATATATATATATATATATATATATATATATATATATATATATATATATATATATATATATATATATATTTCAAGTTGAAAATGAAAAGGTCTTACAGGTGCATATGTCCATCTATGACACTTTTTTTGAAAAAAAATATATCATATTTGAAAAGTGTTTGCGGAAAATATAGGTTCATAAAAGATTATATATATATATATATATATATATATATATATATATATATATATATATATATATATATATATATATACCTTTTTAATATTATAAAACTTATAGGGTTACGTCATATATTATTTTGGAAAAATATTTAATTAATAGTTATCTTTTCATAAATTTACTTAGGTGTTTTTGTTTTTTTCCGAGGAAAAATGTATGTAGTGTCTGGACCACATCTGTAGACCTCTACATTAGAAGAAGTGGACCAAACATCTACAGTCTGAAGAAGAAGACTGTTTGTTGTTTAACTTCTGCAAGATGCTAAAATAAACTAAAATCTAATTCAACCGATTTAAAAAAAAAGAACTTAAAAGAGTTTTTCAATAATTTTATGATTATATTATAGAAAATTTTCAAATATTGATCAATTTTTATGTATTATTGTATAAAAGTGAAAATAAATGGTATATATATTTTATGAAAACCAACAAACTTTGGTCGCAATGTTATAAATAAACGTCGTAATTAGAAATAAAAGAATTTAACACCTAAAATAGATGAATATAAATTTTGATTTTAAATGAAAATTTTCAAAATATTTATTTTACTTTTTCCATTAAATCAATTAAAAACTGGACATAAATATTTTTCCCAATAAATTAATCATTCTGCATTTAATAATGTTTTATAAAATTTGGCAAAAAAAAAATATAAGACAATATTATGATTTTTTTCATATCTATATAACAATTTCAACGACCATTATTGTAATTAAATATTTATTTATAAATTTGTCACAATGATCATAAATGTTTCGTTGAACATTTTTTCTTGAAATGTCGTAAACTTTTTTTTCCCAAATTGTTTATCATAGATAAAGTTGGGATAAATCTAAATTAAAAAAAAAAAAAAAAAAAAAAAAAAAACAAAGATATATGTGTTTTTTAGGCTAAAAAATGTGTGAAGGTGTTTGAATACTTTAGTCAACATGTGAGCCAAGAAGATGACTCATATACCTTTTTAGGTATGTAATCTTAAAAAAAAAACAATCTATAAAGCCTAATATCTACGCGTGGTCTATGCGATGCAGACAGAAATAACCAAGAAAATTTACAGGCGAAAAACAAACATCACCTTAGTAGCTGCAAATCAAATAAATCCTCATGGTTTAAAAATGGTTAGCCATGTATTTTAATGGTGTTATAGTAAGCAAACAAGAAATTCAATTTCGAATTGATTTTGATAGAAATTGAAATATAAAAAATTTCAAAAGTATGATCCATAAGATATGAACACAAATGTTTCATGTTTCTAGAAGGAAAACTACATATGTACCAACTTTAAAGCGAAGTTTGTTTTTTTCTTCTTACACTTTTCGATATCATATTGTAATTTAACTTGTTCAATTTCCAAAAATTTAGGATTTTAAATAAAGTTTCGAAGGTTTTTTAAAGCGTGATTTTGCAACTTGAACTCTTGAAGTATTAGTAAACAATTTGAATATATATATATATATATATATATATATATATATATATATATATATATATATATATATATATATATATATATATATATATATATATATATATATATATATATTCAATATGGATTCTTTAACTTTATAAGAGCAACTTAGAAAAAAAATACAGAAACGTATTACCATAATTAAATACAAGGACTAGACGAGTTTTTTTTGGGACCATTTCTTTCTACTTTAGATGAGAAAAGTACAAGATGCCAAAATTCGATGATTAATGAATATGATGATAGGATTTCAAATTGAATTCACACACCAAAATTAACACAATCTATATTATGAACAGTGGATACACAATAACTACATCACGATATGATTTTTTTGTGTGTGTGTTTTTTTTTTTTTTTTTTTGATCAAATGATTGCTTTTTAGTATGGAAGCCCCCACGAAATTTGGGCTAGGCAACAAGAGAGTTGGGAGTCTAGGTGGCATTCTGGGCTAAAAATAGAAACTAAATTAAAGCCTATAGCTAAACTTGGAAAATAAATAGAGCCCATTTTGTTGTGCCTCTCAAGCTTTAAGGCAGCCGCAGTAGCATGACTCCATGAGCCAAGAGTCACGAACAAAATCATAAAACAGAGCTATGTTTTAGTGTAGTTGTTGGTGGCAGAAGAACTAACTAATAAAAAGTTATGTTAAGTGATAAGTTAGTTGAAAAATATAAATGGACATAAAAAATCATTTAGAAAAATATTAAATTTTTAGGTAATTAAGGGTATATTTGAAAAAAAAAAATCTTTCGAAAAACTAGAATACGTAGCTTTTTAAAAAGCTAAATTTTTTAAGTTATTTTTTGACTGGCCAAGCATGAGAGTTTAAAAAAGCTTGAAAAAGAAGTCAGCTTATCATTTAGCCATGACGCATCAAACACAACCGTAATCTTCATTTCTCAATAATACATCATTGCGATTAACATTGGGGCTGAGTCTCGTCATATCTTTAGTGCAGTTAGTCTCTATGTTGTCTCTCTTATCTCTAAGCATCCAATACAATCATCGGCAGATCTAGGGGTTCCCGAGCCACTACTCGATTTAGACTCTGAAGTGTAATAAAAAAAATTATTATTTTTTTTGTATCAAGGTGCTACCACTAAAAAAATATGTGCACGTATGTATATATATAGTGTCGGCCCAATACATGGGCGAGTGGGGCAAAAAGGGCATAAATTTAGCCCAGTTGCAACACATATATATCTAATTAGTTCAGTGCTTTACAACCTTGATTTCTTGGCATGCGAGCAAAAAAAAATTGAAAAGATTACAAATTTACATGTACCTTTCGTGAATCGATGCATAGGGTAACGAAGCGTCAAGCTGTAGCATGTAGAAGACGGGGATGAAAAGTCGATTCTCTACGCGTCTCTCGATAACTTTCTGCAGATTAGAGATCGAGCTCAAGAAGCAAAGAACCGATTACCCCTAGATAAGTAGATAAAGCCCTTTAATCTGATTTCTAATTTCTCACTTATCTAATCTCTCTTATTCCTGATTTTTGGATTCTGAATCTATAGTTTATGTTGTTTAATTCCTTAGTTTGAGGAAGTTTGCGTCAGGAGGTATTTTTTGTAGTTCTGATTGCTAAATGTTTGGTGTTCTTATTTTCAATCTAAGTATTTTTTTTGGAGGTATAATGTTTAATTAGATTTCTTATTTGCATAATTTCTAGCCATTCAACCATTTAGGAGGTATAATTTATATCCATTATGTCATTTGGGAGGTTATATTGTTCAATCTAAGTTCTTATTTCCAACTTGATGTCTGCTCTGGTTCATCCACAAGTTTAATTTTCAACAAATTAATCAGGAGGTAAAACGTAAACAACATTGATTATAGTGATATGTAAACAACATTGAATATAATGTAGCATCAATGTATGAATCATTTAATGGTTTTCGTTAGAAATTTCAATGTTGAAACGACAATCTTGTTTCAAAAAGAGTAAACACTAAAAATGGTCCATGTAGTGTATATATAGCACTGACTCTTGGTTTTGCAAGATGGATATTAATTTTATTTGAAAAAATGTTACTTTTTTTTAACATGAGGGTATGTTTCAGGGATAATTTGATTTTACTTTCTCTTCAATAAAAAGATGATATCCATTTTGACTAGTTGGACTTGAAGTTAAAGAGAATTTGATTTCAACTCAAAATAAATGTGTCTTTGGGCTTTCCAATTTCATCATAATCTTTAATTTCATGTCTTTGTAACTTCATGTTTACTATTTAACTTCCTCATTATGTTGCAGCAAGGATTTCATCAAAAAAGAGTGGTTTCAAGGTTGAGGAGGAGATGGCTTTAAAAAAAGATGTATTTAGTTATTATGAGTTGTGTAGAATATAAGATGGTTTTATATTATGTAATTGTATTGTTTCTTAATATAGATTGTCATATTATATGTGGTTTGTAGAATGATAGTAAATGCTACCTGTTATTGTTTTTTTGTATTTACATATCTATTTTGAATAAAATTCTAGATGTTTTACTTTAGCAATTAGTATCAATACATGATATATATTTATGGTATATATTTGTATTTTCCGTGGTTGTAATGTACATATATTATTTCATTGGGGTTTTACGGTACTATCATAGGGCATCCTTATGTACTTTCGCCCGAGGCATCAAATACCTTTGGACTGGCCCTATATATATATATATATATATATATATATATATATATATATATATATATATATATATATAAAGGAAGCATTTTTTCTTTCACTACATTCATTTGAAACTCCCATGCTTTTCAATTTATTTCTAATAATGATTATAAGTTGGTTAATAAGGTTAAATAAATACAACCCTAAAGTGTACTCATATATAAACTAAATTTCAATATTAAAAAATATTTTTACTTCTACTTATAAAGTTATGTTTTTTAACTTTTAACATATTATACTTAATTTATTAGTTTTAATATATTGTTAGATGTAAACCATTATCATTTTAAAACTACAACTTTTAAACAATCTATATAAAATACTTAAAGTATTAATTTAAATATAAAATTAAAGGGTCAACTAAAATATATAATTTAGTTTAGCTTAAACAACACAAATAATATTTTGTAAATAGTTAAAAGTGATAAATTGTAGTGTCTTTCTAATAATGATTACAAGTTGGTTAATAAGGTTAAATAAATATCAAACCTAAAGTGTAATCATAAATAAACTAAATTTCAATTTTAAAAATATTATCTTTTATTTATAAAGTTATGTCTTTAACTTTTAATATATTATACTTAATTTATTAGATTTAATATGTTGTTATATGTAAATCATTATCAGTTTAAAATTACAACTTTTGAAAAGTTTGGACAAATACTTAAATTGTTAATTTAAATATAACATTATAGTATCAACTTAAATATAAATTTCAATTCCACTTAAAAAAACCCAAAGAATATTTTGTGAATAGTTAAAAATAATAAATTGTAGTGCTAAATGCAAAAACTAAAATGTAATCTCAATTTAACTAAAATGTTTCCCGAATATATATTTATAATCATTAGAAGTTTTCAAATAAGTAGTTTAAAATAATTTACAATAACAATAGTTAAAAATAACTCTATATAAATGATTATATTGTCATCTTTAAAATCAAAAAGTAATCATTTAATATTTTATAATGTTTTAAATAATTATAATGATAGAAATTAAAACATTAAACAAATAAATTTTAAAAAATTAATTAACAATAACAACAACTATAAATAACATTTAACCTTATATTATATTTAATATTATTAATGAGTAACCTGCGGGTAGAAGTCATTTAAACGATTGAGATTATACAGTTATAATAAATGTATATATTATCATATAATTCAGAATAAGCAATATATTATCTTAATTTTGTATATAAATTATTATATCAAATTTAACAACAACGTTATTGCTAATTAATGAGTAACTTACGGATAGAAGTCATTCAAAAGATTGATATTATGTAATTATGACAGATGTATATATTATCATATAGTTTAGAATAATCAATATATTTTATTAATTTAGTATACAAATTATTATATTAAATTTAAGAACAACGTTATTGTTATATTTAAAAAAACATATATTTATAAAGATTTCAACTATATAGGTGTTTCTGCGCAACGCGCAGGCATTCGCTTAGTGTGTGTGTGTGTGTATATATATATATATATATATATATATATATATATATATATATATATATATATATATATATATATATATATAAAAGCAAATAATAGTCCAAACTCACAAAGCCCAAAAATGATTGTGAACCAGACAGGTGGAAAAACTCACTGGAAAGCGACTAAGCAATTTGATTTTCACAACACTTCTTCAGAGAAATTTGATTTTGAGGCTCGAACTTTTAAGAAAACCGTTTTTGAGGTTATTTCTAAACCCTACAATAAAACAAATAACTATTTAACTATTGATATTTTATGTTTATGAAACTAGTTGTTTTTTTTTCTTGAAACTATTAATTGTTTTGGTGAATTTAGTAGTTGTTTTGCCCAATACGACAAGAAAGATAAACAAAAATTAATAAATTAAAATCATAAGAATATATGTTGTAAATTGTGGAAATTAAAAAACATTGTTTTAAAACCCGGGTTTTTAGTTGACCCGGTGTGACGACCGGTTTACGGGTCAACCGGTTGGACCGTCGGGTCAACCCGGTTTATGGTCTTTTTCTATTTTTATATATATTTATTTTCCTGCATAATGCATAAACATATAAAACCAATAATTTGATGTCTACAAAGTTTAAACATTGAAAAACATTGGAAAAACCGCAAACGGCTCGTTGTTTTGGCGTTCGCTACGTGTATCCAACTATCCAAACCCTATTAAAACGGGTCAATCCGGTTTTAACCGGTTCAACATAAGCGGTTGAACCGCGATTTAGGGAAAACCTGACCGGTTCGATTCGATCCGTATTTTTATAAAAAACCGTTCTCAATTGACCCGCCTTCTACCCGGGTCACGGTCCAACCGGTTGAACCGACCGGGTCGACCCGGGTTTTAAAACATTGATTAAAAGGCATATAGGATGAAGAAATCTCATTTCATCTCACATCGCTTGTGGACAGGAAGATGAGAGTCAAATCTTTTCTATAAAAAGACAATTCAAGACTATAGGAAGACAACTTGCTTCGTGGTTTATTTTTTTTTTTGTAGGTTGCCTTTCTCAAGTTCAAGTTACAAACTTTATTAAACCTAAAATACGTGATTTAAAAAGGCGACTCAAACTAATTTCTTTTAGTTAAGTCTTTTTTTTTTGACTTCATCTGAGTGAGTTTAACAAGTTTCATAGGTTTGTCTTGTCTTGACCCGAAACGACCTGAACCTGACACAAACCCATTTGTCGGGTCTATATTATTATATTTTATCGGGAAAAAATTGGCGTTAAAACGAAAGACCAACTAAACATCTGAGAAACGAAAGACCCTCAAGGTAGTTGGCGCTGGAACCTGCGCTGACTTGGCGGCTAGCAATGGGTAGTTGGCCTTCACATGGCCAAACTGATCACAGTGGTAGCATAACCTCATACCCGAACCGGGGCGCCCTGGCGAAAATCTTTCGCATAATGCCCCTCCTTGCCACACATGTGGCATCCGCTACCCACTCGACACACTCCATAATGACTCCTATCGCACTTCCCACATGTGCGGCTCTGCTGACCCCCTGTCCTAGAATCAGTGGTCTTAGACCGCTTCGGCGCCAGTTGGGATTGTGTCGGGGCTGTACGCTGCTCCCTCAACTGCAGCTCGATCTCCAACTCATGCCGCCTAGCGGCCTCCTGCAACTCTAACAGAGTATCACATCGCTGAGTAGACACAAACTGACGGATGTCAGTTTTGAGCATGCTCAGATAACGAGTCATCTGAGCCTGATCGGAAGCAAACTCTGGGCAGAACATCGCCCTCTATGTGAACATACGGGTGATCTCCATCACCAACTCTCTGTCCTGCCTTAAACTCAAAAACTCCTGAGCTAACCGCTCCCGCTCCACCCATGGAACATAGCAGGCGCAGAACATCTCCCTGAACTGCTCCCAAGTGACAGCAGCTCTCTGATAATCAGTGTACAATTTGGTCGTCAGTCTCCACCAATCCTTGGCCCCTAGCCTCAGCAGGTTCAGGGCACATCTGATCTTCTGGTCAGTAGGACATGAACACGTGAAGATACAACCCTCCACGTCAGATAACCACCTCGTAGCTCTAATCGCATCCTGAGTACCATCAAATGTCGGGGGCTTGGTGTTATCGAAGTCCCGGTACTGGAAACCCCGTCTAGCTCCACCTCCTCCTACCGCTGTTTACAGCTGATGCAGCTGCGACGGCAGCCGTCTCTACAAGGGCTGCGTAACGCTCGTCAAATTACTCAACCATAGCGGTCTTAATAGACCCAAACATCTCCGGTAGCTATGCCCGAAACAAAGTGGCCCTCATCATGCAGG
Organism: Lactuca sativa; assembly: GCF_002870075.4. Classification (NCBI taxonomy): domain Eukaryota; kingdom Viridiplantae; phylum Streptophyta; class Magnoliopsida; order Asterales; family Asteraceae; genus Lactuca; species Lactuca sativa. The sequence goes on along the minus strand of NC_056627.2, from coordinate 360,829,536 downwards.
ACCTCTCGAATCCTGGCGTCTAGCTCATCCGTCCCCATATATACCATAGGCTCAGGTACTACCAGCACCTGCTGGCCTCCGTCCCCTGATCCTGATCCCGACCCGGATGCAGTCACAAAACTTCTTGTCATCACCATGCTGAAAACACACCAACAGATATCAGAGGGTCGCATAACAATATGGGACCAACTCCCGACTAAACCCTAGGGGTTTTGTGACAACCCGAAATTTCCATTCTGAACAAACCATATCAAGCCAATAGAAGTTAGAACAGTTTCAATAAAATTCCAAACTTTAGGTATAAGTTTGAGTTTTTCAGGATTTACACTTAAGGAGATATCAGGAGAGTGGATGCACTAGGGTTTTGTGCAACACTGTTATTCTAATACTCTAGGATATTAGAGTTCATTCCGGGAATAAAAATATTTTCTGCCAAAAATCCCAGGACTATATATAGAAATCTGAACCAAAATAATCCATTAGTTACATTTCCAATTAGAGAAAAGCCAAATTCTCTCTCACGGATCTTCGGGTTTTTATCCCAAATTGTGAGTACTTCAATCTAGTTATATTATATAGCTTAGATTGTGTTTAGAAACATCAAAATCATGTCAAAACCCCAAGATTCGGGAGTTTACCACCCAAGAACACTTGGGGAGTAAACTCCATTTTAAGAGCCAAAAGTGTCCCAATGCCCCTCAAAGCCTTAGAACTCAACATAGGGACTACCATTACATTTTTAGACCACCAAAACAATTAAGAATCAAGGGTGAAAGTGAGTTCACGGCCAAGGAGGTTCTTGGGCCGTGAACTCCATTTTTATGTGCCAAAATGCCTTAAAAACCCTCCTTAAGCCAAGAGACTAAAAGGGACATGTACCTAAATGAGTTTAGGACTAGCTAACACACTTAGAACACCAAGAGTAAGGTGTTCACGGCCCAAAAGGTTCTAGGGCCGTGAACTCCATAAAATGGTGCCATAAACTCTTCTAAAGCCTAGTACAAAAGCCTAGTTTAGTTCCTAGTTAATTTAGGGACTTGAAAACACCATAGACATCCTCCCAAGGGAGATTACGGCCGTAATCTCCAAGGGATATGGTCCCAGGGCCGTAAACTCCAAAAAGGAGTTATATTATGCCCTAAACTCTTCCATAGACCAAGCCATTAAGTAGAAATGCTTATTAGGGCCTTATAGAGCATCAAACATCAAATGGTAACCTAAGTATGAGCTTACAGCCGTAAACTCATGAGTTTATGACCGTAAAATCATATGGTAGTGTCATTAGGGTCGTGAACTCCCTTATGGAGTTTTCCTTGAGCCCTACACGCAATAGCTTCCCCTACAAAAACTTAGATGCAATCCTAGAGGCTAATAACACTTGATAAAGGTGTTTAGCATGTCCTAGAGTGTCTTGACTTGTTTATTAGTTGTTTATAAACTAATTTGTTACATATATGTGAAATTATATGTTAACTAGGATCATAGAGTGTGTTCAAGACTTCACTTGACACCTAGCAGTCCTACCTCTTCAGTTCATCTGTATCACCCACAACAGGTGAGTTCATACCCCTTAATCAATGTTTTAACTGTTTTTAAATGTTTTATGGGGGGGATACAAGTAGAATCATGCTACTTATTATATCAATCACATGTGATTAATAAGCAGCATTCAAATGATTGGCTACTCATTAGACGTTTTATCAAACAGTTTCATTCAAATGTTTTTCATAAACACTTTATGTGTTTAAAACTCCTTATTACACTGTACATTTTACTCTGTATGTTTTATTTCAAACTTATTTACAATTGTGTTTCAAACCAATGTTTATTTATACTTAAACTGTTTTATCAAACCCATGCTTTCAAACCATTTTATAGATTAACATCAAGTCGATCTTTTCTTAGATAATAATTATGTTCAAAGGTTTTACAAAACTTATTTTATGCTTTTATATTATAAATTTCATGCCTCTATATGTATAGTTATATAAGTAATGTTTAAAAGAATTAGGAAGGCTATCCACCTTGTTTCCTTTTCCTCGATTTGGATGTGGTCTGATAGGATATCGGGTACTCGTCCGAAGGTCGTTTAAATATTAGTTATATATCATGTGTACATATATAGTCATAAAAGGTCCTTCCAGTTCATCCAATGCCCTTGGGTAGCAAGGGTATACATCCATGTTCATACGTCCCAGTTAGATTACTAGTAAACTACCATATGGGTAGTTTAGGAAGATACTAGAACTATTACTAGAACACAATATCATACAATGAGTCAGTTCATTCATGAGTCAATACTTTCTAGATAGAGAGCACATACATTACAGCCAGAACATTACAGTACATTACTATACTTGCTAGGTAGAGAGCACGTACATTACAGCTAGAACATTACAGTACATTACTATACTTGCTAGGTAGAGAGCACGTGCATTACAGCTAGAACAGTTCATTACATTACATATACATGAATACGTTAATTATTGTGATATGAATCGGAGTATGACTTAAATGTCATGGCTCGAGTTGTAGCCAGAGTCTCTTGAAGGGAGAGCGTGAGTTTGCGTATAGATCTATACTGGATTGACTATCCTACACCTTGCTGCTAGCTACAGCCGGACCTGCAGGTCTGCGGGTGCCAAACGTCATTTCTTTTTACGACCATACTTATGTCGTTGTTACCAGTCAATAGTATGGTGCAATTAATCACATGACGCCTTAATATAAATCCGGTTTAAGGTAGTTAGTACATCAGTAGTTCTTATAGCGCTACATTTCAGTACTACATTAATTTTCCCTGTACATATATTTAGTGATCTTTTCACTTAATCTTTAAATGTAAAAAACTATATTTTATTAATGATAGTTACACTTGGGAAAATTACACACTTTTACAAGAAACGAACATATAGAATAGTTAAGTCTTGGTAGAAGACTACATTGAGAACAGTTAAGTCTTGGTAGAAGACTACATTGAGAACAGTTAGGACTTGGTAGAAGACACCCTTATATAATAGTAGGAATCATAGGGATTTCTGGAGTTTTCCAAACGTTTACAGTTGTTTTACAAACATTTTTATACTTACAGTTCATATACATTTTCCATACTTACAGTTCATAATCATACAAATTCTTACATACAAATTAAGACACTAAAATACTTATGATCTTACTAGCTTTAAAGATGATACTCTCTTTCAAAATAATTTGTATCCTCAGGTCAACCTTAGACAGGTACCGATGCAAGGTTCAGGGAAGATGGTGCTCGATCAAGACGCATCTTTCATTTTGATTTATGCTTTAGTGTTTATCAGAATTTGACAGAACACACTTGTAAAATAATTATATTATTAATGCAATGGATGATGTTGTTGATTGTTTACTACTTTTCATTGTTGTGATACTGTACATGACGTCCTCCGCCCCAGAACGTTTCCGCCGTTCTTGATTTTGGGGTGTGACAGATTGGTATCAGAGCATTGTTTATAGTGAATTAAGTATATCAACCCATAAAAGATATACTAACTATAAATACATACGGGATTAAAAATACTCTGACCAAGAGTTTATACTTTAAATAATAAAATATTTAATAAAGTATACGTGCCTGCATTCATACTAAAATCAGTGTCACTAGGACAATACAAAAGAATTACGATTGTTGGGCAACACAAGTGGGCTTAGAGACATATGGTCAAAACTGGGAAGATATAGTCTGATCACCTATATTATCCGAGGGTTGACTAGCATGTGCCTAAGTGTAGTTGTGTGGTTGTAACAAATCTAAAATCTTACCAGCCCTACCACAATGAGAACAGTAGAACATAACATTAAACTTAAAATACTATAGGAGTATTTGGTGTTACTATAAGTACTTCATACTTGAGAACTAAAACAGGATCTTCATTACTAAGTTGATAGTTGCTAAGTGGATACACTAAGGCTATATGTAATTAGGATGTTATAGACTTAGAATCTGTGAAAATTTTACTTCACCCCTATTCTGTATGAATATGGAGTTAAGGTCCCTTATTCGAAGGCCTATCCTGTTTCGATTACATATAAATGGTATGCACCTCACAAATAGCGATGTAACTGATGAAGATTTTCTAAATAATTATCTAGATAGTTCGTCTAATAATTATTTTCCTACCCCAATTCTCGCATAGATAACATGGCTGGACTCCATCCCCACAGCAACCAGTACCTTCCGAATGAGGTCATTGCTGGATGGTTTGAAGAAGAACCAGAGAATGATCATCCTATCCCTTTGAATGATCACCATGATGAAAATCTTTCGGACGATGCTAACTCCAAACCAGAGGTTGAGAACCTACCCCAGGCAGCTCCCGTTCCAATTCCTAACCCTCTTCCGGCTTTTCATGGCCTGACCCCTGAGTGGGTGGAATGCTTGGAAACATGGAGCCAAGGACAAGATCAGCCCATGCCATTTAATGGCGACCGAAACTTTTATGACCTGAGCAATGGGGGCTCAGTAGACAAAATCTTGCCAATCTTGGTCCGCAGAGTGGCCCGAAATGAGATTCAAGGCAGGACAACCCTACATCAGATTACCGAAGTTGTCGCCGATGCTAGAATGCATACCCTCCGCACCATTCGTCTAGAAGATGCTCGCGAGAGATCAGAGAGACACCATGAAACCCTGCTGCAAGCACTGGCTGAATCACGAGCCGAAGTCATAGAGCTCAGAGTACGCCAGAGGTACGAAAGACACCTACTTGACGTGGAACGTCAACTGGCTGAACTGAGAGTTCACCAGAGGGATGACCGTCGCCAGTAGTAGACACTTTACTTTATTTTCCTTATTAAAAGGAATTGTTTTTCTATCTATTCCCGATGTGGCATTTTCTATGAAATTATCTTGTACCATAAGTACTTTGGTTAGGTCTTTATGCTATCAAGAACTATCTTCTCTGGATATGATGTAAGACCTTTACAAGGTCATTTTCCCGAACCTTTACGTCGTGAATATCAAAGATATAGACAGCCGGCTAACTTATGTGTCATTCTTTATTCAAGTACTCTTATCATACTTTCATTGGAGTCTATCTGAAACATGCTTTAGTCAAGTCATTGGACTATAGCAAGTTAGATCTGGAGACATTTCCAATTCTCTTTCAGTGGTTGGATCTTGTTATTCACCAACCAACAATACCTCGGCTTGAACGACAAACGTCTTGAGACCATTCTACGAACTTACTTCCACCTGTTACTAGGACTGCATCATAGGGATGTAGGTCAACCCTTCATAAACACACCTCCACTCAGTACTAGGACTACATTATAGAGATGTAGGTCAAACCTTCGCGAACATACTTCCATTCCGTGCTAGGACTGCATCATAGGGATGTAGGTCAAACTTTCGAGAACATAGTCTTACTCTTTACTTGAACAATCGAAGTACCCCTAGGGCCAACCAGAATCGCTCACAAAATCCTTATCTTTCGTGTTACAGAATCATGTCGTCATTCGGAAGCAATCAGTCGAGCGACGAAACCTCCGCCTTTCCTATGGACGACGCTACCTTCCAAACCGCAGTTACAACTATCGTGATGGCTGCCGTGATAGCTGTCCTTGCGCACCATAGCACTATCAGCACAAGCAATGTTGATGTTGGGATTGAAGATTCCAATCGTAGTATCAATCCAGGAAGTCATCAAACGGTAACAGCCACAGGCTCGCAAAGCCGAAAAACAAAGAACAAGAAACGGAAGCGTCAAGCCCAAAAGGAACGCAAGAAATCCCAAAAACTTTCCATACAACAACAACAAGTGGAAACCCCTGCCATCCCCGTACCGAGCAGGCCATACGAGGGAAAACTCCTGAAGTGTGATAAGTGTAGTTTCCATCATCATGGGGCTTGCCATGAGATGCAATGTTACAATTGCCTAAAAATAGGGCACCATGCTCGTTGCTGTGGAACACCGACACGACCCATCACTCAAGTCCCTTTCATCGGGACCAACCCTACTCACGAGAGTAGTGATAAAGCCGAACGCTTTAGGAAGCAATTTCCAAAGTGGAGTAATGAGGAAGGCACTCGTGTCCACATAACACTGGCTAAACACTTCACTTCCACCACCAATGTTGGTGTTGTCCAGATACGTCACCAATGCGGTGAAATTGGACACTTCAAGAAAGATTGCCCGATAGCGAAGAACTCGGGTGCAGATGGGAAGATTCTTAGGATCACGGCTGCAGGAGAAACTACGTCGGACCCCTCGTTAATGTAATTTAGGCGTTTCGTTGTAACAGACTTATAAACTATCCAAAACTAGTGCAACTAGAGTCTTACCTTTTGCGAGATCCTGTCTGTATACGGATGCTTGTGCTGCGTATACTTGTCTTTTGTAGTATACCTTATTCGCAGCAATGGTCTTGTCGTAAGTCTAAAGTATTGTAACTCTATTGATGGTTGCACGGTTGTGTTTTGTCTGTAAACGTCTTATGTTCAAATCTAATGTCTTTAAGTTTCAGTATGATTTCGACATTATCATACGACTCAATTCAATTTGATCCTCACAAAAATAGCTTCATACGTACGTCTCCTTATCAGCAAACGTCTTTTTAGCGAAACCGTCATATCAGAACACCGAAGTACTCATGCCAGGAGTACCTCATAGTTCCTTTCTTTCCGAAGAAACCCCCGAAGTACCACTCGTGCAATACTTCAAGTTTAATCCAAGGATTCATGCGGTTGATCTATCACTGAGGAATGTATACATAAGAGTGATATATAATCAAGGTTCTATAGGTTTAGAATTGATGATTCCGCTTTAACTTCTTTTTCCTCGAAAGGATGTGAGCTTAAAGAAGAATCAGTTATTCGACTACCTTTTCAATCTTAATTATATACGACTCGTATACACGAGATTGTGATTGTGAAAACATGTATGAATTCTAATATGAACTTCAGGATGGAGAACTGCCTAAGCCTACGAGTAATCGCATCGTCATGAGAACAAACTTAGAACCCAGTACGACTCCTTTAAACAGATTGCCCTATAGCCTAAACACCTCTGGAGATACAAGAACAGCCCGGACAACTTAACGAACTACACAGAAAAAGAATTAGAAGACTAGGCTTCTCACCCTGGAGAACTCCGGTCTTATTCTTCGAGAGATCGACATATGGCATCGTGTGTACCTCGGATATCGAGGACTCCGTCAAGATTTTTCATTAGAAATCGTTATCTTTGCCTCGCATAGATGAAATGGTTGAGCAAACGCAAGGAAAGAATTACCTTTAGAAATGGATCTGAGATCCGAATATCACCAGTTCAAGTGTTAGGGAAGGATATCCAGAAGACTATCTTCCGAACTCGATGCGGACACTTCGAGTCCGTAGTGATACCCTTCAGATAGGACCAATACGCCCATAGTTTTCATGAGCTAAATGAGTAGGGTACGTCTTTGTTACTTGGATCAGTTCGTCATTTCTCCATGTAATGACTTACTTATCTACCCTCGTAGTAAAAAGAAACCCATGGAAACATTACCTTCAGAGGTACTTTTCGCAAAGTTCTCTAGGCACGAGTTTTGAAATTGAAGAGTCAAATTTCTATGACACACTGTTAGTGAGGTGGGACATTTTGAGTACTCTTACAATTTGTCAAAACCGTTGAGAAATTTGTCGACACATGAGACGCCGACAGACATTCGCCAAATTCTAGGTCTTACAGACCTACTGTCATAGTTCATTCAGAACTCCTCGCAAATTACAGAAACTTGTACGACTTTAACCACCTCATAGCTCTAATCGCATCCTGAGTACCATCAAATGTCGGGGGCTTGGTGTTATCGAAGTCCCGGTACTGGAAACCCCGTCTAGCTCCACCTCCTCCTACCGCTGTTTACAGCTGATGCAGCTGCGACGGCAGCCGTCTCTGCAAGAATGATGCTATTAATGCAATGGATGATGTTGTTGCTTGTTACAAAAACAGGTTCAGGGAAGATGGTGCTCGATCAAGACGCATCTTTCATTTTGATTTATGCTTTAGTGTTTATCAGAATCTGACAGAACACACTTGTAAAATAATTATATTATTAATGCAATGGATGATGTTGTTGCTTGTTTACTAATTTTCATTGTTGTGATACTATACATGACTTCCTCCGCCCCAGAATGTTTCCGCCGTTCTTGGTTTTGGGGTGTGACAGGTTGTGGCTTCCTTGCTACGCGTATGAGTCCTGTGCTTTCAGTAGTACGGACCCATACTACCTTCCACACCTACCCATATTTGTCTCAAGTATCACCACAACACCCTAACAACATACATATCATAGCTAGCGCACAACCCTCATTCCTAAAGGAATGCTAAACTATCGCACGACTGGCCTCACGGTCTCTCACTACCCATCCATCCATGAAACTTCCATCAACCCTGCAGTGCTAGTGTATGCTAGCCATACATAACACTGGACCCTATAGACTTTCAAATATCCGATCCTACCCTAAGGTCGAATTAAACATTCTCAGGCTATAAGATTTTGATTATATACGACCATGATGCATACACAAGTAACTACAATAATGATGTCAATCTCATATAAGGAAAACCCTAGGCTAGCAGGCATCATGTAATCAGACAATTCTATCATGCAATTCCTGAAGATCCCTATCCTAGTGCTAGCATGCTGTTTTAACATACCACATAATCAAATAACTGTATGGTATTTTGGGGTCCATTTACTGGCTTCGGCTGATCATACGCCCTGCCTCCTCCTGTACTTATTTTGAAAACCATTTTAGAAATCATTTTGGAAACCTTCCCTTGATTTGAGACTGGACTCACACGAATGTTCCTCCAATTCACTCAAACCAAGGCTCTGATACCAACTTGTAACACCCATTAAAATTCAAGCCAATTTTAAAATTTAAAAATGCTTTTCAAATTCAATAGTTATTACAAAACATGTTTCCAAACTATTTATATCAGAGTATCCTAGAAACAAAATCATCAAAACGAGGAGCGATACGATCACGCATTTACCTTGCCACGATCACCTGATGTACCTGAAACAACAAATTGAAACTGTAATCCTGGAAGCTTAGTGAGCTCCCCCAAAATACTGATACCCATACAATCCACATAACCATATCAGCAACATCATAACATAACAAATTGAACAGCATGTAATGGGTCCATAACTTAATAGACTGGATGACCCCCTGGCCTACAGTGTGAGTCTGGATTGCTTCCGGCCCACAGCTCACATATGGCTTGCCATCGAGCCCACAGTACGAGTCTCCCTTAGCCCGTAACTGGAATGCTCCCAGGTTTGTTGGATTACCGCACGAAGCAGTCTCACCTCAACCCATCCCACATAACATATCAACATATAATGACATAACTACTGAGCATGCGGATAACATATAATAACACAGGTAGTCCTACATGCCCACCTAACTGGCATAACCACTAACATGCAACGCTAACTCACACTCAACATCTAACACTGCTAGGATCACATATCCAATGAGCCGACCTTGGTGCCTTAGACGCCTTAGTATAGTAAGGATAACTCACCTCACAAATGTCGACTCTGTAGATAAACTCCAACTCTCAGATCACTGCCACAAACTCCACCACCTATTATCATAATATAACCATACTCGTAAGTTCCCAACCTTTCAAGGTACCCCATAAGTTAACTAGTCAACCCCTGGTCAAAGTAAAAGTCAACAGTCAAGGTCAACAGTCCGTGTTGACCTTGACTCGCCGAGTATCCTCGACTACTTGTCGAGTTCCTTGACTACTCATCCACTCGTCGAGCTCCTAAGGTTCGCGATCGAAGCTCTAAGGCCACTCGTCGGGCTTTTCCTCCTTGCAACTCGACAAGTTCACACACATCCATCAATTGGGGGAACCTTAACCGACTCGCCGAGTTGTTCATCCAAGTCGTCGAGTCTATGACAATCTTCATCGGACTCGCCGAGTTGTTCATCCAACCCGTCGAGTTCGATGCCCATCTTTATATGACTCGCCGAGTCGACTGTGCGACTCGTCGAGTCCCTTCAGTCCCTTAACCATGTAGACACTTTTTAAGCCATGCCAAGGCCCCAAATTGCAGATCCAACTTCCCTAGGCTTGCTTGTCACGTAAATTTGCAAACTTTACGTTCATGCATGGTTAAAAAGGCTCTAAATGACAAATCTAAGCTTACAAAGGGGCTTTACACTCAAGGGAGGCTTCATATGTGACCAAGCTCGAACTTTATGAACCTAAAACCCAAGAAGGGTCCAGATCTGAAGTTACATCTTCAGATCTAGCTCATACACCACAATATCATCATACCCAAGCCAAAATAACCCTAAATCTCACCCAAAAGATGTCTAGAAAGAAATGAGGTAAAGGTGGCGACTTGATACCTTTAAATGATGCTAACAGAGGTAGATTTCTGATTCCCCACACTTTCTTTGCTACTAGCCTCTTGCATGTTGGGTTTTGAGCATTCTAACACTCCTAAGTGTACATGCAACCCTAAATACCTTGGATCTATATTTTCTCTATTATACATACAAATACGAATATCCAAGGTATTACCCTATCTAGCATACAATCTTTTGATACTTGGGTAATATAACAAGTTAGAATACATACCTTTTTGATGTAACTTGTCTTCATGAAGCTTGAGTGCCTAGTTACCGAAGTGTGACACCTCAAATGGTTCACACAACACCATGAACACTTGGAATAACCTTGAGAATAAGGATACTTTGGTTCTCTCTGGTGAAATCGGCCTTGCCCTTTTTTGTACACACACTAGTCCACATTTCACCAACCAAGGACATCTTTATATAGTGTGGAGATTAAGGTTAAACCCTAATACCCATGACCTTTCATTTCATATGATCCATGGATTAAACACTCCGTGGACTATCCATGAAAGCTTAGCCCAACCTAAATGAACTTGGCCCATCACACACATATATCTTAGAGTCCATATTTAATTAGTTCCTTTTGATCACTTAATTAAATACAAATTAATTCCCGATCAATACTAATTAAATAATATGATTATATATTAATATATTAGAACTTATAATATATTTATATAAATCACTAGTATCCTTTTTCCTCATCTTGTCAATCCAATTGTCCCGATGCCATGCAACCCAAATGGACCATGCCGGGTCAGGTCAAGTCTTACCAATTATAGTTATGGACTTAGACATTAATCCAACATTGCCCTCCAAGCTCTTCTTTCCAAGGATTCCCTTTCCAAAGCTTAAAACACACAAGAACGAATCACCACACAAATTAGGGTTTTCGTGACTCACAAGGGGCTGTAAAGAGGCCAAAGGAGGCATATGATTCTTTAAATAGGGTGCAAAACTCCGGGATTTAGGGTTTCATCTGCCAGCTCCTACTCGTTGAGTCCCTTCTTGGACTCGATGGTAGGTCACTAAAACACGTGGACCAACCCGCCGCTACTCGACGAGTAGAGCAACCAACTCGTTGAGTAGACCCAAAGACCAAAAAGATTCAACATAATTCAATACCTGAGAATCGAGGCGTTACAATAAAGATGATGAATCCATGTTTCTTTCTTACGACATCTTGTGGTGCTTATGGAAAGATAATTGATATGTTGGGATTGATTTAAATGATCGATATAGTAATTATAATATCCTCTTCTTCGATGTGTGCTTATTAATTTTACAGAGTCAAACTTAAAACTTTTCAAATTCAAATTTCGATCTTGTTGGGATTTCAAAAATCAAATTTTTACATTTATATTTTGTATAGATTAACCTGAAAGGCATGGATGGGATTCAGGGGCCGGTTCACTTGGGGACTAGTTGTTGTTTCAATCGATGAGTTATGTATGGATATGATCCTACATTTTAACGAAGGTTGATTTAGAACCAAACTCTTTGTTTTTGAAAGGTAATGATGATGATAGAGAGTTGCAAATGTTAACCTTTCGAAGCAAGCAATACATGATATTAGATGTGGTTATGAAGATAAAACCGACTGGGGTAAAGAGGTAATTTCACCCTTCTGGATTCCCAAATATTGTTGTACATGGTCACCGAAAAAGCAATAATCTTGTTCTTAGTTGTTTTGTGTATAAGTAGATTGGATGGATTTATGGGTGTGTGACAGAAGATATTTTAACTGGATTCAAGATGTCGTGGCATGTTTGTGCCACCACCATTGCTAGAAGATATCGAACTTCATCATCCTTCGGCTACCTCCTACTCTAGGGTTTTATTTTTTTTTTCAAAAACGGTTTGAAGAATAATGATTTCATTTTGATTTCTGCGTTTTTTCAGTCCGAAAAACGATTTTAGATTCATGAGTGTGGATGTTTATTTTGTAAAACAAACCTAAAAAATGGAGTGTCTTGACTGCATGTTCTTGAGAGAGAGAGAGAGAGAGAGAGAGAGAGAGAGAGAGAGAGTAACATTTCATTAAATGACATGGCAAGGGGTAACCACGTTACCCCTTTATATCTTACAAAATGGCCAAATAGACCCAACAATGTACTTTATTCCCTTAAAAAGCAAGAAATTAAGTTAATGGTGTGATTCAACCAAAACCAAAAACATTGTAGGACTATTGTGTTATTATTATTATTTTTTTCTTCTTATATACATTTGAACCGTAAACCAAAAGATCAAATTGCCCTTATTGGATTTGGATTTGGATTTGCACGTATTGTTGCTTTATGGGTCTTGCTTACACCTCGTTCCCAAGTTCATTTTAAGGAGAGAAAAGAAAAGAAATGAGTGGAACTGAGAGGAAAGTTAAACAAATTGGTGTTCCTGAGTTTCATTAAAGGAAGGAAATGGAAGGATCACTTTCCCTCCTAACCTTCCTTCCAATTTGGAAGGATTTGAAGAGAAAGAACAATATGTTTAATTTTCCTTCCACTTCTCTCCAACTCGGGAACACAAAAGACGAATTCTGTTTCCTTTCTTTTCTCTCCTTACTTTATTTTCTCTTCTCTTATCTTTTCTACAGCTCGGGAACGGGGTGTTAATGTAGTCACGATATATGCTTACTTTTTTTTTTTTTTAAGATTTTAAAGATTACTATATATGGCTCTTTCTTTTTTGACTTGATGGGTTAAGCACCCTATTAACAAATATTGTGGCTCTCTCTCTCTCTCTCTCTCTCTCTCTCTATATATATATATATATATATATATATATATATATATATATATATATATATATATATTATTAAACATATTGCCTATTTCTTGAAAATTAAGAGGTACAATACCTACTGCATAATTTACAATAATATTATGTACATGATATACCTATTACACGGTATATTACCCTAATCTCGCACACGACAACCGCCATCAAACCAAATCTCATCTTTCTCTCTTTATCTCTTCACCCTCACGACGTAACGTGTTCTTCCCTGACTCCCGGCAACATCACACACGAGCAGCGTACCACCACCTGTCTCCACCAAAGACAGAATCGATGCCCTGGAAGTCCACCTTTTCCGTCACCGGTGTCTGCCACTTCTACCTTCTATCAAGACGAGTAACCCTAACCCTATCCCGCTGCCACGATCAACCACCCTCTGGTCAATGCCGCGGCCCTGGAAGTCAACCTTTTCGTTCGATTCTTAGCAAACCACAACGATCTTTTGGGAGTATAAACCCTCGATAATAGGTACACATTCAACTCTAATCACACGTTCCTAATAATATTCAAATCCATGACTTTTGCTAAATTCTTCAATTTGGGTTGGTTAATTTATGGGTTTAGTTTGTTGGAGGTTATATTATGTAGAAAAGCATGCAGATGAGGCTATTAACAACCTTTTAAACACCAATTTCTGATTTGTTCATCTTAAACTTAACCAGGGAAAAAAGAAGTGATGTATGATGGATCTACCTTGCTTTTCTACCATGGTGCGTTAAGTCTGTAAATTTACCCCAGTGTCCAATTTCCATTCCTCCCATTTACAGGTTAATGATGAAGTAAATAGATAGGAAAGGAACAGTAAAAATCCATGGAAAATAATGGTTGATGTGAAGGTGCCCTTAGCATATTGTGGATGATCCATATGCAAACGATTCAACAAGCATGGGGATGACAATTCCAATATTCCATCCTTCTAATCTCAAAGTAACCAATCCCAACATTAATAGACCCAATTCCAACCATATCAAGCTCTTTGGGTTAGTTCATTCTTTTCTTTGTCTAATCTCTTAAAGATTATGTTTATGTTGATAATGAATTTTGTTAATTTTGATTTTTTTTTTGTCAAATGTCTTAAAGATTGTCTTTTTTTCTCAGCCATTACCTGGTCTTTCTTTCCAACAAATGAAGCCTGATTATGTTCTAAATAGTAAGTTAGTAAGATTTTATTGTTCACTTTCGTTATCTTCACAACAAAGATGGCGTAGTTGTGATCATTTTGATGATAATCACCAAGTAATGCAAAGGCTATAAAATAGAATACATAATGCAAAGATGGCATAGTTTGTGTCTTTAATTTGTTTGTTCCGGGTTATCCTGATGTTCATTTTGAGTTTTCCGTGTCTTTTTATATGTTTTTATGTTGGATGTGTGGGTGTTGATGATTTTTCATTGTAGAAAAGAAACCAGGGGCTTTGTTCGATGTTGGTTTCCAGGTTTGTTTTTTGTTTTCTAATAGGAACCTTTTAGGTTTGAGTGAGTTATCTATGTCTTTTTGTACAATGTTGGTTCCCAGCTTTGTTGCTTTTGTTGTCAATTTGATATTTTTTTTGCAAGTTTATCCTTTAAACATATCCATGCTTAGTAAAGTATTTTTGAAATAACGTGCTCTTGATCAGCTCCGTATAAGGAATCCCTACGTATCCCAAGCCATGTTCAGACAAAGAAATATGTTGAAGTTATGGATGCATTCTCTTTTTGAGGTAATTTAAAATAGATGCATCCTGTTATTCAGTAAGGAGTTAGAGTTGTCTATTCAAAGCTTCTTTCATGTTATCTTGGTTTGTCATAATGAACAACTGGTTCATGTATTTCTCTTTTGAGGTTTTTGTGGGTTTTTTTATTGAAATGGACAAAGATGCATTAAATCAACCTTTATTTGATATCTTGAAAAAACACATTTTCAACAAATTTGGTCTTTTGTGACTTTGAATGTTAAAAATCCATTAGGTTCTGAGGTATGATTAGCTTATTTTGTGTTAGGTTGGTTTATGAAAGTTTGTATTTAAATTGCAGGATGTACGTTGACTATTTTCAATATTGGGATGGACTTTTGGATTAAACTGATCATTGAATGAAGAATCACAGAAGCATATCACTTTAATTATTTGTCTCCCAAGTTTATTTTCTTCTTTTGTCCTCTTTATTTTTTATCAACTTTACATCTGATGGAGAAATATCATTTTTTATTGCAAGCGATTAAAATGAAAAGCTTCATCATTTTGTCCTCTTTGTACTTTGAAATCAAAAGTTTATTATTTTATTATATTGTTATAAATGAATGATATTACTTGCAATTATCCAGTTATTGCTTTAAAAAATAATGGTTTACTAAGAAAAAAAAGATTGAGAGTATGATGTTGTAATAGAAATAGATTGATGTAGGATATCATGGTTTCTTGCATTTAACCCTCTGTTTATGTTCTTTTATGGAATTGTAGATTTCTAGGCTAAGATAAACAAAATGCCATAATTTATTTTTAAGTTTTTGTTTTTAACCTATGTGTTGCTGGGAAGGAGAATTAAGGTACATTGATTTAATAAATTTTAGTTTTTATACTTTTTTAGTTGATATATTCAAATTGTGCAGCTCTGTTTTTTTTTACTGTCCCAAATTGATAGTATTTACCATTAATGTAGAGTATATAAGATATGGTTGGCGTTAATAATCCATAATTTATATTGGTTTGGTGTTCAGGAAGAAATGTGTACCCTCCGCTACTACTTATCACATGGTGAGAGGGATCTAATCCCAAAGATGCTTCTTATCATTCCAATAAGCCAATAAATAGCGGAGAAAAAACTTGAACACTTAAATATCAAGCCCTTCAATTTTTTTATATGTAATAAGTTGTTTTTGAACACTTAAATATCAAGTCCTTACATTGCAACTTTATTTCTGTCACTTTATATGTGATTGGTTATCATTCTAAAGGATGCTTTCGAAAAGTTATGAACACAGTTTTTTCCTTGAACCCTCATTGTGGAATGTGGATGCCCTTAGTATCACATTTGTATAAACGTTACATATTTTACTCTACAAGATTTTTATGTACTCAACGTTTTGGGCTATGGTTTGTTACGAAAAAGCTGCCTTCTTACAGAAATACAAAAAAAGTATTTCATTTGCATGAATGTTTGCTCTTTTGAACAAAATAAGTCAGGTACGACTCGGTTTTTACTTCAATATCTTTTCATTTTTTTTATTATATACAAGTTAAATGGAATGATATGCTTTTTGGTAGTAGAAAACAAAATTTTGTAATAGCAACTTGGTGATTGTAACTATCTATTGTATTTTATTATTTACTAAACTATAAAATATGTATATTGCTTAGAAGCTGACCACTTGAAAAGAAATAATAAGGCTTTGCCCCTTTACCAAAAATAATATTCCTTTTGTTTGTTATAAATTCAGTATTTTTTCTAACTTTTAAATTGTATTTACTTTTTTCTTTGAGATATAACCTATTAAAGAATCAAAATTTAAACTATTTTCTTAACAAGTTCAGCATTAAAATGGAAAAGGCGATTAATAGGGATGAGCATGAGTATTATATTTTTTTGATTTACGTTTATACAACATTTTTTAAATATTTTTTTTACATCAAAATAGAAATAGTAAAAGAAAAGGTGGCTTACAGAAATGGGTTCGATGATCATTGTGTTTGACACACCTAATATACTAAATTCCATATATTCGAATTTTCAGACATAGATTCGGATACTAAAATGGTATTATCTGAATTTTCGGATATCCGGTTTTGAACACCTCTAAATTATTTTATATCGGACAGTCAGACTCATTATTCAACATTAATATAATTTATATTATATTGCTTGCATATTATTTATTTATAATTTTTTTTCAAATGTTAACTAAATTTTGGTTCAAAATAACATAATCTAATGTATAATAATTTTATTTAAAAAAATGGACTTGATTCCAACAAATAAGATATAGTTGTCATTTCAATTATTCTTATCCAAAATATTTAACTATAAAGGTATTGCCCTTAAAGGTAAGTCTATAAATGAAGGCCGATTAACAATTTAAATGCAGCGAAGTTTATACATTAAATGTGATGTATAAAAAATTGTTGCACAATTAATAATCCACAATCAATTATGTAATAAATTATTTTGCAAAAGAACTAATCCTCCCTCGAAACTAATTTTTGAAAACATTATTCGCCCCCGTCGCTTGGCGCGGGTAAACGGCTAGTATATATATATATATATATATATATATATATATATATATATATATATATATATATATATATATATATATATATATATATATATATATATATATATATATATATATATATATATATATATATATATATATATATATATATGAGGTGAGTATGTTATAGACAAACTTGCGGTTCTCCTAGGTGTATTTGAGCTTGTTGGCATTTCGTTCTCAACATTTGGTACTCTTATTCCACTTGTATAGTAATATTGACTTTTCTAATTTGAAATCATTTTTTTTTAAATATTAAGATTTTTTTCCAGTGTTTTGTCTATCATTATTTGTTATTCAAACCCGATAGGTAAAATATATTCTTTTTCATAAGTTTAGGGACAATAAAATGTGATTTTTTTAAAAGTTTTGAAGATCGGGTTTGGCCATACCAAAACCACTAATGCATCAAATTTCAATAGAACTCTACAGTAAACATGTTTACTTAGTTGAGAGTAAAACTAAAAGATTCTTTTATAATTTTGTCTCATTGCTTTACAGGGAAGAGTTAATTCAAATCATTAACAAGTCATTATCTGATGTTATAGTCAATGATTTATGACAAACTCAAAATTGTAAATGTAACAAGTTCAACCCTAGGCCATGATATGTTTATGTAACATCTAGAGGTGAACAAATCCAAACCAAGAAACCGAGAAACCGATTAAATCCGACGAAACTGAAACCAAAAAAACCGAAACCGAAGCAAAACCGGTGTTTAAGGTTTGAATTTTTTAATATAGACTTAGGTTATTATGACTAATTATTATGTAGATGTAGGAATGATTATGGATCAATCATTTTAGTTATTTTAAGAAAGTCATTTATCCATATTATTAAACTAAAAAATAAAATAATACAATTTAATTAAAGGAAGTGTAAAATTATACATTTCCATTACTTTCAAATTAGGAAACACAAATTTAAAAAATGAATTTTTGGATTTTAGGGTATTTTTTATTATGTTAATTTTGTATTTTGATTTTTTTTTTAATTAATTTTGTTAGAATGTATGTTCTGACATATTGCATATTTTGACAGAATACATATTTTGATTGAATGAACATATTAAAAAATATCAAAATTTTGAGTCTTGAGTTGAAGAATAAGAACATTTATAAAAAATAATCATCTATTTGTAACAATATTCAAGAAACTAGTGTCCAAATATAAACAAATAAAATAAATTTATAGTCACATTCTATAAAAATATAATGTCATTTTTGAAATATTTGTCACATTCTACAAGCATACAATGTTTTATTTTATAGTAAGTCATTTTGAAAGAATCTTCATTCACATTATTGGTGTGATAAATCTCAATTGTCATCAAATTGTCTCTTAATTTTCACCTATAATTGTTGTTCTAAGCAACATTGCTACCTTTTGAGTGGTCATGAAACAAAACACATACAAATAATGAAGTTCATGAATGTAAACACATACAACTCTTAACAAATAAGATGTAGAAATATTGGACCTTCTATGCAAAAATTGACTTAAGAAAGAACAAAACAAGTAATTTTTCTTGTTAATAGTACTTGCGGCATCAAGATTTCTGCAACAAAACTTTTCGTAGCATTATGACATGAAAAAAACAATTGTTATTAAAAAAATGGCAGCATTTTGTATAAAAAACTTAACATTTATAACATTTTGTATAAAAACTTCACTTGTACCAAGTAAGAATAATAAACGTGATATTGATGGGGGTAGGAACAATCTGAATAGGCATAAAAAACGGTCTTCTTGATGAAGTCCAAACTATCTGCCCCTCATAGGTTTCGCCAGTTCCACCAATATTACTCTACCATCAAGATGCTGCAAAAACAAGTCAATTTATGAATGCTTTTTTTTTATAATTTCACTCAAGAAAAAGGATTTTAAATTTATTATCTTAAAATTATGTTAAATTAAGAGTAAAGAAAAAAAAACCCAAAAACCTTAACATCCATGGTTTCTATGGCACACATGGCATCTTCTTGATTTGTGTATTGAACAAATCGTATACTCTTTTGATTTATTTGTATTTCCATCCTTTAATTACACATAATTCGAAAGTTGGAATATATATATACATAAAATGAATCCAAAATCTAATATTAGAGATGGAGAGAGAATGAATTGCATGATAACCTAATTTGTATGAATTTCTGGAACGATGCAACTCTGAATTTGATAAAAAAAAAAATTTAACAGATGTGATTTTGAATACCATCGGTGTAAATTAAGAAGATATCGAAGAGATAGAGCACATATAAATTCAAATGTCGATACACAATTGTACATATATTTGTACAGATTGAGCAGATGCAACTTACTTCTTACAATGATTTTGCTAGCTAGAGGGTATTTGATGAAACAAGCACATAGTTTGGAGGATTTGAGATTAAGTGAACGATTTAGAAATGAAGATGATGATGTTGTTACGATTGTGGGTCTAATGAAGCATCCACTTGTTGATATTGTCACAACGAATTCAGCAATACCTGGATTTTATTAAGAGACTGATGTCAACAGGGTTTAATGGAAAAAAGGATCGATGAGTTTTTAGGGTTGAGAAACTAATTCCCCCGATTTAAATATATTAAATGTTATAAATATTTACCATAATTAAGTGTG
Source organism: Lactuca sativa (assembly GCF_002870075.4). Classification (NCBI taxonomy): domain Eukaryota; kingdom Viridiplantae; phylum Streptophyta; class Magnoliopsida; order Asterales; family Asteraceae; genus Lactuca; species Lactuca sativa. The sequence goes on along the minus strand of NC_056627.2, from coordinate 360,809,461 downwards.
CTAAGATTACTATTATACCCTTAATCAAAATTTTGAAATGATTGGCCCACAATCATTTCTATATCCACACAATAATTAGTTAGAATATTTGAGCGTACACACAAATATATATATATATATATATATATATATATATATATATATATATATATATATATATATATATATATATATATATATATATATATATATATATATATATATATATATATATATCGGCACAAAATTGCACTATCTCTTTGTATTGGTGGTGGATTAGGAATACTCCAGGAATTTATTGGACTAACCAATGTTGTCATCTCCTCTCACAAACGTGCTCTTCTCCCGCCAGAATTGACGTCATCTTGTTAATCTATGCTTACGGGCTCTTCTCTTTGTATTGAAGGTGGGATAATAATGTTAAGTATTTGGAAAGTGGTGTTTTTTTAAAGTTCCTTCGGCACCCAAAAGATATGGGTTCTCCTGTCCTGCTATGTACAAACAAATGTGGTCGTAAGAATCATGTGTTTTTTTTGAAGCATTCAACTTCTTCTTTATTTCTCGAAAATGGGTTAAAACCCAAAATCCATGGGTTTAAACCCATAACTCATGAGTTTATAGGTTGATCCCAAAAAACCGGAAAACCGCCTCTGGAACCCAAGAAACGGAACCAACTAGAAACCGACCCTATTGGATTCTAAAAACCAGAAACCAACCATTTATGGGTTGGGTTCGGTTTGGGTCCAAACTCGAAATCGAACCATGCACAACTCTAGTAACATCAATGAATGTTTTTCTTGTTGTTTGAATAAGTTTGAGTTGTTTTTTACTAGTTTTCGTAAATTACGTATATAGATATTATGTCGGAGATGATCGATATAGTTTTTATAAATGAGTGTATATATTAATGTGATAATATCATGTCATCTAGTTAATAAGTCTCTTAAATTTATTATAGGTAACCAAATGATGCTTATACATATAGCATATGAAGCAGTATTTGGTTTTAACCAACGTGATGTCTGTTTTTTAGAAAAAACATTTTTAAGCGCTTATGTTTGCGAGCGGGAAAACGTCTAGGTCTATGCGTCAAAAGACCTGGATCAATATTTTCGGACGGGTAGACCTTTGTTGCATACCTTATTTAAAAAATAAAAAAGAATTACGTATATACTTTTGTTAAACTTTAAAATATCGTATTTATCCGACCTTAAATCTAAATATCATATTTATCATTTTTAATTTCTAAAATATAAAATATCGTATTTGCCCAAAAAAATAACTTAACATTTTTTAAAATTGTTTTAATCTGTTTTTATATTTTATAATCCTTTTAACTTTTAAAAAAATCGTATTTGCCCAAAAAAATAACTTAACATTTTTTAAAATTGTTTTAATCTGTTTTTATATTTTATAATCCTTTTAACTTTAAAAAAAATACAAATAAACTATATTGCCCTTGATAATAAAACTTTCTCACATATCTATGTTTTGATCATATTGCCCAAGGTATCTTAATTCCTAACCTCCCTGAACTCTAACACCCCGCTCCCGAGTTATAGTAAAGAAAAGAAGAGAAGAGAAAAGAAAGTAAGGAGAGAAAAGAAGAGAAGAGAAAAGAAAGTAAGGAGAGAAAAGAAGAGAAAAGAAAGGAAAAAGAAATTGTCATTTGTGCTCCCGAGTTGGAGAGAAATAGAAAGAAAGTTAAACATTTTGTTCTTTCTTTTCAAATCCTCCCAAATCGGGAGGAAAGGGAGGAGGGAAAGTTTTCCTTCCATTTCCTTCCCCTTCCTTCCTTTAATGAAACTCGGGAGCACAATTCTCTCTTGATTTCCTCTCATTTCCTCTCATTTCCTTTCTTTTCTCTCTTTAAGTTGAACTCGGAGCGGGGTGTAAAAGCGTATCAAGGAGAAGACGATGCACGACCACGGTTGTTGATAATACCACAGACGTCATTCCAAATTCGCTTGTGGTTAAATCGGCCTCAATTCTTGATTCTCTGGTGAGTATAGCAATGGTAATTAGGTTGAATCTTGTTCATTGATTCCAACAACTTTACAAGATCACAGAAGTTACTTGACTTGTCTCAACGATTTCGTCAATGGAAGTCAGTTTCCCCTCAATTGGTCAATCCAACCAATCCGAATTATCCAAAAGACCCAACCGAGCTGCAGTTCTGATATGTATACTCGAGGAAGGAGATGATATCTATGTTATTTTAACCCAGCAATCATTGAAGCTGTCGGCTCATTCTAGTAAAGAAAGTCATGCATTTTAGTTGTTCGATGAAATGCCTGAATGAAGTTGAAACCTTGATATATGCTGCTTACCCTGAGCAAGAACGGGGAGTTCCAAAATCGATACCGGATGACTGGATTAATCAGATTCTATGGTTCTTTGCACATTATTCATTTCCATGCAAAATATAGATATAGGTGTCGAATTGAATCAGTAAATCAATACATAATAAAGGAAAAATAAGTTTTTTGGGCCTTTTAGATGAAATAAACATGGATCAAGAAAGAAGTTTTACTCCAGAAATATCAAGAACCAATGAAGTTTTAAGAACTTTTTTGACAATTTAGATGGAAAGGAATTGGCTTGTTTGTGCAATGTACTTTCATTGTTTCAATAACTTTGTATTATGATCAAGTAATCATTCGTAACATACAAAAATTCATGAGTTTTATTGTGGGTTATGCAATTTCCCCTTTTGATGCAATCAATTTGGTTGATCAACGAGATCATCTTTTTCTATGAATTTAACATTGGAACAACATATAGATATAGCAACAACTTTAATCTTTGAACCATAACAAAAAAATCCATCAGACTAAACCAGACAACAACACCCACAAAAAGGTATTACACTTTGGGAAAATATGGAAAATTAGCAATGAACTTCGATCTTAGAACCAAGAAATATCAGCTAATTAAATGATTATTACTTGTATGCGTATACATCAGTCATAAATAATCATGCTCAAATATGAAATTAGATTATTATAGATTTATAGTTGCTCGAAATGGGATCTATTTGTTGAAATTAGATGTTCATAGTTGCTGATTATCAGATACATTTGCTGAAAATGTGTATACTTTGCTGAAAATGTTGAAATTTGATGTTATATTTGCTGAAAATGTATATAATTTGCTGAAAATTTTGAAATCTGATGTTATATTTGCTAAAAATGTATATAGTTTGCTGAAAATGTTGAAATCTAATGTTATTGTTGCTGAAAATCATATTTTAACTGAATTAGATGTTCATAGTTGTTGAAAATCAGATTTAGTTGCTGAAAATGCGTATAATTTGCTGAAAATGTAAATAGTTTAGCTTGATGAGTCGTGTTGATGATAAAGATTGCACTTTCTACATGTTTAAGCCTCTTAAATGATAAAAAAAAAAAAAAATATATTGATTATTGAAAAAGGGGAAATTATCGACCGAGAAGGTGCATGTTACCTCTGTCTATTACTTGTGTTATGGACTTATGGGTTTGCAATGGAGTGAGATGTTTGGATAATTTACGATATTTCTGTAATGTAATAATGTATTATGGTTATTTTGATTCATTATATGATAAAATTGTTTATTAATGTCATCAAAATGATTATTTTCAAAGTCTTTTAAGTTAAAAAAAATCATTTATTTTTTAACAGTTTGCAGCCTTTAAAAAAACAAACAGGTGCAGATTGCAAACGTTTGCAATGTGGTCGCTATTGCATGCATTAGTTTAACCATAAGCCAAAATGCTAATTCGAGTTCAAGTGACAACAAAACTCAAGAGATGGACTCTTTCACATGACAAACTCCTGTTTTCCTCTCTCACCACCATCGTTGATTCTGATTATTCATCCAGCTCACGACACCAATGTCGATCATTATATCACTCACAAACAACACCGATTACGACCACCCATCATCGTCGTCTTCCTCCGAAGCTCCACCTGACCAATCGTTCTCGATTAGATTACCAACATATTCTAAAAACATTTATTGCTAGAAGGGCGATTCAGCCAGGTAGGCAGCTTCATGCACATCTTTGCTTAATTGGTCTTGGAAACGACACCATTTTATGTGGTAAACTTGTTGATTTGTACTGTTCTTGCAACCATGTGTCTAATGCCCACCTACTATTCGACAGAATTTCTAAACGAAATGTCTTTCTTTGGAACGTTTTGATTCGTGAGTATGCTTGGAACGGTCCTTACAATGCTGCGATTTCTCTATATTATGAAATGATCGATAACGGCGTTTTTCCTAATAATTATACTTTCACGTATGTTCTCAAAGCATGTTCGAATCTTAGTGCCATCGATGTGGGGCGGAATGTGCATGACCATATGGTGAGAACCGGATGGGAAATGGATGTTTTTGTGGGTGCAAGTTTAATCAATATGTATGCAAAATGTGGAAACGTGAGTAACGCACGCCAGGTGTTTGATAAAATACTCCAGCGAGATGTTGTCATATGGAACTCCATGCTTGCTGCATACGCTCAAAACAATCATCCTAAAGACTGTCTGGTTTTGTGCAGTGAAATGGCCTCAAAGATGGTGAGACCAATTGTTGCGACTCTTGTCACCACCATCTCCGCCGCTGCTGCCATGGCAGCCCTCCCACAAGGAAGAGAGCTTCATGGGTATAGCTGGAGACAAGGGTTTTACTTCCAAGATAAAGTAAAAACCGCACTTGTTGATATGTACGCCAAAAGTGGATACGTGAAGGTAGCCAGAAATCTCTTCAATCAATTATCAGAAAAACGTATTGCTTCTTGGAATGTCATGATTACAGGGTACGCAATGCATGGACATGCAACCGAAGCACTAAATTTGTTCGAAAAAATGACGTGTGAAGCCAATCCCGACCACATAACTTTTGTTGGTGTTCTCTCGGCTTGTAACCATGGTGGTTTACTAGAAAAAGGCCGAGAATATTTCGAATCAATGATCCATAATTACAAAATACAACCAACCGTTCAACACTATTCGTGTATCGTCGATCTAATTGGTCATTATGGCCGATTAGACGAAGCTTATAACATGATCAAGAATATGTCAGTTGGCCCAGACGCCGGCGTCTGGGGTGCACTGCTCCATTCCTGCAAATTCCATGGAAACATCGAGCTTGGTGAACTTGCGTTAGAGAAGTTGACTGAGCTCGAACCAGATGAACCTGGAAACTACGTGATCATGTCGAATATTTATGCGCAAGTAGGGCGGTATTCGGGGGTGGAAAAGCTTCGGGAGCTAATGACAAAACGGGAACTTAAAAAGGATGTCGCGTGTAGTTGGATTGAAGTCAACAATAAAGTCAACGCATTTCTTTCGGGGGATACGAGTCATCCTATGTCCGATGAGATAGATGCGGAATTGAAAAGGGTTGAAAAGTTGATGAGTGAAGCGGGATATGTTCCTAACACGACACCAGTGTTTCACGATGTGGATGATGATGAGAAGATGGGGATGGTGTGTAGGCATAGTGAGAGGCTAGCGATTGTGTTTGGGTTGATTAGTACACCACCTCATAGTAGACTTTTGATCACGAAAAATCTCCGGGTTTGTGAGGATTGTCATGTTGCAATTAAGTTTATATCTAGGATTACTAAGAGGGAGATTGTATGTAGAGATTTAAATCGATACCATCATTTTAAAGATGGTGTGTGTTCTTGTGGAGATTATTGGTGAGGGATCGTGGAGTAATGATTTTTACAAGTGCAATGATTATTTTGAAATTAAGTGGAAGTCTTTGTTTTATGAAAATCATATCTACAAGAGAATTGTTGTTACGTTTCATTTGACCTATAATTTGATAACAGTGTTTGCTTGTTTTTGCTGATGTTTGATTCATATGCGATTTAATAAAATATTTCGGTTGTTTCTTGGTGCCTTAATGTCCTCCCAAGCGTATTTGAGTTTGTTGGCATTTTGTTCTCTATAGTAAGTACTTTTATTCCACACACTAATATTACCGGTCTTCTAGCAAATGGTTTTTGACCCGGTGGAATCAAGGTGTTTGAAAAAAAGGGAAAATTTCATTATGTCCTTGTAAAAACTGAATATAACATCAATATCCTTATACTTTAATATTACGTGTATATCTCTAAAACTATAAAAATTACATCAATATCCAAAATCAAATTTTAATTAGAATTATACTAATTTATTATTATTTTTTTAATCTAATATTCAAAATTATATATTAGTTTACCAATTTACCATTTCCTAATTCAATCTCAAATTAAATCAAGTTAACCCTTTCTTAATTAAATCTCAAACTAAATCACATAACAGATTATACATTCCTATTTCTTAATTCGATTAAGGCCCCCTTATATAGGAATCATCTTCTTCGTTAGCGTATCTTGTCTCCACGCTAATCAGTTCGACAGGTCGCAACTTTTAATCACAATAGGTATGCCATATTGATTGAAATAATTGTAATTTGCATTAGATTAACTTTGCATTCGATTATTATTTGAGTTGGATTAATCTTGGTTAACAAAAAACAAAGTTTCTTCTCCATCTATTGTTATCGTTGCATCTTCTTAATCACAACAGGTCTGTCATCTTGTTTGAAGTAATTGTAATTTTCATTAGATTAACTTTGCATTCAATTAATTATGTATCTACGTTCGACTACTTTTGATTCACAAAACAATGTTTCTTCTCCATCTCTTGCTATTACTGCATTCGATTAATTTTGATGGATGATGAGATCAATACACTGAGATGGGAGATAGGTGATCACTCCCCGATAATTGAGTAAGTTTCTACAATAATTCTAAGAATCAAGCTTAAACTTAATTTAGACAAATACAATATTTTTATGTTTCCTATTTATTTCATTAATTGTTTTTTTTTTCTTTGTGGTTATCAGGCAAGTAACATGGAAATACAAGCTTAAACTGAAATATGGAGGCTTTTTTCGGCTTGCCAGGAACTCATGTAGGCAAGTGTATTGTTTTGGCTTTAGAAAAACTCTCTATATAGACATATTCTCATACAACTTGAATCAACTGGTTGAAGAGGTGAAAAAACATTATCCATCAAAAAACGATATTGTTTTGTCAATAGTCTTTATTGACAAGCATGCGAAAGAATAATGTTTTATTAAACTCGATTCTAATGAAAACTTCATGGTGATTCTTAACATGTATGAAGAGCACAGGAGAAAGAAGTAATAATTTATGTGACGACTGAAAAAAATTACATAATAAAGGGATAAACCGTCTAGTGTCCAAGATCAATTTATTTATGGACATACATGGTTGATCCACAACCATCAAGATGCTAACTTTATGGACTAAGGACCTCATAATAATCAAAAGAAGAAACTCCTAACTTCTAGAGTGGAAGGAATCCATTAGATCTCGACATATGACCAAAATGGGACCAAAACTTCATAAAGACTAAATCTAAGCAAACAAGAAGCAAGTTCAAAGCTTTATACCTTAATGAAGCTGGAAATGATGAGAGAAATCTGGATTTACAAGCTTAAGCCACACCAAAGCAACCTCCAAACGTTCTGCTTCATTCAAATCACCAAAACACACTTCCAAGCTCAAATCTCACAAATGGCAATTAGGGTTTCGATCTTACGGTTTTGAGGAGTAGAGGCTGCACATAAGATGCACCCAATGCAACATCAATTGCTTAAATATGGCACAAACCCTAAAAATTAGGGTTTTCCCCTACTTAGTGTACGCACAAACCCTAAAAATTAGGGTTTTCCCCTGGTTAGCATATGCCCAGTGTACGTGGGTGCCTCCGTGTCCAATCTTTGAGCCAGTACGCTAAGCTTACTCGGCTAGGGACCAAAATGAAAATAATTTTACAAATAGGGTATAAAAGGAACATACCCATACAACGAGAATTTTACAATTCTCCCGCACTTGAATCAAACTTCGTCCTCGAAGTCCGCTGCCGCAAATAACTCAGGGTAGTGCTCAATCATCTCCTCCGCCTACTCCCACGTCTATTCTAAACCCTTATGATGCTGCCACTGTAGTTTCACCAACTCAACAACCTTGTTCCTCTAAGTTTTGGTCTTCCGATCAAGAATCGCCACCAATCTCTCAATATAATTCAGGCGATCATCCACCTGAATATCTTTCAATGGAACCACTGCGGAATCAACCAAACATTTTCGCACCTGAGAAACATGAAACGTGCTATAGATCTGACTAACATCCTCGGGAAAATCCAAGTGATAATCGACCCAGCCCACCTGGGCCAAAACTCTGAAAGGATCGAAGTACTGGGGCCCAAAATGCCCCTCTTCCTGAATCGGATGACACCTTTCGAAGGCGACACCTTCAGAAGAACCATATCCCTAACCCTTGAACTCTAAGTCTGATTGGCACTTGTCGGCATAGCTCTTCTGCTGACTCTGTGCTGTTTGAAGTCTACTTCGAACCTGATGAATCAACTTGGTGGTCTTGAGTACAACGTCGGTACTCCCCATGACTCGCTGACCCACCTCACCCCCAGCATATCAGGGTCCTGCATTTCCTCCCATAGAGCATCTCAAAAGTAGGCGATTAATGCTTGCATGATAACTGTTGTTATACGAAAACTCCGCCAAAGGGAGATACGTATCCCAACTCCTACTGAAATCCAATACACATGCCCGAAACATATCATCTAATGTTTGGATAGTCCGCTCACTCAGTCCTTCAGTCTGTGGGTGGAAAGCCGTGTTGAAGCGTGGATGAGTACCCAACTCCTCGTGAAACCACTTCCAAAACCTGGAAGTAAACAGGATATCCCTATCTAAAACCACTGAAACTAGCACCCCATGACGTGCCACAACCTCCCTGATGTATATATCGGTCATCTTCTCTGTGGAGATACTCTCTTGAATCGGAATAAAATGAACGCTCTTGATCAATTGATCCAAGATGACTCAAATCGAATCCACTTTACACGTTGTTTGAGGCAACTTTGTAATGAAATCCATGGTAATCTCTTCCCATTTCCAAATGGGAATGTCTAACGGCTACATCTTACCATGAGCCAGCTGATGTCCGACCTTGACTTTCCTGCAAATCAAACACCTCTCTACATACCAAGTTACATCCCGCTTCATACAGGGCCACCAATAATCAGGACGAAGATCCTTATTCATCTTTGTTGCTCCGGGATGGATAGAGAACCTCGACTTGTGCACTTCCCCCATCAGAACCTGATGCGCAACACCCCAATAAGGAACCCACACTCACCGATGGAGAGTTAATAACTCCCGACTATCATAATCGAAAGAAGCCACCTGACCCACTATGCGCTCACTCTTCCGGTATTCTTCTTTCATAGCCTCAATCTGAACCTCTCGAATCTGCTCCAAAAGTGAAGTAATCACTATCATCGTAACACAGATATCCCTAATCGGAGTCACGACCTCCTTGCGGCTGAGAGCATTGGTCACCACATTGGCCTTCCCCGGATGGTAAAGGATCTCACAATCATAATCTTTCACCACATCCAACCACCGACACTGCATCATGTTCAGATTCGGCTGATCCATCAAATACCTCAGACTCTTATGATCTGTGTAGATAGTATAGCGGACCCCATAGAGGTAATGTCGCCAAATCTTGAGGGCGAATACCACCGCCCCCAACTCCAAATCATGCGTAGGATAGTTTGCCTCATGAGACTTCAATTGTCTCGAAGCGTAAGCAATAACGCGTTCCCTCTGCTTTAGAACTGCACGAAAAACTATGATCGACGCATCACAATGAACTACAAAGTCCTCAACACCCTCCGACAGGGTTAGAATCAGTGCCTTACACAATCTCCGTCTTAGGGTCTTAAAAGTTGCTTGCTTCTCAGGCCCCCAAAGAAAAGTGTCGGTCTTCTTTGTCAATCGAGTTAGAGGAACCACTATCTTGGAGAAATCATGAATGAATTTCTGGTAGTAACCTGCCAATCCAAGAAAACTCTGAGTCTAAGATGGAGACTTCGGAACCTCCCATCTCATCACCACCTCGACCTTCGCCGAGTCGACCAGAATACCGTTCTAGTTGATAAGATGCCCCCAAAACTATTGGATTAGGTGTCTAAGCCTATAACTATAATTGATATATACTTGAATTGATGGTAGCACAGTCCTTTTGGGTTGCCCTCACAACTAGCAACTAGAGAGGATGACATCTGGAGGGATGATGAATTTATTATTTGATTAATAAATTGAAATAAATGATTTATTAGTGTATTATGAAAATAATATATTAATTATAAATCATATTATTTAATTAATATTTAATAAGAAATTAATTGGAATTAAAAAAAATTAATTGAAAGTGTAGGGACTAAAGTGCAAATGTTCAATACTTGAGCAAGGGGTTCCAGATCTTCTTAGAAGGTGGTGGACAGTTTTACTAAGGATAATTAGGGTTTTTATATTATCCTAAGTAGATAATTATCAATTTGAATTAATAATATTTTATTCAAATTAGGGTTATCCAGTATATCCTATCTACACTATAAATAGACCCATATGGCTTGTGATTTTTGGCCACTCTGAATCTAGAAGGATAACCAAATTTCTAAGAGCTTCTCCTCCTCTCTCCTTTCTCATCCTCTTGCTTAGTTTGGGTGTGAACCATTAGAAGCGTGACACTTGTGACGCTTGCTCTCAAGGTTGAAGAAGACTTAGATTTTCATTGTTATTGCACCATAACAATCAAAGGCATGTTTACTAACTCTAGTCATGTTTTTCGAAATTATACTAGTGCAATTAGGGGTTTCCTTTTAATGTTCAATACTTTTATGTTCAATTAGAAAAAACATAGATCAAAACAATTATGTTGCATTCACATATAGGATTGTTTGTTATGCTTAAAACCATCAGTGGTATCATAGACTTGGCTTGTTTTCTGTTGAATTTGATTGAAATTAGTTGAATTTGATCAATTAGGGTTTATGACAATTAAACCCTTTTGGACTTATGGTTTTTCGAAATTCGGGTTTCCTAACCCTAGGTTTTAAAAATTTGGAAAAGGGTTTTAACCCTTTCCATTGTCCTACAAGTTTTGAAATTAGGGTTTCCTAAAACCTCTTGATTTTTGAAATGTGGAAAGGATTGAAATCCTTGCCTTCCTCCCCAAGATTTGTGATTTTCGAAAATTATGGTTTCATGATAGGGTTTTCTTATTTTTGGTAATTATCTCTTTACGTGATTAATTGGATAATTATAAAATATGAATTATCCCTCCCATGTTTTTCGAAAATTAAAGGAAGATGATTAGGTTAAATTATGTTGATTAATTTAATTAGATAATCCTCAATTGGTTTAATAAATTAATTAAATGTTTAATTAATAGATAATTATTAAATCAATTTTTTTAAATTGAATTAAATAGCTTTAATTTCGAAATTTTAAAAGAATATAAAACCCTAGTATTTTGAAAATAAAATACACCTTATACTATATGTAAAATTAAATGTTTATTATTTACTATATGTATAAGACTAATTCAGTCGAACTGCTAGTACGCCTCATTCACAAAGCCGATTTATAAAGAGGGTATAAGTAAACTGCCTATAAAAATAGTAGTTGAATGAGTATTCACTCTCATCACCGCTTCCTTGATTTGTGGAGGGTCGTTAGCCAACCGGATTTGATAGGACAAATAATTCTCATTAATAAGTATAATGAAATTATAAAGTAACTAAACTCTTTTATTAAATTCTCAATCTTAGTTACTTTAGGAAAAATGTGAATTTGATGCTAATCAAAGAAATTGCACAATGCACTTTATATAAGTAGTTAGTGGAGCGTGTGTGGTTAACCGACACACTAATATGGACTAATAAATGGTGGCAATGGGTGTCTCGTAAATTATCATTGATTGATGGAGCGTCTGTAGCTAACCGACACATTAATTAGATGATAAATGACATCGACAGTACCAAGGTAATTTTCATGATTATTCACATCTTGTTTATGATCCTCGGTATCCCAGTCACAAATGGAAGAGCATAATCGAGATTAAACATCCCATTGAATAGTTCAATGAATCTCAAAAGATCTAGGAATTTCATTTAAAACCTAATTCATTTAAAATTTCGTTTTGTGGCGAAATTGGTAAATTGTTATTTACATACCTTTATTTATTTCATAATTAGATTACGACATCCCTTTTCTAATTTGTGAAATATCTAGTTGGATCCTAGCCTTAATATTTCATTTGGGTGTTATATTAAGGATTAATACTTATCTAACCAAAACTTGTCCTTCTTCTTTTTCAGATGTCAACTCCCAACAATGCTTTTGGTTCCTCCTCTAACAACTTCTCACTCTTGAACATTTGCTCGAGGGTTACTTTTGATGGCACCAATTATAATGATTGGATACGTAACATCAAAATGGCTCTACGTTTCGAGGGCAAAGAGTATGTGCTCAAAAAAGAAATTCTCGAGATTGATGAAACCAATGCTACAGTTGAAAAACTAGCTGAGTATAGGAAGCACTACAATGATGCAACCAAAGTGGCATGCATCATGGTGGATACTATGACTCCTGATCTCCTAAGGTTCTACAAGGATTACTGGCCATACGGGATGAACAAGGGCTTGGTGGAAAAGTACCACCAATGAGCTCGTCAATAGAAGTATGAGGTAGTAAAGTCCCTCATCACTAGTAAGATGAAAGACGGAGAGTCCGTCAGTAGCCACGTGCAAAGAATGCAAAGATACGTGGAGTGCTTGCTAAAGCTAAATGTGAACTTTGAAGAGGAATTGACTATTGATATAGTTTTGCACTCATTGCTCAGTTGTTATGATCAGTCTATCCTAACTTATCATTTGAACAACCAAGAGACCACATTGGCTCAACTTCAGAACCTTCAATGAACTGCTGAAGCATGTATGAAGGGAAAAGTTATTGCCTGCACACCTGTTGTTGCTGCTCTTATCTTGGCCATAGGTCAAGGAAAAGGGAAGAAGAGGAAATGTCCTCCTAAATAGAATTGGAAAGGAAAGTCCCAAGCTGGGTCCTCAAGCAATGGACCCAAAGGAAAGGCCAGTTATGACGCTCCTCCCGCCTTTGATCCTAAAGAGGCTACTTGCTTTTACTGTCATGAGAAAGGTTTTTGGAAACAAAGATGCCCTAAGTACTTGCAAAACATAAAGGATGGCAAAGTAAAGCCAACCTTGACAGGTATTACACTATCTTATCTAAAAACTCATCATATTCTTATTCTTGGGTCCTTGATACAGACAATGTTTTTGATATTCTTTTAATAATGAGAATGGATCTATTTCTGCTTTCAAAAATGGTGTATTTTATTTTGAAGCTTTACCCTGCGATGACGTGTATGAAACTGTGATAGTTGTAGACAATTTAGGTAATAGTGTTTTACAAGTTGATTCGTTTAATGGTTTAGACAAAGCATGATTGTGGCATTGTTGTCTTGGAGTGTTGGAATCGTTTGACTTAAGTTCGGATGATACATACGGACTCTTGTTTACTTGGAAAGATGACCAAATCACCTTTTACTGGTTCTTGTTAAAGAGATGAATGATTGTTGGATTTCGTACATACAAATGTGTGTGGGCCCTTCAGATCTACCACAAGGGATGCAAAGTGTTTTTATGTGACTTTTACTGATGATTATTGTAGATATGACTATATCTATTTTATCAAGCATAAATTAGAAACTTTTGAAAAGTTCAAAGAGTTCAAACAAGAAGTCGAGAATCAATTGGGTAGGAAGATCAAGATGCTTAGATCCGATAGAGGTGGTGAGTATCTTAGTATCGAATTCCATGTTTACCTCAAAGAATGTGGAATAGTTTCACAATTGACATGAAACATCCCAAAAATATAGTCCCAAAAATTTGTTTTCTTTTAATAGATAAAATAGTATTTTCAAATGTCAAACATTCATCACAACAAAACCAATACATCAAGTGTATTATCAAAATCATAGTGAATGTCAAATACAAAACTCCAATGGTGTGTGCTATGCAATCAACTCGAGCTCTTCCCCTTGGAACCAAAAGTACCTAAAACAAAACTAGAAACTGTAAGCACAAAGCTTAGTGAGTTCCCCCAATCTACCACAAACCATACATACAATAAACATATAGTGGGCCCCGCTCGGTCATCGAGCTGAGCTTGGTAGTAAATCGGGCCCCGCCCAGTATGCATATAACATATATCAAATAAACACATACACGTGCAACATAGATACATAGCATACAAACAGTCATCGGGCCTCGCCCGACATCGGACCTTAGCCCAGAAGGCATATAAACACATACACATGCAAGAGTCATGAAGACAGCGAGCATACTAACATAGCATAAACATGGACCGGCATTGGTGCCTTCAACCCGATAAACCCAGTGAGGAAACTCACCTCAATAAGCTGACTGAAACGAATGATCCTGGACTACTGTTCCTACAACTCCTTGAGCTTAAATGGGTGCTAAATGATGATGATGATTCAGATCTTCAAGCTCAAGCTTCACTAACTATCCTTCACCAACTTCCTCTTCTTCTTTTCAAGGCTCCAAGCTTGAAATCACGAATGTTATAATTCTTCTCCACTTGAATTAGAATTTTTCTTCGAAGTCTGTTGCCCTAAATAAATCTGGATAATGTTCCCTCATCTCCTCCACTGGCTCCCACTTCCACTCGGACCCCTTGTGGTGCAGCCACTGCACCTTTACCAGCTCCACAACCTCATTCCTTAGGTTTTTCGGCTTCTGATCTAAAATTTTCATCGGTCTCTCAATATAATTCAGGCGGTCATCCACCTGGATATCCTCTAAGGGTACCACTGCGGAGCCATCCACTAAACACTTTTGCAGCTGGGAGACATGAAATGTGCTATGAATCTGACTGAGATCGACTGGAAGATCAAGACGATAAGCAACCCGGCCCACCCGAGCCAAAATCCTGAAGGGACCAATATACCTAGGGCCCAACTTGCCCCGCTTCCTGAACCAGATGGCACCTTTCCAATGTGACACCTTCAGGAGAACCATGTCTCCCACCTGAAACTTCAAGTCCGACCGACGCCTTTCAGCATAACTCTTCCGCTGACTCTGAGTTGTTTGGAGTCTGCTCCGGACCTGTTGAATCAGCACTGTGGTCTTGAGCACCACCTCGGTACTCCCCATGACTCGCTGACCGACCTCACCCCAACAAATCGGGGTCCGACACTTTCTCCCATAGAGCATCTCAAAAGGAGGTTGATCGATGCTAGTGTGATAACTGTTGTTATACAAAAAATCCACCAACAAAAGATACGTATCCTAACTCCCACCGAAATCAAACACGCACGCTCGCAACATGTCCTCAAGAGTCTGAATTGTCCTCTCACTCTGACCATTGGTCTGTGGATGAAATATCGTACTGAAATGGAGACGAGTGCCCATCTCGTCATGAAACCGCTTCCAAAATCTGAAAGTAAACCGAACATCTCGGTCTGAAACCACAGACACCGGCACCCCATGACGTGCCACCACCTCTCGAACATAAATCTCAACTAACTTCTCTGTAGAAATACTCTCATGGATCAGGATGAAATGTGCGCTCTTGGTCAATCGATCCACGATGATCCAAATAGAATCCACTTTGCGCGCACTCCTGGAAAGATTTATAATAAAATCCATGGTGATGTCTTCCCATTTCCATATGGGAATCTCCAACGAATGCATCTTGTCGTGAGGTCGCTAATGTTCGACCTTGACTTTCCTGCAATTCAAGCACCGCTCCACAAACCATGCAATATATCGCTACATGCAGGGCCACCAATAATCAGGGCGAATATCCCTAATGGTCATATCGAGTCCGAAAAACTGTCTTCTGCACATTCTTGTCCTTGACTTGCATCTAATGATAACCCGAACGCAGATCAATCTTGGAGAAGCAAGATACACCCTGAAGTTGGTCGAAAAGATCGTCAATCCGCGGAAGGGGATAACAGTTCTTCACCGTTACCTTATTCAACTCTCGATAGTCAATACATATACGATGAGACCCGTCCTTCTTCCTCACAAACAAAATTGGGGCACCCCATGGTGAACTATTCAGTCTAATAAATCCCTTGTCTAACTACTCCTGTAGCTGTGTAGACAATTCCTGCATCTCGCGAGGAGCTAACTGATATGGTGTTTTGGCTATCGGAGCCGCACCCAGAATCAAATCAATCCTGAACTCCACTTGCCTCTTCGTAGGTACCCCAGACAAATCCTCCATGAATACATCCGATTAATCCATCATAATCGGCACATCATGAATGGTCGCCTTACCCTTATCACAGGCATCCATGACATAGGCGACAAAACCTGAGCATCCCTGATAAAGATAACGTCTAGCTCTCTCTACAGAACACATAATCGGCCTATACTGCGGTCTCTCTCCTTGAATCACCGGCTCTCACCCACTTGGGGTTTGAACCCAAAAAACTGTCGCTCGTAGTTGATCACTCCCCCATTAGGGCTCAACCAATCCATGTCCACAATGACCTTATTCCCACACAGAGGAATGGGAACTAGATCAACCGGATACTGCTCACCGAACAACTAGAGGGTACAATCCCGATGAACTCTCATAACCCTGACTGTTCTATCATCAACAATCTCCACATCAAGAGGACAATCCAACTCTCCTAGAGCTCCAACAAGTCTTTTGCTAAGCGCAAGAGATACAAAAGATCGGGTAGCCCCCGAATCAAATAATACCAATGCAAAGATACCGTTCATGAGGAACGATCCTAAAATAAAACACATAAACATAAGCCACAATTTAATATAAATAAAGAGATAAGGAGAAGATACATACCCGTCACAACATTGGGAGCGGCACGCGCCTCCTTCGTCGTCAGCTGGAAAGCCCTGCTCTTCGCTGTTGGCGCATTTGCCCGACCCTAACAGCTGTCAGTAATCCTCAAAGTCGCAAGGGCAGGTGCTGACATCGGTCATGTCGCAGCCAAATTCGGACAATGAGACATCTTGTGGCCCCTTTGATTTCACTGAAAGCAAATCAGATCAGATACCAGAGTAGTGGGGATGGCAGCAGTACAATCCCTATTGATATGACCAGTCCGACCACACTTGAAGCAGCCATAACCACTTGCTCTACATGTCCCATCGTGCACCTTTTCGCACCTGCCACAGGGCTACGACCATGCTGGTCTTTTGGCCTTGAATTAGATACCTTGGGCCTCTTGCCCGAGCCCTCCACACTCAACACAGAATCTGACTTCCTCTTTTTCTCCATCTCCAAGTCAATCTCCCTCTCCCTAGCCCTCGTTATTATGTCTTCCAACGTCTTGAAGTTGGATCGGCTCATAAACTGTCGAATGTCACTCCTCAGCATCTTGTGGTATCGGGTCTTCTTCATCTCATCGTCCGCCACATACTACGGAACCAGAAGCGCCCTCTCCCTGAACATAGCGGTGATCTCAGCCACCGTCTCAGTAGTCTGACGGAGATCTTAGAACTCTTGCGCCAGCTGCTGCACCTCAATCATTGGTGCAAACTCGGCTCAGAACCTGATCGAGAAATCACTCCAGGTCATCGAATCAATAGCAACATCATCTCTTATATCATGCCCTACCTCCTTCCACCAATCACGTGCCATGTCCTCCAGGAGGCAGGAAGCTAGTCTGACGTTGTCCCCCTCGGAACAACGGCTGGTACAGAAGGCATTGGCAACATCTACCAATCACTTGTTAGTCGTAATGGGGTCCCTCGACCCATGATAGTCTGGCGCTCCACATGCCTAAAACTCCCAGAAGTTTAGAGAGCGCGTCCCGATCAAAGCTACAATCTCAGCGTGAAAGGCGCTCAATCTCTCATCAAGAATCTCCAGAATACCCTCCTTGACCGTGCCAAAGATGATAGGAGTCTGATCAAGGATACTTCGCGTAATCATAGACGATATGAACTCCCTCGTATGGTCATCAAGCTACCTGACTCAAGAACCTGAGCCCGAACCCTCCCCAGCAACGGAACTGCCCACTGGCCAGCCTCGCAACACCATCATACTGAAAAATAAACCATAAAAACTTTCAGAATACGCGTTAATACACACATCAGGGAAACCATAACCCACAAGCTTCCTAATCTTATCACATCCCTCCTTGAATCGAGTACAGATCCTCTACTTCTAGTAGTGCTTGCACATACTACCTTCCACATTTATCCATACTTTCCTCAAGAATTGTTTTGACTCAACTAGTTCACTCAAAAGAAAACATCTAACTTCCCTCGCATATAAGGCTCTCAGCATTAGATCTCATCCTAGGTTTTCCTAGGGAAAACTCCACATCACTCTCCGCCATCAGCTGCAGAAGGAACTCACACTAACTTCCTCTAACTAGTTCACTAATACAATTACATATTACAAAAACTAGATAATTCTTTGAATGAGAGGTCTAACACTATAACGGTTGGGACTCAAACAAGAGCTGCGCAATAGAGCTAAACCTAACCCTCTAAAATTATTTAGTTTCCATAATATGTAACTTAGCATATTCACTTACCAATTAGCTGAAGCTAGCTAAAACTCCTAAAATCACAAAGCAAGCAGCATTCGAGCATCAAGTAATCAAAACAAAGCATAACCTAATCAGGCCATCCTATTACGGACTGATCAGTACTAGCATGCAATTTTATAATATCAGAAAGCAGGCACGCAAGGCATATCTCCTAGATCCTTAGCCTTAATCTAGCATGCAATTCACATATTCACAATTCAAAATATATCATAACATGTATAGGTAATTTGGGATAACTTACTTAAGCTCGGTCAATTGCAAGCGCCACACCTTTTTCTTTTCTCTTTTAGAAATTCTTTTTAAAAAATGTTTTTCTTTTGAAAATTTTCTACCAAGTCCTTAGTTTGAGTTCAGATACACTCAGGAGTGTACCCGAATCCCTCAAACCAAGGCTCTGATACCAACTTGAAACATCACAAAAATATGGTCCCAAAAATTTCATTTTCTTATAATAGATAAAATAGTATTTTCAAAAGCCAAACATTCATCACAACAAAACCAATACATCAAGTGTTATCAAAATTTGAGTGAACGTCAAATGAAGAACTTCAATGGCGTGTGCAATGCAATTAACTCGAGCTCTTCCCATTAGACCCAAAAGTACCTGAAACAAAACTAAAAACCGAAATCACAAAGCTTAGCGAGTTCCCCCAATCTACCACATACCGTACATACAATAAACATATAGTGGACCCCGCCCCGGTCATTGAGCTGAGCTTGGTAGTAAATCGTGCCCCGCCCAGATTGCATATAACATATATCAAATAAAATCACACACACATGCAACATAGATACATAGCATACAAATAGTCTTCAGGCCCCGCCCGACATCAAACCTTAGCCCGGAAAGTATATAAAACATACACATGCAAGAGTCACGAAGACAACTAGCATACTAACATAGCATAAACATGGGCCGAAATTGGTGCCTTTGACCGCTAAACCCAGTGGGGAAACTCCCCTCGATTAGCTGACTAAAACAAATGATCCCTGACTGTTGGCCCTACAGCTCCCTGAGCTCAAATGAGTGTTAAATGATGATGATGATTCGAATCTTCAAGCTCAAGCTTCACTAACTCTCCTTCACTAACTTCCTCTTCTTCTTTCCAAGGCTCCAAGCTTGAAATCACGGATGTTAAAATTGACACCTCCTAGGACACCACAACTTAATGGTGTGGCTGAAAGACGTAATCGAACCTTGTTGGACATGGTTCGTTCTATGATGAGTCGAGTTTCACTTCCAATCTAATTATGGGGGTATGCCTTAGAGACTGCTACCCACATTCTTTGTTTTGTCCCACCAAATAAGGTTGCCAAAACACCTCACGCGATGTGGATATGGAAGATTCCCTTGTTGGCACATATCAAGTTTTGGGGTTGTGAAGCTTTCGTTAGACGAAAGACTCACGAAAAACTTAAACCTCGTAGTGAGAGATGTATTTTCATCAGCTACCCACAAAGTTCCTTTGGATATTTGTTCTACATACTTAATGACAATGTGGTTTCTTTTAGCGCGAAGGGGAGTCCTTCGTGAGAGAGATAATATATGCAAAGAAGACAGTGGGAGTACAACTGATCTTGAAGAAATTCAAGAGACAAGCAAAGAAGGAACCTCTAAAAATGCTATGGCTCAACTTGAGGAAGAAATTCCTGATGAACCAATTGACGAATCATTACCTCTTAGACGTTCTAGCAGAGTTAGAATACCACCTGAGTTTTATGGTCACTACAAGAAAAAGGGGTATCAGAGACTGACATATTCAGTCTTAGATGGTTAATAATCAGTCTCTAATGAGAATCCGGGACTGATTTCGCTAGTCCTAAGCTAGTCCCAGAAACCTAGTCCTAGATAGTGTTTTTTTTTAATATCTGGGACTGAAAATCAGTCCTTAGTATGTAATAGTATCAAAGACAGATAATCAATCCCTGATAATACCAAATTCAATCTTAAATGTGTTATCTTTAAATCCATGATTTCATATAAGACCAGTCCCTGATAATAACTTTTGGGGACAAAAAATCAGTCTTACATACTACATCATTCAGTCTTCGATACGCTTCATTAAAATCCTTACTCAGTTCATATCAGTCCCTGATAATATCTATTTAAGACTGAATATCAGTCTCAAATGTTATCATCTTCTGTCTCTAACCTGATTTTTATTGACTGCATATCAGTCTCATATACACTTTCATTCAGTCCCTACCCCGATTTTTTAGTTACCGAATGTCAATCTCAGATACATTTTCATTCAGCCCCTAACCAGATTTTTCAGTAACTGAATGTTAGTCTTAGATAGAATTTTATTTAGTCCTAACCTGGATTTTTAGTGACTGAATATCAATCTCAGATACAATGCCATTTGCTCCCTAACCTAATTTTCTAGTGACTGAATATTAGTCTCAAATATAATGTCATTCGGTCCCTAACCTGCTATTGTTTCAAACCAAAGTTTAGTCTTAAACTAACATTTATAGTGACTAATATAAACAATGCACTTGTTAATACACCAAATGACCTAGTACTAGATAAATAAACTGTAATTTAGACATCATATCCAAATTTAAAACAACAAACAAAAATGTCTAATAAACTAGTCAATAACTAAACCATACGTGAAAGAAGTTCCAAATTTTAATAACCGGTCAAGAATGTTACGCTTGCTACGCTTGCTCTGATAGATCTGTTATGTCATCGTACGCACGAGCTTCATCTTCATCGGGTGGACATAATATGTTTTAAGAATCCGGGAACTTCGAGATAATAAACTGGAACATTTTTTCACATTTTTCCTCACTTTGTTTGACTTTTTGGTCATTTATTCGAACCTCCTCCTCAAGTGCAACAATCTTACTTTTTCATATCTTCTTCGTCTTTTGAGGCTGATTGAGATGTTTCTGCGGTTGATAAGAGATGTATATCTTTTTTCCTCATAACAGGTCCACTTGAAGCCTCCCATCCAGATTATAATGTTTTATGTTTGACACAAATAGTTTTAATGACTTTTTTCTGTATGTCGTATTCCATTTCTTAAGTAATGTTTGTTCCTGCCGAAACTAATTTGACACATTCTTCCTCCTTGAGTTGGAGAATATTTTCCTAATACAACAAAAAAACATATTATAATAACTTATAACACCAATATCAATATATTATAACTATAAATAAATATTAGTCAAGAAATCATTCTTACGTATTGAATGCGTGACTCATCATTTATGCATTTCTTTATAGGATCAAAATGCAACTTTTGATATAACTCGATTGGACTGGGGAGCATTTGAGTCTCTTTATTTGTCTGCAACAATAAAAATTAATATAAGTAAAGGTAAAAAATAAATTTCTTGAATATATTAATTTAAATATGAATTAATTTGATAGTTTACCATGGAAAATTTGTGATTTGCTATCGATCTTGAGCCTCCTCTACTTGGAATAGCAAGTTTTCCCCGATTATGTTTCATTTGTTCAGCATATTGCTACAAAATTTGAACTATACGTGGTTAATAATATATAAATAAGAGTTAATTACATAAATTAAATGTGTATGTGCAAGATTGAGAGAATTTTGTTATAGGTGTATACTATTGTATATTTGACAGCGCATATTTTATAATACTACAAGAAATAAAATAAGAATTCTAAGATGAAATTATAAGGTTTATAGAATTTAATAATTACCTTCGCTTTATCCGATTCCCAATAATCGCACAAATAACCCCAATCTTCTTCGCTACGACAATCTGGCTTCATTTTAGATCTTGCAAATTATGGATCCGTCATTCCTCCATTTTTCTTCCAATAATCTTTGAAAATATTTCGTGCGCGTTTCCATTGTCGCCGCATTTGTTCATCTACATACTCCATCAGAACTTTATCTTCGTGCGGTAATTCAAAATTTTCCTACATTTAATACATAAATTAAAATTGAACGTTATTAATTAAATTTTAATAATAAATTACTTCCATTTATGAATTTTAAATTTTACCAAAAAAATGAATAGATTTAGGAAAATGATATGTAACTTACACGTAATCTGTTAATCATTTCTTCTTTATTTTCTTTTGCTACTTTCTCCCATGTATGGAATTCCATTTCACAAAAGCTCCGCATCACAATTCCAACCTCCGTTGCAAAAGATATTGCTGAATCCCCAATGAATTTCTTTGTATAGGTATCTCTTGTCAATGTAATTCGAGCATCAGGTTGTTTTTCCAAAATCTATGAAGCCTTTTTATTAATATTAGGGCCTCGCCTCCGCCTCTGTGGTTGATCTACACAACAGAAAGTATACATCAACTAATGCATAACCTGTAATATTATAAATAAAAGAATAAATTGTCTACTATTACTTGGAACGACTTCCTCTGTGGCTAATGAATCCGGTTGAGTATTTTCTCTAGAACCACTCCCTCCTTTTTTTTAGTCACATAAGCGTGTAAATGTATAAACATAAGTGGAAAGAAAGAAAGAAACACAGAAATCACAGCTGGCCAGAGACATAAAAACAAGATACAGAGGCGGAATAGGTGAAGAACAAAACAGGGGAAAAATTTTCTGGGAAAATTTTCTTGTACTCCAAGCTTTGTTGAGAAAAATATGAATAAAACTTAATTAAAACATCATAGATACATTTCCACTTCATACTAAACCAAAAAAAAATCCTAATCTAACAAAAAAACTAAAAATACGATGGTTTTTCCCAAAATACCCCTGGGTGAAACCTGTCCTAGATTTTGATTATTCCAACAGATGCCATGAAAGGATGTAACAGTTCTATGTTTATGATGTGAGGATAGATAGAGACAAAGAGATATAGACTAAACTGAAGGAGATAATTAATAAAACAAACAAGGATTTGGTTTTCTTTCTAGTTTTCTTCTCTGGCAATCACAGTTGAATTGTTGTTATTTTGTATAAGAAAGCATGGGTTTATATGCATGGTCTGATGATCTTTAAAAACTAAAAAAAGGATGCAAAAGAAGACATAGCAGTGGCTTTTATAAAATAAAAAAGAAAATGATATTGTAATCCATCTTCACTAAATTGTGTTAAGCATGGGTGTATATCCATGGTTTGATGATCTTTACATGTAGTGCCCGATTTGGGAAAAAAATCCGTATTTTGGCAAACTACTGGCTCAGTTGTGTTAGAGACAGCTCCTTCACCAACAAGCAAATTTGATTTTGATTGAGGATTTTTTTCTCGAACCACTTCTTCCTGCAGAAATTAGAAAGTACATTTCCCGAACCCGAATAAAAAGAAAATATAATTACCCAACCGAATAACACCCACACGTTGTTTAAGTTGTTGATAAGGTTGTAAAAAGTACATTGTCCAAAATTTCAGATTTGAAGTTAAAAACACAAATCAGGTCAAAAATAGAAATCTGAAATCCATTACATTTAAATTTTTCTTTAACTTAACTTTTAGTAAACAGTAAAAACATATAAGGTTTACCTGTTGCATCAATGGATGACATAGCACGTTTACGTCGACGAAGCATACACAATTTTGGATCGAGTTCACCTTCACTTCCTTCACCTGATGACGTGACTAAAATTTGTCAAGGTTCTTTTCTTACACGCTTAGTACCTCCGAGATTAACAATTGTCATCATCACCAGAAATATCCACATTTTATCTGTAAAGGATGTGATTTATAGACAAGTTAGTCAGGAGTACAGTTATTTATATTCATCGTCTAAAAGTTTTAAATATTAACAGATTAAAAACACACCAATGAAGTAGAACTACAGTACAATTATCCATAATAATAGTAAATAAGTTTTCAAAATGTAACTAATTACAAAACACACCAAAAAAGTAGAAAAAGATTACAATTATTCATATTCATCGTCTGAATCATCAAATGGGGCTACATTTGTTTCATTGCTATCATCTAAACCCTCTAAATCTTCAGGTTCCTCACTAATTTCTTTGGGGATAGTATCATAATCAATAAAATCATCTAAATTGTCTTCAAAAGCTTCAACATCAACAATTTCCACAAACTCTTCTTCACCGTCTAAACCAAAACAAATCCAAATCTAACACAAAAATTAAAAATATGATGGTTTTACCCAAAATACCCCTGGAAGAAACATGTCCTAGATACTGTGTTCATCAAACAAAGTTAACTATTATTATTGATTATGTAATGGGTTTGGAATTGATTTTACAGTTGAATACTTTTTTATTGAAAAGAAGTCATGTAGTTGCTAATGCTTTCTGTAATTTATTTAATAATCTTCATATTATACGACCTGTATTTGTTGACAATTAATCAAATCTAAATGGGAAAAGATTTCTAGCAGAAAAGAGTATCATCTTCAAGGCATAATCATATTCCAAATCAAATCAATTCATATTGTATGACATGTATTTGTTGACAATTCATATCGCACTTTTTGGAATTGACTTTCAATATGTTATTCAAAGCATAACCATATTCCAAATCAAAGTCGATTAAATTAAAGCTACAAACAGTTAATGTTACCTTGAATTGACGAATACTTCACAAAGCCCTTGACTCCTTGCAATCGCTAGTCTTCCTTCAATTATTGATAGGGTTTTGTGCGGCCGAATGTGATTGAATAACCGTACCATTAATCTATATCCATGCTCCCGGCAATTCCGGAAAAGATCGTGTTGATCCCGTATCCAGTCCAAACCACAGGAGTGTTCCTCCTTATTTGCAATATGCATACTTTATTTGTTAGATTTTTTAATAATTTTGGACTTGTACTTTTCCAAAGAATTAAATGTTTTTATATTTTTTTAATTGAATTTCAATGTTTTGTATTTCCGTTTTATACAAATTGCTATAAATTTTTGTTTTTTTACCATGTTTTTAAAATCGGACGGGACCGGCCGGTTCAATCGGGAACGGTCACGAACCCAGTTCTTAGAAGCTAAAAAATTGCTCGTCATGTGAACCACTAAAAAATGGTAAGAACCGGTTAAACCTGTAAGAACCGGTAAAAAGCAGAAATTTAAAAAAAAAATATTTTTATGTAATTTTGTATATAATTTAAATTAATAATAATGTAATTATGACATCATCAGGTTTTCCCGGCTTTTGAGACCGGTCCAATCGGTTGGACAAGTTGGACCATCGAACATGTAAGACGGCTGGTTCGGTCTACAATACGATTTTCAAAACCTTCTTTTTTAAGAGTAAATCACATGAATAGTCTATATGGTTTGTATTAATTTACACGTTTAGTTTCCAACATTTTCTATTCTACCTTGAATCGTCCTCATTGTTTGTTTTTATTAAAGTCTCGGTTCATACCATATATCAAATGTCCTCATTGATTATTTATTATTTATATATTGTTAATAAATAAGAAAATGACCAAACCGCTCATCTTCCCATCACACCCTTCTTGAAAATGATCACATGAGTAGCACAAACTAAAACACAAAGTAATGCTCCATAGTTGGAGCTTAAAGATGGTGGTTATATGTGTTGACGAGTGGTGGTTACTGGAAGTGAATGGAATAGATGGGATGATGTGGAGTGGAGGGCATGGGTGTCTCAAAGACTAAAATTCAGTCCCTAATGATTTCTCTTCGGAGCCAAATGTGTTTAGTTTATCCAAGACTGAATTTCAGTCCCTAATAAGTTTCCTTCGAATTAGTATTCGTGACTGATTCATCAGTCTCT
This sequence comes from Lactuca sativa, assembly GCF_002870075.4. Classification (NCBI taxonomy): domain Eukaryota; kingdom Viridiplantae; phylum Streptophyta; class Magnoliopsida; order Asterales; family Asteraceae; genus Lactuca; species Lactuca sativa. The sequence continues at coordinate 360,783,285 of NC_056627.2, read as the reverse complement.
GATATATGGCATCTATGACTAAATAATCATTCTTAAATACAAATATCTATCCAATTATATGTGTTCATTCGAATGTCAAATAGTGCATGTCTATTAGAGACTAAAATTCAGTCTTTAAAATGTTTCTTGTCTGTAGGATATATTGGTGCAATTGTATCAATGACTGAACTTTAGTCCCTAATAAGTTCCTTACATAATCAAGACTGACACAAGTCTATTAGTGACTGAAAATCAGTCCTTTATAACTTCCCCTCCAAAGTCAAAGTTTGCGCTAAACTATATCGCTTATATAATTTAGTTACATAATTGTTATAACAATTTATCGCTAAAATAGTCGTTTATATAAATTTAGTAACCACTGTTGTTACGCTACCCACATAATATAGAATCATATTATGTATTGCCGTTACTCTGCCCACATAATATAAATTATATTATGCATTGTCGTTAATCTATGAACAAATTATTATACATTGTTGTTACTTTACCTATTTAAGTTTTACAAAATTATTTAATGATATAATTATAAAAATCTTTTTATAATTATATAACATAAACTGGTAAACATAAACATGTAAGGTTAAAATACTACAACTTTTAGTGCTACTCACTCAACGGTTTACATGAGACACATACATTACCTAAATGTAATACTTAGCAAAGTCCCCTACCTATAATCTTTAAATCTTAAGTGAGCAGGAGAGTTATGTATAGATCTATACGGGCTGACACCCCCACCTGCGGTTGCTAGCTACAACCATCGACGATCAAGGCACGACTGATAACTGCCTAAACACTACGACGTCCAATGAAGTCTCGTTAGGGGCAACAACTCGTCAGTAGCTCGATTATGGGAACTCATGTAACATTGATAATCACGCCTAAAAGCAAATAAAAATATAAATTTGAAAATACCTATATACTATAAAACAAGTACGTTTGGAAATAAAGTACACATATAAATATAACTTATATACAATAAAAATATCTATTACTCCCTCCGACCCAAAATTATAGTCCATCTTTCCTTTTTGGTTTGTCCCAAAATAATAGTCCACTTCCAAAAATAAATAACATTTTTACCAAAATATTCCCTCATTATTACTTAACAAACTAAGCATTTAATGGAACATTAAATGCAAAGTAAGGACAAAACTGTCATTTTATTATATAAAGTTAGTGGTAATTAATGTTTTTCTTAATCTGTGTGTTTTTTGTCTGTGGACAATAATATTGGGACGGAGGGAGTAATATTTTTGGAATGAAAAGTACGTTAATACAGATATACAAACTTGTGAACTTACCAACTTTATGTTGACATTTTTAAATCACATCTCAGGAAAATAAGAGTCAGTCGTTTCAATCTTTTGGGAAACATTCATCAGATTGTCGAAACACTATTTATCTCTATTGTACTTATCTAATTAAGCACTACACGTAATTTTTGGTTTCTTGTAATCTAAAAACTTAGTTCGATATGTAATATAAAAATAACATTTGTGTTATAATTTTGTATTGTTCAATGTAAACAATAACTGTGAACCATGATGACGTCGCACAAGATCGGCATTTCCGCCTCGGTCGAGGGTGTGACACCTTACCCTTTTCACGTGTACCCATAACATAGGCAACATATCCGAAACAACCATGCTGAAGATAGTGTCTGGCCCTAGCTGCTGAACATAGAATCGGCCCATGCTGAGCACCCTCTCCCAAAACCACTAATTCTCCCCCACTTGGGGTCCGAATGATTACCATCTGATGCTCACAGTCAATCACTGCCCTATTGGGGCTCAACCATTCCATCCCTACAATAACATTGTTCCCGCACAAAGGAATAGGGACCAAAGCAATCAGATATTGCTCGTTGAACATCTCTAGAACACAACCTCGATGAACCCTCGATAATCGGACATATCGATCATCTGCAATCTCAACCTCTAATAGTCAATCTAGCTCCCCCGGAGCACCAATAAACCTCTTGCTGAGCGTAAGAGATACAAAAGATCGGATATCCCCCAAATAAAAAAATAACAAGGTAGAGATATCGTTTAAGAGGAACGATTCTAAAACAAAATACACAAATATAAGTAGAAAATCAACATAAATAAAGAGATAAAGATAAGATACATATACATCACTATATCAGGTGTTGCGCGAGCCTCCTCGGTTATTATCTGAAAAGCCATGCTCCCCACAACAGGCGCATCCGCCTTGCCCTGGCGGCCATCAGTATTCCGTAGTGTCATTTGAGCGGGTGCTACCACTGGTCCTATTGCTGCCAAACTCGGGCAATTAGCCATCTTATGGCCCTCTGATTGTAATGGAAGAAAATCAGGTAAGATGTCTGGGTGGTGGTGGTTGTAGCAGTATAATCTTTGCTAATATGACCTGTCCTGCCACACTTAAAGTGGCCGAAACCACCCACCCTGCACGCCCCATCGTGCACCTTGCTGCACTTGCCACATTGGCCCGAACCTTCTAGCCTCTCGATCTCGAGTCAAAAACCTTGGGCCTATTGCCCGAACCCTCTAAACCCTGAACTTGATTCGATTTCATCTTCCTTTTCCATCTCTCTCTCTCTCTCTCACACACACACACACTCTCTCTCTCTCTCTGGCTAATCAATTGTCCTGCAACTACATCAGCTCACAAATTGTCGGATATCACTCCTCAACATCTCATGGTACCTCGCCTTCTTTATTTCCTCATCCGCCACATACTGCGGAACCAGCAACGCCCTCTCATGGAACATAGCAGTGATCTCAGGAACCATCTCAGTAGTCTGGCGAAGGTCCTGGAACTCCCTCGCCAGCTGTTGGACCTTAATTACAAGTGCGAAATAAGACCGAAATCTCGTCACAAAATCCTCCTAAGTCATGGACTCAATCGCCTTGCCTCCCACGGCATGTCCTACCTCCTCCCACCAGTATCAAGATCTGTATTTCAGAAGACAGGAAGAAAGTCTGACCTTTGTCCCATCGGGACAACAACTAGTGCGAAAGGCATTAACGACATCCACTAACCAACATCTACTCGCGATCAGGTCCTTCCTGAAGAACTTCGGGGCCCTACATGTCTGGAACTCACAGAAAGTAAAAGTGTGGGCTATCGTCATCGCTACTATCTCAAAACGGAATGAGCCCAAGCATTCCTCTAAAGCCTCCATGATACCCTCATTGATCGTACCAAAGATCACAGGAGTCTTCTCGAGTATGTTATGGGTAATCTCTGACGATATGAACTCCCACATCTGCTCATCAAATTGTCCGACTCCAGAACCCGAATTTGAATCCTCACCAGCACTAGAACCACTACCATATGTTCCTCGAGTGACCACCATACTAAAAGAATAGACCATTCAAACCATCAGAACACACATAAACATTGAGAGATCATATACTCTACAAGCTTCTTGGTATCATCGCAGATTTCCTTTACTCGAGTACGGATCCACTGCTTTCAGTAGTACGGGCCCATAATACCTTTCACATATATATGTACTTTCCTTAAGGATCACTTCGAATTCTTCAAGACACTTCCTTATCCATACATACAATCCTCAACAAAACAAGGCTCCCAACACTAAATATCTTCCTAGGTTTTCCTAGGGCAACTACCACACTACTCTCCGTCAGCAGTTGTAGAAGGAACTTACCCTAACATCCTCTAACTAGCTCACGAATACAATTTCATATCACCAACACCAGATAATTCTTCGAATGAAAGGTCTCACACTACAATAGTTGGACTCAAACAAATATAGTTAAAACCTAACCTTCTAAAATTATTTAGCCTCAACAATATGTAACTTAGTATATTCGCTTACTAGTTAGCTAAAGCTAATGGGAACTCCTAAAAGCATAAAGCAAGCAGCATTCGAGCATTGAGTAATCGGAACAAGCATAACCTAAATGGGTCATCCTATCACTGACCGATCAGTACTAGCATGCAAGTCTACAAGCTCATATAGTAGGCATACAAAGGCTTCTCTCCTAGCATTCTATCATGCAAATCGTTAGCAGATCTTTAGCCCTAAACTAGCATGCGATTCACAGATTCAAAAATCAAAGCATATCATAAAACATGTATGGGTATTTTGGGAAAACTTATTTGAGCTCGGTCAATTGCATGCACCACACCGTTTTCTTTTATTATAAAACTCTTTTGTAAAACATTTCCATTTGAAAAAAAAATCTACCAAACCCTCAATTTGAGTTCAGATGCACCCGAGAGTGTGCCTGAATCTCTCAAATCAAGGCTCTGATACCAACTTGTAACATCACAAAATCAAGACTAAAAATTTAAAATTTTAGAATAATAAAACCATCTTTCAAAACATGTTCATAAAACCATAATAGAATCAAAGTATATCCAAAACACCCAAATACATTAGAGTCAAATAAAATGCGGAACAATGTGGTGTGTACGATGTGATCAGATCTGGAAGTACCTGAAACATAAACTGAAAACCGTAAGCACGAAACTTAGTGAGTTCCCCAAGATACCACATACCATACATATCAAACATATAATGGGCCCCGCCCGATAGGGGTGCAAACGAGTCAAGCTACTCGTGAGCTACTTGGGATCGGCTCGTTAAAAGCTCGACTCGAAACCAATTTTAAACGAGCTTGAGTCGAGCTCGAGTAATATTAAGCTCGTTTATTAAACGAGCTCGAGCTCAAGCCTATATCACTAAGCTCGATTAGGCTCGCAAGCCTAAACGAGCTTTTATATAATGTAATTTATTATTATTTTTTATATATTAAAATAAAAACACATTTGGTGAATTAGGATTTTAGGGTATTAATAAGCGAGCTTCTTAACGAGCTCAAGTCGAGCTTAAGCTTATTAGGCACGTCGAACAAAAAACCTGTCAAGACGAGCTTGTATAATTCTTTACGGGCTCGAGTCGAGCTCAGTACAAGAAAGCTCGAATCGAATCGAGCTCGAGCTCGAGCCTCATATAGGTTAAACGAGCCAGAGCAGAGTCTGACCAGGCTCGGGATCGGCTCAGATCGTTTGCACCCCTACCACTCGACATCGGGCCCACTCAGAACAGATCTGTTAGAAATATGAGACGGGCCCCGCCTCATCACATTCATCAGGCCCCGTCTGACATCGTGCCCCACCCGATATACATATCAAATAAATATCATACATGCAATAGTCACGCAGACAACTATCATCCTAATCATAATAAACCGTGAGCCAACATTGGTGCCTTCGACCCACAAAGCACAGTAAGGAAAATCACCTAAAACTGCTGAACCGCTCAGATAAATACTTAGACTGCTGACTCGGAAAAAATCCTCACGCTAACACCTAGGGGTGGCAAATTGGGACATCTTGTCATGTTTTTTTCTGACACGACACGACACGACAAGGTTTTATGTAACACAAACACGACACGACTCGATCTCGTGTTTTTTTAACTAACACGAAAACGAACCGATTAAAACACGACACGACACGACAAAGATAACATGAAATAAAAATTAATGTATTTAATTAATATTTATTCATACATAACACGAAAAGCACGACAAACATGAAAAACACGACAAAAAATGTTAAATCGTGTCAATTTCGTGTCAAATTTTGAACACGAACACAACACGCCACGACGTCGTGTTTTTTACACCTGACACGAACACGAGACAAACACAAATTCGAATTTCAATTTCGTCTCAATTTTGTTTCGTTTTGTGTATTTTTGTCGTGTTGTGTCATCGATTGTCACCCTTACTAACACCATCAAATAATATTCAATCAGTAAGTAGGTTACAATCCATAACTAGGATCCTAGTCCAACTGTCCAATACTCATGGTAAAAGACCATTTTTCCTTTCCTAACTTTGCCTAAAATCTGAGGCCCAATCCAATAGTACCAAAAATCCCAATATGACCCAAAGCTCTAAAAGATTCCAAAAACCCATTATGGGCACAAACACAAGAAGGCCCAAAGCCCATAAATGGCTTAAAGTCAAAAGGGTTGATGACCCATCCAAATTAAGCACTTTTTCCTTAACTGCTTAATACTTGCCTTCCAACATCGAAATTTCAGATCCAAGTCCAAAAGAACGTGTTAATCCATAAAATCATGAACTTGGAGCCTTTGAATGGCTCAAAAGGACCCAAACCTCACTTTTAGCACTCTACTTTCACCATAATGACCTAAACACATGCATGGTTGATCCACAACCATCAAGGTGCTAACTTAATAGACTAAGGACCTCATAAACATCAAGAGAAGCAACTCCTAACTTCTGGGGTGGAAGGAATCCACTAGATCTCAACATATGACCAAAATGGGACCAAAACTTCATAAAGACTAGATCTAAGCAAATAAGGAGCAAGTTCAAAGCTTTATACCTCAATGAAGCTGGAAATGATGAGAGAAATTTGGATCTACATGCTCAAGCCACACCAAGCTCACTTCCAAGCTCAAATCTCACAAATGACAATTAGGGTTTCAATCTTAGGGTTTTAAGGAGTGGAGTTGAACATAATATGCACACAAGGCAACATAAGTTGCTTAAATAGGGCACAAACCCTAAATATTAGGGTTTGTCCCTGCTTTGCATATGCCTAACGTACATGGGTGCCTTTGCATCCAATCTTCGAGCCAGTACGCTCAACATACTCATAAAGTATGCCTAACGTACAGGGACCAAAATGAAAAGAATTTAACAAATAGGGTGTAAAAGGAACATACCCCTAAATCGCGAATGGTACATACACATTGCAGAAGGAGCTAATGGTGGCGACGACGGTAGTAGTGGTGGTGTTACTCAAACGCATCCTGTTGTGATTCACCGGTCAAATCCGACTATTTCGTAGAATGTGGAGGATATGAATCGAGTAATTGCTTCTTCTTTTTTCATTATATTTCAATTTAGTTGTTTGTTGGGATTTTAATGCTAACATATTTCATTTATTATATGTCTGGCGCAAAAGGAAGTTTAAGGGCATTTATGCATTTCTCACTCACAATTGATTAATTTCCATGCAGACATAACGGAAGAATGAAGTGAAAGACTCGATAGAAGTCGATGACATAGCATGGCAAGAGATCTCATGCCTAAAGACGATCTGATGCAATTCATAACCCATAATAGCAACGTGCTTCCATTTTTTACATAAGCTATCAATGTATTGTCCATGATACCATTGTATTTGCATTTGTTCACACCTAACATAAACTATTAATGATTGCAAAATCTACTTCTACTTTATTTCATTTTTAAGCATCATACTTTTAGAGTTAACCAATTATAGTGTCCTACTTTCGTGACCCACCAAACATGTAAAGAAAAAACCCGATCCGTGCAACGCACGAGTCTCTTCACTAGTTTACATTATTTGTGACTTGTGAGGTCGTGTGTCTTCTTTGCTATGCTTTAGACAATTTTGCTGCTAGAGAGTTTGGTTAACTATCAAATGGATTTTACTGGTATATAGAGGAAATTTTACAATTCATGTCACAAAATGCAATGCTATTGCTGATCAAAAAATAAAAAAATTCTATTATAGTTAATAGGACTTTGAGATTGACTTTTGAGAAGAACGGTGTACATGTTTATCAATAGCGTTGGTCATAATATTATGGATACTTGATAGGTGTTACCGTTCTATAACTAATATATACATTTTTATAAGAATATGTATCTACGTAACTTTTACGATTTAAATAGACATGACAGAGTTTGTTTTCAAAACTTTATTATTTAGAAATCCATTTTCTTATTCAAAATAATACTATATCTACGTATTTTAATAAATTCTAGCTTATTACGAAATTGATAAAAATAATGAACTTACAGTTACATATATGTAGATTGCTCATCAAACCCGTTCATAATTACTTTTTTAATCATCCTTTCGTTCCTTAATCTTGACCGGAAACCCACCTTTCATTTTGGAGGTCAAAGCCGCCACAAAAACTGGCTCACCACCATCATCCACCGCAGGAACCACCATAAACTGCCGTAAAACGCCTGCCACCACTCGCTTCATCTGCAAAAACGCCATATCCTTCCCCAGACAAATCCTCGGACCCGCCTGAAACACTGGATACACATACGGATCCCTCGCCCTAAACTTCATCTTCTCCGCTGTATCATCCTTCTCCAACCATCTCTCCGGTTGGAATTCTGTCCAATTTCCCCCCCAAATACTTTCCATTCTTCCCATTGCATACGGATGATAACTCACCATCATACCTTTCTTCACGACGGTCCCGTCCGGCAAAACGTCGTCGGCGTTCGCCAGCTTCGAGTCCACCGGAACCGGCGGGTAGAGCCTCATGCTTTCACAGAGACTAGCATGAGTGTAAACCATATCCTTCACTTCATCGTAAATGGGGGAATCTGATTTCTCTTTGACTTCTTTCACAACTTCATTTTCGATCGCCGGGTTCTTGTAAAGTAACCAGAAGAACCACGTCAAAGCCGCCGAGGTTGTGTCTCTTCCGGCGAGTATGAAGCTGATTACAATATCCGTTACAAGGTTCTCATCCAAATGACCCGAGTTCAGAAATCGTGATAACAAATCAACGGGTTCGGTCGTGAGTTCTTGTTTCTTTTCGTTCAATATTTTCGTGGTGAACCGACGAATCTCGGCAACTGCTTCTTTAAGTCGTTTCTCCGATCCGATGTTTAAAAACCTTTTGAACTTCCAAAACAATGGCGTAATCGTACGGAATCTCTCACTGCTAATACGAACAGCGTCTTCGAAAGCAACTGCAAATTTAGCTTTTGGCAGCGACGGGGTTAAGTAAGCAGGATCATACCCAAAGGCGATTCTGCAAATATTATCAAGTGCAAATCTTTGAAGAATGTCTTGGAGATCAAGAACAGTGTCATTAGCAGCAGCGGTGGTTAATATTGGGATTAAACGTTTGTTGAGTTCATCATCGACCACATGTTCGACGAAATGGCGAAGGGACTTTGTGTTAAATTCATGGCTGGAAAGCTGCCTCTGGAACTTCCATTCGTCCCCATCGACGTTAAAGATTCCATCTCCGAGCAGATCGAAGAGAGTTGACCGGAAAATATCGCCTTTTTGGTATGTTGAGAATTTAGTCTTGAGGATATGCTGAACGTTTGCGGGGTTTCCGGTGAGCACACGTTTTTGACCGAAAGGACGGCGGACCACGAAGGTGAAGCTGGGGGAGTTGTGGATAGCGTCGGAGGTCCACTGTGTAAGACGGTGGCTATTGGCGTAGATGGAGAGATAATTGCCGATGAAGGGGTATGATTTAGGTTGTGAGTTTTCATCGGAATTGGTAAGAAGTAGTTTGAAGAAGATGAAAAGAAAGGGAAGAAGAAAGTAAAAGAGAAGTGACGCTTCGAACATTGTTGTTCAGTTTTACCACAATTTAATGATCGAATGAAACATTGTTAAGGTTCGATATCTATTTATAGTAATTTATTAATTTCGTATGTCAATCTTATCAAGAGAAAGCAACATTGGATACTATTTGTCAATAATTCTTTTACCAGAAATTTGAAATAAATGAAAATTATTAGAAAAAGTAAATAAATATAAATAAATTAAAATTATATGTTTGGTTGTTAGACCCGTATACTAAACAGATTAATTATAATAAAATGTTAAATACGAAGGTTTAAACTTAATTTGTTAGAAATTGAAATTGAAATTTGATATTTTGGTATTTGGATGGGTAGTAGGGAAGCACGCATGTGTGGATCTTACCGGGGTCTCTTCTTTCGTCGGTTTGAGGAGTGAAGGGTTTCACAGCAGGGCATGCCGTTTTGAAAGTCGTTGTGTGCAAAGTGACAAAGCACAAGAATGCATGTATAGAAAATCAACATGTGTTTGTATCTTTTGTATTTGACACATTTGGTTCTTTCGCACCAGAGGCGGTAAAGCTCATCAACAGAGTCCAACGGGTCATGCACTCTAATGTCATATCTCCTGGATCTATATATATTTTCAAAAGGATTAGTTTTGTCATCCAGAAAGGGCTAGCGGCGCTGCTTGTTGCCCGTTTGTCTTCCATCGATATGTATTAAACTATATTATGTTTATTAAAAGATACAATACTTTGTTAAATTATGGAAACTAAAATTAATGATATACTGGAAAATAAAAAATGAAGTAAATGACAAGTGACAAATGGAAAATATATATCTCTAAATTACCACAAATTGATATTTGGCAAATTGAAGAAAATAATGACATGTGTTTACTAGGAAAGATTTGTTGTTTCAAAAAAAATATGAGTTTGATGTATTGAAGAATACTTCTTTCTTATTTATTTATTTATTTATTACTATTATTTTTTTATCAAACCAAAGACCTGGACAGAGGAGAAATAATACTTTTTTACCTTTCAAATAGCATTATATATATATATATATATATATATATATATATATATATATATATATATATATATATATATATATATATAGGTTCAGGTTTATTTGAGACCATTCTAATTTTGTGAGACCGTGAGATCAAATCTAAAAATAATTTTAAAATGCAAAATAAATGGAAAAATCTAAAAATTCTTTTTTTAAATATTATTTTCGGAACTTGAATTAACTGAAAAAAAAAATTAAAAATTAAAAAAATCCCGTTTTTTTTTTTTTTTTGAAAAATACGTGAAATGTTCTAATAGAATATTACAGGGAAAATGACTTGTAAGGGTAATGATGTTTTACCCGTGTTCAAATTATACCATTCATGTTTTTTTTAACAAAAAATATCATTAAAATGTGTTTCTTATATATATGTTACCATTGGTAATCGGATATCCCGATATTTTTTTTTATTTAAAATAAAAAGAAATGATTATGTGGAAATTACGTAGCTTCACATCTCCTTTAATTAAACACCATCACCCTCAATTAAACACCCTCAAAGGCACGATTTCTTCTTCACTCTTCAAGACTGTTGCAGGCTCTCTCACATCCATGGCTTCCTCCTCTATGTACAACTCCAGCACCAGATCGAAGAAACCCAAGTCAAAATCGAAACTTGATTTTGCAAATCCTTGTTATTGTCCCTACCCTTCTCGTGTCTGGACTTCAACGACCAAAGATAATCCTGGAAAAGAGTTTAGGGTTTGCCCTAATTCAACGGTATGTCGGGTTTAATCTATATGTAGTAATGTCTTTTCAATAATTTTCGTATATTTGTTTTAGGATAACCCAGAAATTAAATGCAAATTCTGGGAATGGGTTAATGAAGAAGATACAGTCAACAAGAAGAAAAGAGATGAAGTGGGAGCACAATCCTGTGAAGTGAGGGCACAATCTTGTGAAGTGAGGATTGCAATTATGGACCATGATTTCAATATTTACAAAAAGAAGACAGATGAAGAATTTGATAAGATAATTAGGAAAATTAGCAGTCTCAAAACATATGTAATTGTGTTGTTTATGTTGTTTGTAGTATCACTTTTAAGGGCATAAATGTCAAATTGTAATTGGATATTATGGTTGTTTTGCTGAATATGATTGAATGAACATGTTTTGTTGTTGCTAAATTGACTGATGTACATTCTTAAGTTTGAATATGATTTAATCTTAAGTACAAGCAACATTGAATGAGCATTCATGCATTGTCTTGTAAGGGTAATAATGTGCAGAATTTTACCCCTGTACAAACAACTTTGCATAATTTTACCCCTTAATGTGCAGAAGGGCATAATGGTCAAAATGAAGGAATCCTAAGAGCATAATGGTAAAAAAGAATCTTATGTAAAAGCAACTTTGCAAAAAACTTTGCAGAATCTTATGTTTGAATATGATTTAATGTGAAGAATGGTAAAAAATAATATGAAGGGCATAATGGTCAAAAAGAAGGAATCCTATGTAAAAACAACATTGAACGATGTAGATTATATTTAAAGGGTAATAACAAACAAAAGCACAGTTTTTAATGTGCATATTTACATCAAAAGACAAACATAGTTTTTAGCAAAAGACAAAAGCATAATAATTTCTGCCCTAAACAAACAAAAGCACAATTTTTAATGTGCAGATTTACATCAAAGGGAATCATTCAAGTGTAACAAGTTTATTCACACTTAAACCACATCCATCATTGGTGATGACAACCCTCCTTAATGTCACTTCAGTGATCCTTTCTGAGTATTTCCTTTTCCTCTTCAATGGTTGTGCTACTTGTTCAACTTCAACAACAGGTTGTGCAGCAGGTTCGTCAACATCTTCAATTACAGGTTCAACAACAATTTGTTCCAATTCAGGATCAACAACAGGTTCATGAACTTGTTCCTGATCAGGTTCAACAACAACTTCAACAACAGCTTCAACAACTTGTTCATCAACTTGTCCCTGTTCAGGTTCATCAACATCTTCAGCCAACTCTTCAATCTCAGATTCAGACTCAGATTCATACTCATCTTCAACTTCAGCCATCTCTTCAATCTCAAATTCAGACTCATCCTCAACATCAGGAACATGTTTACCCTTCTTCTTTTTGGCTTTAGTACTTGGTCATACATTTAAATTTATAATGCATTAATAGATAATACTTATATTTTTTTGTAAATGAATGATACTTGATATGAAAAAAAAACCTTCTTTGGACAGTGGACATCTTATTTTGTTGTGTCCTGGTTCTCTACAGATGCTGCATTTTGTAATAGCCCCTTTCTTGCTAATAGTATGTCGACCTTCTTTTTCTAAAGCAACCTTCTTCCTGTTGACTTTAGGTCTGCCAAGTAATCGTCTACGTTTCGGGGGCAACATAGGTTGACCTTCCCAAGATGGCCACATTTCACTTCCATTTAAAGGATTAATTTTATACTTATAGCAATTTCCAAACATTTCTGTTGTGAACCAAGTTGCCACATAGTCTTCCACATTCTCATTTAGATAACTAATAGCAGCCATGACATGTACACATGGTATATCGCTTAGTTGTCATCCTCTATATGCACATGTTCTTTGGTTCAAGTACATAGCATAAACCTCATGTACTGACCTCACCTCAAATTGTTGCACTCCACTAGGAATTCCATACCAATACCTATAAAATAAAGGAATATAGTATAAAATTAGTACTTGGGAGTTACATGCCAATACCTATAAAATAAAGTATATATACCTTAGATGTTTCCTCTTGTCCACTATTTTCTTTCTAATAGATGGATATATGGCTAGATTCCATTTCTGCCCCTTCAATCTTTTACAATACATCCTATCCATCACAAACCTCCTAATTTCCTCTAACATTGTTATAATCGGCTTTTTCCTAGCATGCACAATTGCAACATTAAAGGATTCACAAATACCATTCTCAATGGCATCACAAGACCTGTCCAATACAAAAAAGCCCTAGACCAGGATTTTGGATCTCTTTCCATCAAGTGATCATATGCTTGTATATCAATCACCCTAATCTCTTTCATTATACCTTCAAATAGAGCATATGCTTGTATATGCTTGTATATCAATCACCCTAAGAAAGGGATCATCAGATTTAGTCAATGGTATTACCTCTTCATCGGGTTCATGATCAACAGATAGAGCATCAGACATGACCGAGTCCTTATCTTCATCAGAGCTTTCACTATCAACACCTTCTTCTTCCTTTTCTTCCTCTATCCAGTCAAGCACCGAATCGTTGTAGTGATCAATATATACAATAATCTTTCCCTCGTTACCATGTGAAGCATCAAGAAACCTCCTGTAGTCATCATCATTTTTCAGTGGTCTCAACCAATCACGCATTAACTTATGCCCAAGACAGTAGTAGACAACAGGACACTTCCCCTTTGTGACATCCTCAAGAACATAAATGAACTCCTTAAAATTTAATCCACCAAAATCGACATCCGTAATTGACGTTTTTTGATTCAGGTAGTATATAAGATGAGGAATGGGGGAAAACATTCCATTGTAATGAACATCTACTTGAATGAAAGTTGATCCTTTTGCATTAGATGGACCAGCCATCATCGATCTCAAACAAACCTTCGACTGAGAAAACCCTACACAACGATCTTGGTATGAGGGTGTTTAATTGAACGTGAGGGTGTTTAATTGAGGGTGAGGGTGTTTAATTGAGAGAGGGGTGCAACCACGTATTTTCCACATAATCATTTTTTTTATTTTAAATAAAAAAAATATTGGGATACCTATTGTATCCGGTTACCAATGGTAACATATGTACAAGAAACACATTTTAATGGTATTTTTTGTTAAAAAAACATGAATGGTATAATTTGAACATGAGTAAAACATCATTACCCTTACAAGGCATTTTACACTGTACATATTCTAAAAAATAATTTTAAAATGCAAAATAAATGGAAAAATCCAAAAATTCTTTTTTTAAGTATTATTTTCGAAGCTTGAATTAACTAAAAAAAAAATAAAAAAAAAATGTGTCTCACAGTCTCACAAAATTAGGCCGTCTCACATGAACCTAACCATATATATATATATATATATATATATATATATATATATATATATATATATATATATATATATATATATATATATATATATATAATTTATGTTTTATAAAATTATATAATACAATATTTTAAATTATAACTCGTTACGTATGAAACTACTAATCAACTCCTTTTAAAATAATAGTAGTTTAGTAAATATTTAAATAGGTTTTTAAATAATCCTATTTTGATCAATAACCGGCATAACTAAAGGGATGACCGGTTTTATGTGGATTTTTGTTTAAGAAATAGACAGATTATAGCCCGCGGGAAACATATAATAAAACATATAATCGTTTATAGATATTGTATAATGATTATAAAAAAATATATGATTATTGATATTATTGAAATGTGTAGAAAATATATTGAAAACGATAAATATATATAATCATTAAAAGATCTCTTTGTATACATCATTTTTTGTTTTATTAGTTGAACGACTTTCCTCGCCTCATATAGTTATGATATTTATATATTTATAAGCATTTTAATTAGACGTTCTTTGCATAATAATGTTACATAATTTAAACATATATTGACAACCAATATACCGTTTTTTCTATTGCATTAAATATTGACAACTATTTCATTTATTCAAATAAAGTTATGTAATATAATTTATAAAATGTTAAATGTTATATAGATTTAATTTTAGTATATCATCAATGAAGATTCTTTTCTAAATCATCATTGGTTTATTTTAAATTGATTATAAATATAAATGCTAGCTTTTATGTTTGTTCTTATTTATTTGGTGTTTGCAAGAACTTTGCATTAGTTTTGGCGCAACTTTGAATAATTTTATTATATCATCAATGTAATTTGATATATCTTTCCGTAACGCTTTTACTAAATGTATTTTTTACAAATCTCCTAATATCTTATAATTTTTATCTTACTTTATAATTTTTCATAACTATGTTATTTTCAAGATTGACTGCTTTAATAGTGTTTTTTTTCAGTCTATTCAATTTTATATTTCATTGTACAACATCATCGTTTGTATGTATTCTGAAATTTCACTTTAAAAATGTTTAATGTTTACACCTTGATATTAATTTTTTTAATAAACTCATGTAATAATTATGAAATATATATCTCATTTTAATTAACATTCACTTCCTTTATTATATCAAATTCCTCATTAAACGGATATACTTTTGGAAAATAATAATTATAATAGGGCAGCATTATCTAAGACGTAAATGTTTGATATACTTTTGGAGAAAAAAAAACCAGGATCACTAAAAAAATTTATATAAAGAAAATACAAATTTAAATTTGTTGAAATTATGGATGAAATTACTGGCGAAAATTTATTTTGGAGGGGGTTGTATTTTGTAAGGTATAATAATATTACAAAATTTGAAATATCTATATTTGTTGTGTAAATTAATAAACTTTATTGTTACTATACAAAGATAAAAAAGTAGGTTGATATGATATACAAAAACATAATAATTTCAATGATATTTTAAAATCATGCCAAAATTAACCGGATTCTTGTGACATAAAAATTAAAAAAAATCATAATCATCTTTAATATATAAAAGTAACATTTTCGTAATTAATGTCAGTTCCCAAGATAGTTAATTTTTGTTTTGTTAAAGGTATCTAATATCTTTTCATGTTTATTTGAAAAGTTTCAGAAAAGCAGTTAACTGATTTCATGTAATTTGTGACAAAGAAATCGAAATATATGAATACATACATTAGATATAGGAACAAAAAATAATCGAAAAAAATATAAAAAACGAAAGAAGGTACTGACCTTCTAGCGCACAAGAGCGAATGTTTATAGCAGAGAATGATGATGGAAGTTATAAGCAATATTAACGATGTTGTAGGAGAAAGTTTGAAGAAAAGAAACGATTGAAAATAAATGTGAGCCGCGGATTCAATGATGAATCGTATATGTATGTGATAATTTGAATATGATTTTTCGGTATTAATGATTTTCTAATAAAAAAGATTTTATATTAATGGTTTACTAATATAAATGGATTTATATTAATGGTTGATTTTAAGGCCTTGATTGAAATGATTTAGTAGTAATATGTTTTTAAAATTGACCATATTAAAATCTTCATAACTAAAAATTCAAGATGTAAAATATGGAAAGCTTTTAATGGAATTAAATACATTCAATTTCAACGAATGTAAGTTATTGATTGATGATTCGAAAACATTTATTGGAATTAAATACATTCCAAATGGGAAAGATGATGTCATCAATTTGATCTGAGCGTGAAAAAAATAAGATTGAAATACAATCAATGGTCCAGATTATTTAAGATGATGTCATAAGGTTTCTCTTTTAGTAATATTTAAGATTAACCAAATCGTTAAAACACCTATCAATTTTGCGGCGTGAAATCGATGAGATTATCCACAAATTATCGTGTTATATGCAATTAAGCATTTTGTAAAAAAACATAAAAAAATAAAAAAAAAAATTAACTACTCACATATGACATTTGGAACTTGATGCGTTTCTTCTGCAAAAATATATCCGAACCATTCTGAAGATGTCATTGCAAACTCGCAAATTTCATTTGCCAAACTTTCAATAAATGTGATTACATTCGAACTTATCACTTTATTTATGAATTCAACAAATTTAACATTCTTTTATTCAAAGTAATACGAGTTAATTAGATTTTCTTTTTCATTGTGAAAATAAAGATTCTCATAGTAGTTGTGACATCATTATACTCACATTTTTTTTTTTTAAAAACTTTTAGTTTATACTTATTTAAAACATTTGTTATTACGGAATTTGTCTAAAAATATCATTGACATAATATAATATCAAAATCAAGACATTTCAGACAAAATTTTATATTTTAAAAGTCGGAGATGTTATAACTGATACAAGAACATAACCATAAACATGTCTTACATCAATATTTTAGTAGTCCACGAACACCTTAAATCTCTCAGCAAATAATTACATTATCTATTAGTATATTCGTATCGTTACCTGTGATATATAGAAACTGAGTGGGTTAGATTTAAGGGGTCTACTCGACGAGTTGGAGGACCCCAACTCGACGAGTAGGAGATAAAAAATGAAACCCTAATTTCCAGGGTTATGCACCCTATTTAAAGGTTCATTAGTCTCCCTCAACCTCCCTTACTGTCCCTCTTGAGCTCAGAAAACCCTAATCTCACCTACTCTCCATTTTTTGTGTGTTAAGAAGCTTGGAAGGTGGATTTTGTGAAGAAGGTTTGAAGTCTAAGGAGCTTGGAGCAAAGAGAAGCTTGTGGATCTGACTCTACTTCATCTTGTGTAACACTAGCCAAAATAGGTCATTAACAATCACATGTGATTATGCTAATCATGTAATGTGATAAATGTACTATGTATTTCATGATAAATTTTAATACAAATATGAACTTTCTTTATGATACAACTCAAAGTATACATCCATACGATTCCAAAAATATAGAGAACGTCTGAATCTGACTTCACATGAAGAAGTTATGATAAACCGAACACTATAAATCTCTATAATAAGAGGAATTTAAAATAGACTTAGAATTAGCTATTTATGTCTAAAAGAGAGTTGTAGTACTCGTAATTACCTATGCGTGCATATAAAGAACGTCAAAAACGGATTTCGTATGCAAAAGTTATGGCCTTCCGAAGATATCGCTGTCAGAAACCCTAATTTTGACTGAACTCACGAGGTGAACATAAATGTTCACTAGGTGAGGACTCAAACCGCCACATTCCGGGTCTAGAAGGTGTGACGAGGCTGCGAGGGGATAAAATCCAAACTCACGACATGAACAAGGAGTTTTTCACGACGTGAGGAGTCACATGGCCACCTTCCGAAGCTAGGGACGCAAATGGCAAGTCTACGGGGTGAACATGCAAGACTCACGACGTGAGCCTTATGAAACTCACGACGTGAGTTTCTAAAAACCTTACTATAAATAGCAGGTCCGACTTCAGCCATTCTTACACCTAAACTTTTTCTCTTTCTCTCCTTTGCTGAAGCCATCTTGCATCCTGAGCCCCGACGATCTCGCACGCTGACCGTTTTGCTTAGATAACATAAAATCACGCTACTAGGGTGAGTTTCACGGCCCCACTTTCTAATATTTCGGGGGAAACGCATGCTAGTTATTATATATATATATATATATATATATATATATATATATATATATATATATATATGTTATTATTATGTATATATGATAGTATATAGTTATGATAACCGGAATATGATTGTTCTAAATATAACATTTTGAATACATACAACTATTATTAACTTATCAGTATGTTAATTTACTAATGTAGATCTTGAGTTATACTTAGGATTCTATATATATGTTATGTGCGATATAATACCGAAGTTATATTCGAAAGTTCTAAATGTTAAGTTATATAGTATGTTGCTATTAATAGTTTTATGTCAAGATAAAACTAGATATGATATATGTTGTTATTATTAGTTTTATGCCAAGATAAAACTGTATATGTTATATGTTGTTATTGTTAGTTTATGTCAAGATAAAACTTGGTATTTTTATTGATAGTTTTATGTAAAGATAAAACTAGAAACGTTATATGTTGTTATTATTGGTTTTAGGTCAAGATAAAACCTGGTTTTACTTCAAGATATAGTTGTTATACTGCCTAAAATTATGAAGTTAGGAGTAATGTTTAAAAGCATAGTCTAGTAACTTAGGGTTTTAGACATGAAGATGCTTTTGTTG
Organism: Lactuca sativa; assembly: GCF_002870075.4. Taxonomy (NCBI): domain Eukaryota; kingdom Viridiplantae; phylum Streptophyta; class Magnoliopsida; order Asterales; family Asteraceae; genus Lactuca; species Lactuca sativa. The sequence continues at coordinate 360,764,084 of NC_056627.2, read as the reverse complement.
TTAGAGCTATAGGAAGTCGTCAAAGTCTACATGAGTAATTGTATTCATCAACTAAGATTGGGGATCTTAGCGGAAATCCTCTGAACTGTAACCGTTAATCCCGTGTGAGCGAGGAAGTCGTGTATAATTAGTATACGGGTTGACCACCCCACTTGTGATTGTTAGCTACAGTCAACCAAAAGCAAGTGATGAACTATCCTTTTATTTGTTATTATTCCGGCTTCGATGAAGCGTACGGTGTTGTTTCTCATGGTAAATCATGAGTGTGTATGTTTCTCATGGTAAATCATGGGTGTGTTCTATCAGAGATATTATGTCATAGCAGTGGTTACAGGCTCATGGTAGCAAATTGTTAGAAACATTATACCTTGTCGTATACAAGTATTAATGTTAAGTATAGGTTTTCCCCTACTTATACCTTAAGATTAAGAAATGTTTAGGTATAACACTTAATTGATAAGTATACTATTATACCTAATATACATACTAAATGTTGGAGAGTCAAAATGATACTTTCAAAACTATACTTTTGAATGTGTGAAAATGTATTATTTTATGGAGTCAAAACATGTGGACTCACCAACTTTATGTTGACGTATTTTTAAAATGCTTGTGTTTTCAGGAACTTGAAAAGCTGGTATGTATTCGAACATGAGAAGTTTTACTATTATCTTTCTGTTTATTAAGAAGTATGCCATAGTCGGATATTATGTAATAAATACTAGGAAAACAATTATATAACTTTCAATCATCAATAAAGGTATGTATTTTCTTTAGTATTGTTCAATGTATGTTATATAACTGTGATACGAAAAATGACGTTACACTACCCGATGTTTCCGCCGACGGCCGGGGTGTGACATCTTGGCATCATCTTGAAGGTAACAAGTCATTACCTTGACTTATCTTTAGGTAGATCTCTTCACGCAAAGGTTTAGGGCCATTTTCTAGTTGGTTGTGGGTTATTTCGAGTATTTGGTATGATCTGAAGTTGTAACTTCAAATCTAGACTCCCCTAAGCCCTTGTAGTTATAAAGTTTCAGTTTTTGGCAAGTTATGGCCTTCCCCTTACCTAAAACTTCCCCCTTAGCTTGGTTTTGGCATTTAGGACCTTTCATGTACGTAAAGTTTGCAACTTTACATGGAAACCATGCCCTAGGAGGTTAGATCTGTAATTTGGAGCTTTGGGGTAGCTTAAAAGCGTACGAATGGGAAATGGACTGAAGAGACTCGACGAGTTGCATGGTCAACTCGATGAGTTAGATGAAGATTGGTCGTTGTTGGTTTCTGCATCGACTCGGCGAGTCAGTGAGACGACTCGACGAGTCAGTTAGGGTTCTCCCGACATTTGGACATGTATGGACTCGACGAGTTGTCTGGAAACTCGGCGGGTCAACTAGGGTTTTCATGATTTCTCAAGTTTTGGAAGGACTCGATGAGTCGGTAAGTTACACTCGACGAGTTGGGTCAACATGGGTTGTTGACCTTGACTGTTGCCTTTGACTTTGACCAAGGGTTGACCAGTTTGACTTCTGGGTGTATATTAGTAAATTGGGAATTTACAGAAGTGGTCCTATGGTGGGTATAGGTGGTAGAGTTCGTGGTTGTGATTCGAGAGCTGATCTTATCATTACAGTTCGACACTGTGAGGTGAATTTTCCTCACTATACTCAAGGGTCTAAGGCACCAAGGCTAGCCCTTTTTGGATTGTTATCCTAATATGTTATATGCTCGAGTATCGTATGATCTATTAGATAGGTATCCTAGTAGATAGGATGTTATTATGCTATTATGACTTGTTAGATCGGTATCCTGGTAGATAGGATGTATTATGATGTTATGATCTGTTAGATCGGTTTTTCGGTGTATAGACTGTTATGTGATTATCTGATAGAGGAGGGTTCAATTGAGAAAAAAAAGAGTAAATTACACGAATGGTCCCTATGGTTTAGGATAATTTGCGCGTTTGGTCCCTAACTTATTTTTTTAACTCTGAAGGTCCCTACAGTTTGTTTTTGTTACGCGTTTGGTCCCTATCCTACCTAAAAACACTATTTTGCACTTATTTTTTTTATTTAATTAAATAAACACACCCCAACCCTATCCCATCACCTTACCTTACCTACCCCATCATTTTTCCCTATTTAAATAATAGTCTTTTTAGTTAAGATAGGGACCAAACGTGTAGCAAAAACAAACAGTAGGGACCAAGCGCATAACAAAAACAAACAATAGGGACTTTCTGAGTTAAAAAATAAGTTAGGGACCAAACGCGCAAATTACCCTAAACCATAGGGACTATTCGTGTAATTTACTAGAAAAAAAAAGGTTGAGAATGGGGGAATCATTCTCAGTCAATCATTTATTTTTGCCGCAAAAGCCTCCAGCGTACCGGCGGAAATGGGAAAGGAATGCACATGTGTTTTCTAACAAAACATGTTTCCTTCAACTATACTAAGCATTACCTTAATATATACAAAACATAGTTTTTTTTTTTTTTTAATTTTTAAGAAGCTATTTTTATCAAAAAATAATTTTAAATATACCAAAATTCATAATTGTTTATTCTCTACAAATAGACATCCATATTGATATAGTTTTAAGATAAAATAAAAAATTTATTTTTTTATATTTTTAGCTATCGTTATTCATAAGTGAATAAAAATGAATCAAATTTTTACTACAATACATTCATTATTCACTTATGAATAAAAACTATGATTAATTTCTTACAATTTAAGTATCATTCATATATGAATATAGCATATACTAAACAAAGTATATTCATATTTAAATATTAGACGATGCATTCACTTGTGAATATTACATAATATATTCACTTGTGAATGTTAGATGATATATTCACTTATGAATATTAGATGATATTTTCATATGTGAATATTATATAGTATTATATGGTATATCACATTATATATATATATATATATATATATATATATATATATATATATATATATATATATATATATATATATATAAGGTTAGGTTCATGTGAGACGGCCTAATTTTGTGAGATCGTGAGACGCATTTTTTTTATTATTTTTATTTTTTTAAAATTTTTTTAGTTAATTCAAGTTCCGAAAATAATATTTAAAAAAAGAATTTTTGGATTTTTCCATTTATTTTGCATTTTAAAATTATTTTTTAAAATATGTACAATGTAATATTCTATTAGAATATTTCATGTACTTTTAAAAAAAATGGATTTTTTTTAATTTTTTTTTAAATTTTTTTTAGTTAATTCAAGTTCCGAAAATAATATTAAAAAAAAGAATTTTTAGATTTTTCCATTTATTTTTCATTTTAAAATTATTTTTTAGAATATGTCAGTGTAATATTCTATAAGAATATTAAAAAAAACGGAATTTTTTTTACTTTTATTATTTTTTCTTAATTTTTTTTAGTTAATTCAAGTTCCGAAAATAATATTTAAAAAAAGAATTTTTAGATTTTTCCATTTATTTTGTATTTTAAAATTATATATATATATATATATATATATATATATATATATATATATATATATATATATATATATATATATATATATATATATATATATATATATATATATATATATATATTCCAAGGAATGATGCTCGCTTCTTCTTGAGTGTTGGTGACCATCTTTAATATTGGTCTAGATTGTTGACCAATTTTTGTTGTAAACTTTTAAAAGTCATGGAATAATGTTATAAAAAGTCATAAGAACGTGTATTAATTTATATCCTCGGAAAATTAGGAAGGTATTTGATAATAATAAGTAACTAGGTGTGTGACCCGTGTATTACACATGTTTATTAAAAGGTCCAAAAGTAAAAGATGTGAGTAAAAAAAAGACTATTCATGCAAGTTTTGATAACTACAAGGATCATGTTCATAATAAAATAAGTAACAACTGAGTTTATGACCTTTGGTAAATTACATAGACCATTTATGTAATTTAATCTTAAATAATCTATAATAATAAAATTAATTAATATGAATTCACAAATGGAAGGTATTATCTACATTAATATAGTTATATATTAATTAATATATTAATAGAAAGAAGAATTCATAAATAGAAAGTTATTATGTACATTAATTAATCTTCCTATTCTAATAAAAGAATACTCATATTGACAAGTGTCATACAATTAGAACTCCTCATTAATGTTATATATCACTTATCATGCAACTTGTCAACTTATTAATTATCCATTTCAAATTTTAAATTTCCACTCTAATTACATTAAATTAATAATTGATTATGCATTTCAAATTTTAAATTTTCTCACTCTAACTATATTAAATTAATAATTGATTCTTCATTTTAAATTTTAAATTTTAATTTTCTCACTCTAATTATATTATATTAATAACATTAGATTGAAAAATAAAATAAAATTAATACATATTATAAGATGATATAACTTCACGTATTTATTTAAATCAACGATTATAATTTTATATAACTAAAAAAATATCTATTAAGTAATAATTTATTAAAAATATCAATTAATAATTTTGATTTTTTGATATGAAAATTTAATTCATTTTATAACCGTGGTTCTCACGGGTTATAAACTAGTATACTAATAAAATTAATTAATATGAGATGACATTTAATATGTGGTATTTGACTAAAAATGAAAAATTCTATAAAAATGACAAGTGGATATTAAATAATTCAAAAAATCTAGAAAATGACAAGTGTCAAAATAAATAATAAGAGGACATATGGCAAAATCATTCTTATTTATTAGGATACATAAGCTTACAAAGAGAATAAGTTTAAGGAGGGTAAATCACTCTCCAAAAAGGCTATCGTAACGACATTAAAAATAAAAACAAAGTGTAATATATAAGTATTTTAAACAACACTCAAATATATTATTTTTAAAAGAACATGGGCTATGCCTTCAATGTGTTTATATATGAGTATTCTGTATGTAACGACATAAAGTATTTCACATTCTCACAGATTTTGGTTTATATTATTATTATGACATTCAAATATGTAACATGGGCTATGCCTTCAATGTTTTTGCCTTTTTGTTTTACAGAACATTTTTAATAACTCTGATATTATAGTTTAAAAGTTATGGTTTTAAATATATTATTTTTAAAAGAATTTGTTTTTATTAATGGTTTAAAATGTTAAAGGTTATATTTTTCTATGAAAAACAAGAAATCCTAAAAATCATAAAAATGCATTGATTTTGATAGAAATTGAAAATTACAAAAAATCTCAAAAGTATGATCCATAAGATATGAACACAACTATTTCATGTTTCTAGAAGGAAAACTACATATGAGACCAACTTTGAGGAGAAGTTTGTTTTTTATTCTCAAGACTTTTCGATATTATATTGTACTTTAACTTGTTTAATTTCCAAATTTAGGATTTTAAATAAAGTTTGGAAAGTTTTTATAGCGTGATTATTGCACAATTTGCAATAATATAACAATTTCAATAAGAATTCTTTGATTTTATAAGAGCAACTTACGAATATATATATATATATATATATATATATATATATATATATATATATATATATATATATATATATATATATATATATATATATATATATATATATATATTACCATAATTTAATATGAGGACTTCACTTTGTGACCATCACTTTCTGCTTTAAATTAGACAAGTACAAGATGCCAAAATACAGGATTAATGAATAATTTATAGTTGTATTTTTATTTCATAATTTGACTTTTATAATTGGAAAATTATTAGAAAAGTCTTAATATTTGTGAAAAAGTTTCATTTTATTTCTAATTTGTTTTGTTTGAATAGAAAAATCTCAATTATTTGACTTTACATGGTAATATGTCATTTCATGTTAAAAGAAAAAAAAAATTTGTTAATTCGAGCCAAAATAAAATAATTAGGAATTTTATGTTAAAAAAATATTTAGGATTAAAATGAAATTTTTCCGAAAATATTAGGATTTTCTGACAAATTCCCTTTATAATTTTATTATGGTCCATTCTTTTTTATTAAAACAAACGATGAAAAATCAATTCACTTATGTTTTAAGTAGACGAATCAAAAAGACATAGAGAAATATCACATTCCTAATGAATTTAATGATAATTAGTCCTAACAATTGTGTCGTGTTTGATCTGGTGGGTTGCTGGGTCAAAATACATCAACCCAAACACGACCTATTTAACTATACAAATCACTGGTTGGTGGGTCACGAGTTGGCGGGTTTGGAACATAAACCCATATATGACCCGTCAACCCACTTATTTATATAGGTTCACATGTTGGCAACTTCGTGGGTCAGATTTAGGTTCGTAGATTCGTAGGTCAGATTCCATAAATAAAATTGATAATTAACATGAATAAATTTTTGATGCAAACATAACAAAATATCTGCATCTAACCGATCCGAGCCGGTCTGACCCGGCCCAAACGTAGTTAGGAGTCATAATCTCTTAAGCCCAATTACGAGACTACATCCGTGTTGGTACCTTCTGGTCAAATATCTGATTTTCCTGTAAGACTAATTTTAAAGTTTTACATGATGACTAATAATATAATTTTGTTTTATAAATATCACTGTAATCAGTTTGAAACATGCATCTTTTTATCTTAACATCCCTTTACATATGATCAAATACAAATGGCTTCATACAAGTTATGGGACTGTTCTCGATCAGTGTATACCACTCTTAATTCTCATTGAAAATATTTCTGTTATTGCCAAAACTCAATTTAAATAGACCGTAACATTTAATCTAACAATCATATACGTTTATCAAAGAAAATGACGTTATCGGTTATCATTAGTTTATAATAAAAACTAGATTTAAGATCAGAGCCGGTCCAAAGATATAGTGGGCCAAAGGCGAAAAGAAAAAATGAACTCTTAAAGTTGAAAATAGACAAACCGTTATAAAATTCATTATTAATATTAAAAAACAAAAATATGGCTACAACATTACAAAAACAAATAATTTAAAGAAAAATATTTTTTCTAGCATTTTTAGATAAGTTATTTTTTTCTCTCTATATATACCATATATTATAGGAATTTTGGGTCCGTTAGAGACATGGGCCTAAGCGACCGCCCGGGTTGCCCATCATTTGGACCGGACCCACTTAAGATTCTGTAAATGTATATTTTAATTTTAAAGTATATGTCACTTTGTCATATTATATAAGGAGGTTTAATTATTAAAATCAAAAGAAACAAAATATTAGTTTTGCCTTTTGAGAAGGAACAGGGAGAGAGAGGTGCAAAGAATATTAAAAGCCATTATTAGGGTGCGTTTGATTGGCAGAAAATGAATGAAATTTGAAGGAAAAAGATTTCAATTCCCTCGAATTCATGTGTTTAGTTGGACATAGGAGAAAATTTGATTCCTTTTAAAGTTAGATGAAAAACATTCATTCTCATCAAGGAAAGTGACAGTTTACATAAATACATCATTTACTTATCAGAAAACCAATATCCACCACTATTGCTAGCGACCACCAACTAGCACTGGCACCATTACCTACCATCACCACCACCACCAACACCGCTACCACTACCACCGTCACCACCACCAATGACACCACCACCACTACCGGCACAACCACCACCGTCACCGCCACAATCACTACCATCAACCACAACTAATAGCCACCACCGCCACCATCACCCGCTACTACTACCACCACTGATACCACCATCACCACTGTCATCGCCACCACCACCACTATCACCATCACCGACAACTACCACCACCACTACCATCACCCACCACTACCACTACCATCGGCACCACCACCGCCGCTACCGCCACCACCGCTACCATCATCCACCCTCAATACCCTCACTACTACTGCCAATAACACCACCACCACTACCATCACCTGTGACAACCCAAAGTTTATTCCGTTATATTACCCCGTTTCCGTTAACGGAATATTCCATTTTATAAAAGTTCCGTTAATTTGAGGTCGGCTGTGATAACTCAAACTAAAAAAAATGTATAAATATATATAATTTGACTATATTATTAAAATAATATAATGGTGATTAAGTAGGAGTAAATAGAGAAATTATGGAATTTTAATTCCAAAACTCATCACTTTGATTAGTGTCATAAATTTGGACTTTTGGGTTAACTAGAAAGGTTACAAACTTGGGCATTATAAAAGACATGGGAAGTAGAATGTAATGCCCACAAAAAAGTGCAAGAAAGGTTGGGGAAACAAAAGAGAAATCAGGGTTTGAAGTTCGTGAAGATTTTCAAAGCTATTTTAGAAATTAAGGGTGCATGTCTGCGGGTAGCGTGACGACATCCGGTTAAGACTAATGCCATCAAGGTGAGTTTTCTCGTGTTCTGTGGTTGCTCGCACATAAATGTTTATCATGTGTGTATTATGTGGTTTTTATTTATTTATTGACAATATGTTTTATGACAAGTATGATTGCGTGCAAATGTTATTTTGGATTTGTTATCTATTGTGTGTGTTTTTGGATAACATGTATGTGCAACACGAACTCACTAGGCCCTAGGCTTACCCATTTAGAAACTTTAAATGTGTGCAACCCAGGAAACTATATAGAAAGTGGCAGTAAGAAGGCTAGGGAGAAGGATTGATCAACAAGGCGACAAAGGATTTCCACAAAGAAGTAACACCCGAAGCTCTTCGGTTGAAGAAATTATATTATTTTATTTTGCTTCCGTTGTAGTTTAGTCTATAAGTAAATTCATAATTGATCTTGGGAGATGTTGGAACGAAAATTTGTCATTTAATCGATATTTGAAAATTGGAGTGTTACAAGTTGGTATCAGAGCCAGGTTACGGGTCGATGTGTTCGACGGGGACGTCGAACCCTATAATGGGGGGGGGGGGGGGGGGTGAAGTGGGTTAGATCTGATCCCACATCGGTTGGGAAGGAGAACTAAGCATTCCTTATAAGGGGTGTGGATACCTTCCCTATCACAACGCGTTTTAAAGCCGTGAGGGCAGCAGATCCCATAAGAGCTCTGCAGTTAAGCGTGCTCGGGCGGGAATAGTACTAGGGAGGGTGACCCCCTAGGAAGTCCTCGTGCCGAGTGGCCCAAAGCGGACAATATTGTGATACGTGCCAGATAGGGATGTTACAAATGGTATTAGAGCCAGGGCACGGGTCGATGTGTTCGACGGGGACGTCGAACCCTATAATGGGGGGTGAAAGTGGGTTAGATTTGATCCCACATCGGCTGGGAAAGAGAACTAAGCATTCCTTATAAGGGGTGTGGATACCTTCCCTATCACAACGCGTTTTAAAGTCGTGAGGGCAGCAGATCCCATAAGAACTTTGCAGTTAAGCGTGCTCGGGCGGGAGTAGTACTAGGATGGGTGACCCCCTGGGAAGTCCTCGTGCCGAGTGGCCCGAAGCGGACAATATTGTGATACGTGCCAGATGGGGATGTTACATCGGCAAATAAATAAAACATTTATTTATTTGCCGATCTCAAATTAACGGAACTTTTATAATATGGAATATTCCGTTAACAGAAACGGGGTAATATAACGGAATAAACTTTGGGTTGTCACATTATCCCCCGTTAACGGTCGGTCATTCATACCTACTTCCTAGCCTTAACCTGAATTTCGGGACGAAATTCCCTCTAACGGGGGGATGATGTGACAACCCAAAGTTTATTCCGTTATATTACCCCGTTTCCGTTAACGGAATATTCAATTTTATAAAAGTTTCGCTAATTTGAGGTCGGCAAATAAATAAATGTTTTATTTATTTATTTATATCTTATGTCGTTATCGTCGTGATAAAATAAATAAAAACATGTACTTTACATTTCCATTTAATTGGAAAAAGTTAATTTTTATTACGACCATTTAACCGGGTAAAAAGCTTAAACCTTGGTAAACTTTAGTATCGGGTAGTCGTATACCGGGTGCAACACCCAAGGCATATATATAGGGAGTTGGGTACTCCATTTGAAGCTTTTACCACCCTAAACCCATTTCCTCCCTCTACCCACTCTCTCAAGTTCGTTTTCGACTCAAAACCGCGAATTTCCGCCTCCAAAACGTAAGTCCCCTTACCCTAACTTATTCTAAACATCATGGCTTGTTGATATAGCTCAAAAATCACCCAAGAAAGCCAATTAAAAGGAGTTCACGGCCTAAGAACCTCCTTAGGCCGTAAACACCTTAAATGGTGCCAAAATGCCCAAAACTCCCTCCCTGAGGCTTGGAAACTAATTTAGGATTAAGCCTAGAAGTGTTTGAACCTCAAATCAATAAGTTTAGGGGCTTGAAAGAGGGTTTACGGCCCAAGAGCATTCTTAGGCCGTAAACTCCTCAAAATATGCAAATCAAGCCTCAAAATCACTTCCAAATCACATTTAAACTTAAGATATGGCTTAGGGGCTTGCTATTTCGAGTTTGGAACAATTAAACACAAACATTTGGGGGGTGAAATAGAGTTCACGGCCCAAGCATGTGCTTAGGCCGTAAACTCCCCTAAACCATGCAAAATGGGAGTTTAAGCCCCCTAAAGAGCCCTATACCCTTACTAGAATTTGTTAAAATTAAACCAAAGGCCTAGAAATCAAGGAATGGGGTGTATGAGAGTTTACTACCATAAACCATAGGGTTTACGGCCGTAAACTCCCAAAGAGTAGCCTTTAGGCCGTAAACTCCCAAGGAGTAGCCTTTAGGCCGTAAACTCCAAGGGAGTAAACTCTTGGACCCTTAAACACCCCTATAGCCTTGTACAATTTCTTAAAACCATTTCTAGAACCACATGGGACTTGAAATCATCCAAAAACACCCCTCCCATGAGTTTACGGCCGTAAACTCATGGGGATGTGGCCTCCCAACCGTGAACTCACATAAAGTGAGTTTTAGGAGAGTAAACTCCTTATCCGAGCCATATACACCCTTAAATGTTACCCGGGACACCCCTAGCATTTAATCAAAGTGTTTTCCGCACTTTAGGATGCGTATACTTGTTTAATTAGTATTATATGTACTAATTGTATGTAAACATATGTTATCATATGTTAATAGGTCACTGAGTGTGTTCAAGTCTTTACTTGACACAGAGCACCCGACCGACACCTTCGTTCGATCCACTTGCAACAGGTGAGTTCATACCCCTGAATAAACCTTTATAAATGTTTTTACATGTTTTATGGGGGGGGGGAATACAAGTTAAACATGTCAGTTATCATATCAATCACATGTGATTGATAACCCGCATGCACAAGGATTTATTACACTGTCAACTGTTTTACCAAGAATGATACTGTAAATGGTTTTCCTAAAATGTTTTCACTTGTTCAAAGCTCTTCTCAAATTGTTTCTTGCGCTGCATGTTTTATTTCAAATTCCGTTACCGCAACATTATAAACAAAGGTTTTCTGTACTTAAAATGTTTTATCAAAGTTTCATTTAAAACTTATTTTACAAAAGAATACCAAGACGTGATTTTTTCCAAGTATAAAGGTTTTCCCAAGTTTTTCATCAAAGTTTTCTCCCATGTTTTTATACTCCTACTAGGTTAAGATACTACTGCTTCACTTCTACTTAGTTTAAACTCTTACTTGATAACGCTTTCATTTCGTGATACGCTTATACTTGTTAATGCTTCTAGTTCACTTATACTTGTTAACGCTTCTACTTCACTTATACTTTTTAACGCTTCTACTTCACTTATACTTGTTAACACTTCTACTTCACTTATACTTGTTAACACTTCTACTTCACTTATACTTGTTAACGCTTCTACTTCACTTATACTTGTTAACACTTCTACTTCACTTATACTTGTTAAAGCTCCTACTTCACAATACGCTTATACTTCACGATACGCTTATACTTCTTGATAAGCTCCTACTCGTTAACACTTATACTTTGGGAAACACTTCTACTTCGTTAAACACTTAAACTTTGTTAAATGCTTCTACTTAGTTAAATGTATGCCTGTGCTTGTATAGATATATATAAGTAATGTTTAAAGGACTTAGGAAGGCTAGTTCGCCCTATTTCCTTTTCTTCATTGAGATGTGGTCTGGTGGGATCGGATATCTGTCCGAAGGTCGTTTGATCATTAGTTATATATTATGTATACAATCATAGACATATAGGTTTACATTAGTCAGTTCAGTTGTGAGTCTCTATCATTAGTCCAGTATTTTACATCAGATCTCACTATACAAGATACATCTTCAGTACACGGCCTTCTTCGTTGTCAAGTTGGTAACCAGAGTCTCTTGTAGGGATAGCGGACATTATGTGTATAGATCTATACGGGATTGACATCCCCGCACCCTGACTGCTAGCTACAGTCCACGGCCTACCAAGCCAAGGGGTGACAAATGTCACACTTACACAGACACTTGCAGGGCGTCTAGTTCTCTAGTGTCTATCAGTATGGTTACGAGTATCTCGGGGTTACCTTATAATTCATGGCCTTAAGGTAACGGGTTTTAACACTGTATTCACTGTTTTAGACCGTACTAGCTGTATCTTTCATTTGATACTGTCTAGGGTCTGTAGTCACTGTTTTAGATCTTGCTAACTATATCTTTCATTTGATACAGTATGGGGTCTGTGTCTCTTTTGTTAGTCTGAGCCATGTGTGTCGTTCATTCAATACTCTCCTGGAGTCTATGTTTCCTTTTGCCTTAGTCAGCAGTCTTCACTGCTGAGGCATATGTTATTTTCCCTGATATTCTCCTACTTTCTTTAAAATCAAATCCCGTATTTTGATAATGATAGTGTTTATGGGAAAACTACTTTTTACCACATAACTTTGACGGGTCTTGTAGAAGACTACTTTATTTAAGAAAATATAGGATTTTCTGGAAAGGACTCTAATGCACCCTTGATTCTAAACTACTACTACTTATAAAAAGTTATTTGGATAAAATGACACTAAATACTTATGAACTCACCAACATTTGTAAAAATGCTGATACTCACTTTCAAATAACTTGTATTCTCAGGTCAGCAATAGACAGGTACATCCCCAAGAGCTTTTGATGAAGACGGTTTAGTACCAAGCTGCACCTATATTATTACTTGTATTACTTTGATGTTTCAATGTAATGTAAACCATGTAAAACTATTACTATTAATGCAATGATTGTTGTACTTTGATTACTATACTGCATATGTTGTGATACTTGACATGACGTCATCCACCCCAGAACGTTTCCGCCGTTCCGGTTTTGGGGTGTGACATCACCCGTCACCACCACCATTACCATCACCCGTCACCACCACCGCTACAACCACCATCGCGACTACCACCACCATCGTTTCCACTACCACTACTACCATCACCCATTACCATTAACACCATAAACACCACCACCACCATTACTGTCATCCATTACCACTACCCTCATCACCAATCCACCACCGCCAACCCCACCATGACTACCGTTGGCGCCACCACTACATTACAAGCCACCACCACCACCAACGTCACCACCATTATCGTCGCTACTACCACTACCATCACTCGTCACTACCACTGCCACCACCACCATCACCATTATCACCACTACCGTCGCCACTACCGCCACCACCACCACGACCACTACTGTCACCCAACACCACTTCCCACACCACCTCCGCCACCACCACTACCATCACCGACGACCTCCACCATTAGGGATGAAAGTGGGTCCAAATCCGGACCGGATGGATCCGAACACAGAAAACCCGGAAACATCAAAGTATGTAGGTTGGAACCGGATAAAATGAGTTTAGAATTGGAAAACCCGGAAAAACCAGATGTTTTTGGTAATTACTTACTACTTAGTGGGTTGAACTTTGAAAATTTTCATACTGATATCCCGACTTTGGGGGATTATAACTCATTGAATATCAAACCTAAATTAACAAAATTATAGTCTAAAATCATGTACAAACTCTAAAATATACTCTGGAATAAACCGCATATTAATCCGAATTTAAACGAATGAGATATACATGTGTTAACATTTTCACAGAATACAAAGTACAAAAACAAATAGTTGAAAAGTTGAAAATTTTCAGTTTTGATATCCCGAATTCGGAGGACTGTAAATTATTGAATATTAAACCAAAAATGACAAAATTATTGTCTAAACTCATGTACAAAATGTAAACTACAAGTTGGAAAAAACCACATGTCAATCCGACTTCAAACGAATTAGATATGCATGTTTTAAAACTTTCACCGAATACAAAAAACTGAAAAACTAAAAACTTCCAGCTTTGATATCTCGACTTTGAGGGACTGTAATTCAATGTATATAACTAAAAATGGCAAATTTATAGTTTAAAATCATGTACAAACTCTAAACTACATGTTGGAAAAAACCTCGTGTCAATCGGAGTTGAAACGAATGACATTTGCATCTTTTAAACATTTCACAAAAACCGGTTCCGGCCCTAAAAGTGGTTCCGGTTCTTAACATCGGTTCCGATTTTTAGACCCGGTTTACCCGGACCCAATGGCCCTAAAAATGGTTCCGGTCCGATTCCGATTCTGGTCTGATTTTTCGGTTCTAAATCTCATCCCTATCCACCACCACCACTCCCACCTCTATCACTACCATCACAATCACCACCACTACCATTACCACCGTCGCCACTACCACCATTACCACCGCCACCACCACTACCGAGATTTTACTATCTTTATAATTTATATAATACTCCCTTCGTCCCAAAATTATAGTCTATCTTTCTTTTTTGGTTTGTCCCAAAATAATAGTCCACTTCTAAAAATAAATAACATTTTTACCAAAATACCCCCTCATTATTACTTAACCAACTAAGCATTTAATGGAACATTAAATGCAAAGTAAGGACAAAACTGTCATTTTATTAAATAAAGTTAATGGTAATTAATGTTTTTCTTAATTTGTGTGTTTTTTGTCTGTGGACAATAATATTGGGACGGAGAGAGTATATCTTTACATGTAAGATAGAAAACAAACTAAAATTAAGCAAAATAAACAAAAAGGGTATTCTATCGTTTTTGATGGATTCCAATTTTATTTCCTGCGAACCAAACATAATCTAGAATTAATTTCAATTACATTCTTTCCAACCAAACAAGATATGAAATTAGATTCAAATTCCTAATAGATTCTTTTTCCAACTTTAATTTCAATTTCAATTTCTTCATAACCAAACAACACTTTTATATTTTTACTAACCAAACATCACCTTAATATTTTTACTAGTTATCTGATGGTGAAAAAATGAACGAATTTGGTATGATAGATAATTAGGAGTTGGACCCGAAAGCTTTGGTTGAAGATGAGACATGTTATTTAGGTATTTTATATTTGTATCTAATGCTCATATTAAATTTTAAGATATTTCTTTATACATCGTAAAAGTTTAGGACAAATCATATCCGATGCATTTGGGGTAAATTGTTCTTGAAATCATATTATATTAAGGGCAATTCATTATATTAGTGATAGAACATTTGGACTGGGGAATTGACACCGGTACCTGAACCGGAACCCGATGGAACGGGTCGGGCCGGGACCGGAAGGATATTCTTGTGGTTTTTGGAACTGGGAACCGATAAAACCGACAAAAACCAGTAGAACCGGCAAAAACTGGAACTGTATGTTGCTATTTCTCGAGGACCGTTCCAACATTGAAGACACGGCAAGGACTGGTAGGAACCGGGAACCGGTAGAACCGACGGTCCGATTCGGTTCCTGTTTTCCACCAAGTTCGGTTCCCGGTCTGGTTCCGATGCTCATCCCGACATTATATTTATATCATGTTTTATTGGCTAATTTGATATTTCTAACAATAGGAAAATATGATAACAAATAACTAAAATTACTCTCATTTGAATTACTTACATTGTTAAGAAAATATCTCCAAATTTTATTCAAATGCTATCAAAATGATATATATATATATATATATATATATATATATATATATATATATATATATATATATATATATATGTATATATATATATATATATATATATATATATATATATATATATATATATATATGGCGTGTTCAGCAATACTAGCTAGTAGCGGGTAACTTGTGGCTTGTAGCGTTTTGTTAAACGCTACATGAGGTAGCATTTGAGTTTGGAGCATTTTGATTAAACTAAATGCTAGAAGCTTGTAGTGTCACACAAGTAAACGGAGCGTTTTGTCAAACGCTAAAAGCTAGAAGCTTTCAAACACTCCAAAACGCTCTGTGTCGAACACGCCTATATATATATATATATATATATAATAATAATAATAATAATAATAATAATAATAATAATACAAACGTTAGTATTTCTAAAAATTGAATTAAAACTGACAAACCATTAAGCTAAGAATACAAATAAGCATGAATAAAATAATTTTAAAATTTAAAATAAACCTATATAAACTAAATTGTACAAATAATTATACAATATGTATAAGTATGCTATGCAATCATAAAAGATTTTATTTCATTTGGATCCGACTTTTTATCTTTCCATCTTTATCTCTTGCTTATCTTTTGTCTGGTCCTTAGCCTTTATCTCCACACTCTTATCATTT
Source organism: Lactuca sativa (assembly GCF_002870075.4). NCBI lineage: Eukaryota > Viridiplantae > Streptophyta > Magnoliopsida > Asterales > Asteraceae > Lactuca > Lactuca sativa. The sequence goes on along the minus strand of NC_056627.2, from coordinate 360,747,509 downwards.
TTCCACATATTTTGGATTATTTTTCCACATATCCAAACTCTATCATTTTCCCACATATCTACAGGAAAAAGGAAGGTAACTTGCACCGTTCACGCACCAACGCCACTATGCCAAACTGCTGACATTGCTCTTCCTCTCTGCCACCATGGCTATCAGTCCTACCATTCTCGGCTATAACATCATTCTCCACAAATGTTCCACCAATATCCTTCAACAACGCAACACCACAAACGAAATGATTTGAGGGATCTACATATTCTTTGCCTTAAACATGGAAGATCTAAGATAAAGGTTATTTGTAAGACAACCTTCCACGATTTCAAAAGCTTAATTTTGAAATTCTTTTTTAGGGGGTGTTTGTGATTGCTTTTCAAAAAAACTTGTTGACTTATTGACTTTTGGAAAAGCTAATTAGTAAAAAAAAGGGTTTTTGGAAAATTTAAAAACACTTTTCCTAATATCTTTTTCATTTGTTTCAAAAAGCATGTAAAAATTTGGCTTTTTGAAACTACTTGAAACATCTCAAAAATACGACCCGAAAATTTCATTTTTAATATAACTAAGATCATAAAACTGAGTATCACGTAATAAAACCATACGTTGCGTATCTCAAAACCATAATAAAATACTGTGAGAAAAACTGTGTCACAACTGTATCAAAACATATCTAAGAAACTGAATCAACTCCCAGGACAAAAACTGAAGCTGTGGTGTGTGCGATGCCATCATCCCGAGCTCTTCCCTTTACTTGCGGACGTACCTGAAACCAAAACTGAAACTATAAGCACGAAGCTTAGTGAGCTCCCCCAAACTACCACATACCATACAATAACAAATAAACCACATACTGGGCCTTGCCCACTGCATCGGACCGAAGTCCAGAACTGACTGCATCGGACCGAAGTCTGGGACTGACTGCATCGGACCGAAGTCTGGAACTAACTGCATCGGACTGAAGTCCGGAACTGACTGGGACCTTGTCCCCTGCATCGGATCGGAGTCCGGAACTAGCTGCATCGGTACGAAATCCGGAATTGTCTGAACATAGCATAACATAAACACGTATCTGCTAACATAACACATATACTGCATCGGACTGAAGTCTGGAACACATAACACATAGACATGCCTGAATCACAAAGACATCAAGCACCGTGAACTACTGCTTCGGACCGAAGTCCGAAACTAACTGCTAGCTAAACGGGTCGGCATTGTGGCCGTAGACCCGTTCCTCTTGGTAGGAAACTCACCTCGTGAACTGGCTGCTGAGTGTATGGCTCTGGAAGCTATCTGCTGCTGCTCCGGTATCTCCCCGGCTAAAATTCCATAAACACACTCAATCAAATACTAATAACTGTATTGGGGTAAAATGACTCTTTTACCTCTGGTCAAAGTCAACTCTCCTGGTCAAAGTCAACCTACAGTTGACCTGACTCGCCGAGTTGGGCCGCCAACTCGCCGAGTCCTTATTCTCACTTCTCAACCCTGCTCGCTGCTACTCGTCGAGTATGGCATCAACTCGACGAGTTTCCTTTCGATTCTAGAACTCAGGCTATCTGCATCCGACTCGCCGAGTCGTATGAACAACTCGACGAGTTGTTCTTGAGCTAAGAAGATTGCCTTGGACTCGCCGAGTTGTATGAACAACTCGTCGAGTCCCTCCATTACTGAGTCTGACCTCCAGCTCACTGAGTCCACTCTACTACTCACTGGTCCCCACTCGGCATCACTCAAAAGGGGAAAAAATCGAGGACTTGCGACTCGACTCGCCTAGTCGCATGCATGCAGCTACTATAAACTCGATTATGCTTGAATCCAGCGCATAAAACTTATAGATCTGGGCTCCCTATGCTCAATTAACATGTAAAGATTCTATCTTTTCGTGCCCATATGCACCCATGAAGATTAAAAGGCTCAAAAAGCATAATAAAGGCTAGATCTAGGGTTCTCAAGCAAAGAAACTTCGAAAAGGCACTAGATCAGGGCTCTAAAACTCCTAAATGAACAGATCTAGGGATATCTCGACCCAACAAGGCATCCATACAACCATAAAGCTTGGGAAATACATTAAACTAGCCTTAGAGGTGTTCTAATGGAGGTTTTAAGCACAAAACAGAATAATTCCGAGACATACCTCAATGAACTCTGACTTTGGCCTTGGATCTTTGCTCTACACTTCCTCTTTTTGGTCCTTTCTTCTTTTTCTTCTTCAATCCTTCAAGAATCCACACAAAAATACTTTAATCATACAAGGAATGGTTTAGGGTTTCTCACAAGCTCTCTGAGGGTGAAGGAGGCGAGTTTGGGGCACATAACATTGCTTAAATAGTGAGCAAACTCGGGGATTTAGGGTTTCTTCCTGGCAGGCGGACTCGCCGAGTCTCGAATATGGACTCGTTGAGTCGCCGACTTACACGTGCTCGAAATCCCGTCTCTACTCGATGAGTCAGGCTATAGACTCGCCGAGTCCCTCTTGAAAACTTCTAAATAAATAACATGGAAACAACATACCAGAGATGGGTCGTTACAATTCTCCCCCACTTGACTCAGACTTCGTCCTCGAAGTCTGCTACGGCTGAATCTGCAAATAACTCCGGGTAGTGCTCTCTCATCTCCTCCTCAGCCTCCCATGTCCACTTAGACCCCTTCCGGTGCTGCCACTGCACCTTCACTAACTGAATTACCTTGTTCCTCAAGTTCTTTGTCTTCCGGTCCAGAATCGTGACCGGCTTCTCAATATAATTTAGGCTGCTATCAACCTGAATATCTTCTAAGGGAATAACTGCTGACTCATCCACCAAACACTTCCTCAACTGAGACACATGGAAAGTGTTGTGGATCTGGCTAAGCTCTGTTGGAAGATCCAACCGATAAGCAACCCGACCCACTCGGGCCAAAACCCTGAAAGGACCAATGAACCTGGGGCCCAGCTTGCCCCTCTTCCGAAACCTGATGACACCCTTCCAAGGTGAGACCTTCAGAAGGACCATATCGCCCACCCGGAACTCCAAGTCTGAACACCTCCTGTCGGCGTAGCTCTTCTGCCGACTCTACACAGTCCGCAGTCTACTACGAACCTGTTGAATCAACTCGGTCGTCTTGAGCACCACCTTTGTGCTCCCAATGAATCGCTGACCGACCTCGCCCCAATAAATCGGGGTCCTGCACTTCCTCCCATAAAGCATCTCAAAGGGAGGTCGATCAATGCTCGCATGATAACTGTTGTTATACGAAAATTCTGCTAACGGAAGATACGTATCCCAACCGCCACCGAAGTCTAGGACACATGCCCGGAGCATGTCATCGAGAGTCTGAATCGTCCTCTCATTCTGCCCGTCCGTCTGAGGGTGGAAAGCGGTGCTGAAATGGAGACGAGTACCCATCTCGTTGTGAAACCGCTTCCAGAATATGGATGTAAAACGGATGTATCGGTCTTACACCGCCGATACCGGCACTCCATGACGTGCCACTACCTCCCACACATAGATATCGGCTAACTTTTCCGCCGATATGCTCTCCTGGATCGGTATGAAATGAGCACTCTTCGTCAATCGATCCACTATTACCCAAATCGAATCTACCCCACGTGCGGTCCTGGGAAGCTTGGTGATAAAATCCATGGTGATGTCCTCCCATTTCCACACGGGAATGCCTAACAGTTGCATCTTGCCGTGAGGCCTCTGGTGTTCTGCCTTGACCTTCCTGCAGGTCAGGCACCTCTCTACATACCAGGCGACATTCCGCTTCATGCAGGGCCACCAGTAATCGGGTCGAAGATCTCTATACATCTTCGTCACCCCTGGGTGGATAGAAAATCGAGACTTATGAGCCTCGTCCATCAACACCTGCCGTACTCCGCCCCAGTACGGTACCCACACTCTCCCATGAAGGGTCAACAACCCCCGACTATCATAATCAAACGAAGCTACTCGGCCCACTATCCTCTCACACTTCTGCCTCTCCTCCTTGAGGCCCTCAACCTGAGCCTCCCTGATCCGTTCCAACAACGGAGTAATCACTGTCATCCTCAGACATAAGTCTCTGATAGGGGCTGCTGTCACCTTGCGGCTTAGGGCGTCGGCCACTACGTTGGCCTTCCCTGGATGGTAAAGGATTTCACAATCATAATCCTTCAGCACATCCAACCACCTCCTCTGTCTCATATTTAGACCCGGCTGATCCATAAGGTACCTCAAACTCTTGTGATCCGTGTAGATGGTACAACGGACCCCATAAAGGTAATGTCTCCAAATCTTGAGGGAAAACACAACCGCCCCCAGCTCTAAATCATGGGTAGGATAGTTAGCCTTGTGAGGCTTCAACTGTCTCGAGACGTAAGCTATCACATGACCTCGATGCATCAATATTGCTCCCATACCTATGATTGAGGCATCACAGTAGACTACAAAATCCTCTACTCCCTCTGGCAGGGTAAGGATCGGAGCCTCGCACAACCTCTGCCTGAGGGTCTCAAACGCTGCCTGCTGCTTAGGCCCCCAACGAAACACCACCGACTTCTTGGTCAGTCGGGTAAGCGGCACTGCTATCTTGGAGAAATCCTGAATGAATCTCCGGTAATACCCTGCCAACCCTAGGAAGCTCCGAATCTCGGATGGAGACTTCGGGACCTCCCACCGCATCACGGCCTCTATCTTGGCCGGATCTACGAAAATACCCTTCTGGTTGACGAGGTGACCTAGGAACTGCACCTCGCGCAACCAGAACTCGCACTTGGAGAACTTTGTGAAAAGTCTCTCCCTCCTCAAAACTTCTAGCACCTCCCTCAGGTGCTCCTCGTGTTGCTCCTGCGTCTTGGAATACACCAAGATATCATCTATGAATACTATCACAGACCGGTCCAGCATCGGCCTGCACACACGATTCATGAGGTCCATGAACGCGGCTGGAGCATTGGTGAGCCCAAATGGCATCACCACAAACTCATAATGACCATACCTGGTCCTGAAAGCAGTCTTCTGCACATCCTCATCTCTGACTCGCATCTGATGATACCTGGAACGTAAATCGATCTTGGAAAACCAAGACGCTCCCTGAAGTTGGTCAAACAAATCATCTATCCTCGGGAGTGGGTAACGGCTCTTCACCGTTACCTTATTCAACTCCCGGTAATCTATACACATACGGTGCGACCCATCCTTTTTCTTCACAAACAAAATCGGAGCTCCCCAAGGCGAACTACTCGGTCTGATGAAACCCTTGTCTAGCAGCTCCTGCAATTGCGTAGACAACTCCTGCATCTCAGGGGGAGCTAACCGATACGGTGCCTTAGCTATCGGCGCCGCACTCGGAATCAGATCAATCCCGAACTCGACCTGTCTCTCTGGAGGTATTCCAGGCAAATCCTCTGGGAATACATCAGAGTAGTCTCGCACTATCGGAACATCATCTACTGCCACCTTACCTTTCTCCCGGGCATCCAAAACATAAGCTATATATCCCGCGCAACCCTGCTGAAAATAGCGCCTCACTCTTGCGGCTGAACAAAGAGCTGGTCCGCGCTGTGGTCTCTCGCCCTGAATCACTAAATCTCCCCCACTGGGAGTGCGAACCCTCACTAGCTGCAGCTCGCAATCAATCACCGCCCCATTGGGACTCAACCAATCCATGCCCACTATAACCTTATTCCCTCGCAGGGGAATAGGGACCAAGTCCACCGGAAACTGCTCGTCGAACAACTGAAGAGAACTTCCTCTATGCACTCTGGCGACCCTCACGGTCCTTTCATCTGCTATCTCGACCTCTAGTGGACAATCCAGCTCCCCTGGAGCTCTACTAAATCTCTTGCTAAGCGCTAGCGATACAAACGATCGGGTAGCCCCCGAATCAAATAATACTGTAGCAGAAATGCCGTTCATAGAGAACGACCCTATACAAAACATATAACCATAAGCAATAATCAATAATAATAATATAGAGATGAAGGGAAGATACATACCCGTCACCACATCAGGAGTCGCTCGTGCCTCCTCTGCTGTCATCTGAAAAGCTCTACTCTTCGCCACTGGCGCCTCGGCTCAGCCCTGTCGGCCATCTGTAATCCTCAAAGTAGCAGGGGCAGGTGCAGCCACCTTCCCTGCTGCAGCTAAACTCGGACACTGGGACTTTTTATGTCCCTTCTGATTGCACTGAAAGCGAATCAGATCTGATGCTGCAATGTAGCAGGGGCCGTACAATCCCTGCTCAAATGCCCAGTCCGACCGCACTTGTAGCAGTCGGAACTCCCTGCCTTGCACACCCCATCGTGCAATCTCCCACACTTGCCACATCGACCGTGGCTCTGCTGACTCATGGATCTGTGATCTGAAACCTTGGGCTTTTTGCCCGAAATACCAGTACCCGAAACCGCCTCCGGTTTCCTCTTCTTCTCCATCTCAAGGTCAATCTCCCTCTCCCGAGCCCGAGCAATCATGTCATCCAACGTTTTACAGCTGGACCGGCTCACAAACTGGCGGATATCGCTCCGCAACATCTCATGATAGCGGGCCTTCTTCATTTCCTCATCGGCTGCATACTGAGGAACGAGAAGAGCGCTCTCCCTGAACTTGGCGGTGATCTCCGCCACGGTCTCTGTAGTCTGGGTGAGGCCCTGAAACTCTCTGGCTAACTGCTGCACCTCAATAATCAGTGCAAACTCCGCCCTGAACCTGGTAGAGAAATCAGCCCAGGTCATGGCATCTAGCGCTGCATCATCTCCAATGGTATGTCCGACCTCTTCCCACTAATCCCGTGCCCTGTCCTTCAGAAGACAGGATGCCAATCTAACCTTGTCCCCCTCGGGACACCTGCTCGTGCGGAAAGCGTTGGCCACATCCGCCAATCATCTAGTTCTCACTATGGGGTCCCGTGCCCCATGGTAATCTGGAGCTCCACATGCCCTGAACTCCCTGAACGTAAGTGTGCGCGACCCCATCATGGCCGCCACCTCGGCACGGAAGGTGCCCAACCTCTCATCCATCAGCTCTAGGATACCCTCCTTGATCGAACCGAAGATCACAGGAGTCTGCTCCAATATGATACGAGTAATCTCTGAAGAAAGAAACTCTCTGGTCTACTCATCCATACGCTCGACCCCCGAGCTTGATCCTGATCCCTCCCCGACACCTGCACTGCCGTCTGCTAGCCTCGAACGCAAAACCACCATTCTGAAACACATCATGAAAACATCAGAAAACTGAAATATTTCAAGGGATCATTGATACTACTACTAGCTTCCTGGTCTTGTCTCAACCTTCCTTGATTCGAGTACGGATCCTCTGCTTTCAGTAGTACGAGCCCATACTACCTTCCACATCTATCCGTACTTTCCTCAAGAACTGCCTTGACTCCACCAAGTCACTTCTACTACTATTGATCTCTGCTACTCTCATCCTAGGCTTGCCCTAGGGAAATCTCTGACTCCACTCAAACCAGTCCTCAGCTGCCGAAGGCCTCCTTGTAATGCTAATTAGCCATCACCTGAATACCATCACATGTGATGAGGCTCAGATAATCTTTCGAGTAAAAGACTCATCCCTACAACGGTTAGACTCAAACAGAAGCTGCACAATAGGGCCAAATCCAATACTCTAAGATTATTCAACCCTGATCACATGTGACGTGACGTATTCACCTAACGGCTAACTCCCATCACCAAGAGTCCTACAAAGCACAAAGCAAGCAGCATTCGGACACATGAAACCACTCAAGCAAATCTATTCTCATAACGAGAAACTGTACTAGCATAAAATGCTAAGCTCATACTATCAGGCATAACCTAAACAGGCTATCCTACTATTGTCTACTCAATACTAGCATGCAAATCTTGTAAAGCTGAAACACATATAGCAGGCACATAAGGCATCCTCCTAGATCCTTAGTCCTATTCTAGCATGTTGTTCTACTGAAACTGACAATCATAACATAACTTGTATGGGTAATTTGGGAGTACTTACTTGAGCTCGGCTGATCGCATGCACCACACCCTTATCTCGTTTAAAAATTCTTTTCTTTCTAAGTGCTTTTCAAAATTTCTTTCGAAAACATTTTTCCTTTTGAAAATCTTTTTATCTTTCCCTTAGTTTGAGTTCAGATACACCCGGAAGTGTATCTGAATCCCTCAAACCAAGGCTCTGATACCAACTTGAAACATCTCAAAAATACGACCCGAAAATTTCATTTTTAATATAACTAAGATCATAAAACTGAGTATCACATAATAAAACCATACGTTGCGTATCTCAAAACCATAATAAAAATACTATGAGAAAAACTGTGTCACAACTGTATCAAAACATATCTAAGAAATTGAATCAACTCCCAGGACAAAAACTGAAGCTGTGGTGTGTGCGATGCCATCATCCCGAGCTCTTCCCTTTACTTGCGGAAGTACCTGAAACCAAAACTGAAACTGTAAGCACGAAGCTTAGTGAGCTCCCCCAAACTACCATACAATAAAAAATAAAGCACATATTGAGCCTTGCCCACTGCATCGGACCGAAGTCCAGAACTGACTGCATCGGACCGAAGTCCGGGACTGACTGCATCGGACCGAAGTCCGGAACTAACTGCATCGGACCGAAGTCCGGAACTGATTGGGACCTTGTCCCCTGCATCGGATCGGAGTCCGAAACTAGCTGCATCGGTACGAAATCCGGAACTGTCTGAACATAGCATAACATAAACACGTATCATCTAACATAACACATATACTGAATCGGACTGAAGTCCGGAACACATAACACATAGACATGCCTGAATCACAAAGACATCAAGCACCGTGAACTACTGCTTCGGACCGAAGTCCGAAACTAACTGCTAGCTAAACGGGTCGGCATTGTGGCCGTAGACCCGTTCCTCTTGGTAGGAAACTCACCTCGTGAACTGGCTGCTGAGTGTATGGCTCTGGAAGCTATCTGCTGTTGCTCCGGTATCTCCCCGGCTAAAATTCCATAAACACACTCAATCAAATACTAATAACTGTATTGGGGTAAAATGACTCTTTTACCGCTGGTCAAAGTCAACTCTCCTGGTCAAAGTCAACCTACAGTTGACCTGACTCGCCGAGTTGGGCCGCCAACTCGCCGAGTCCTTATTCTCACTTCTCAACCCTGCTCGCTGCTACTCGTCGAGTATGGAATCAACTCGACGAGTTTCCTTTCGATTCTAGAACTCAGGTTATCTGCATCCGACTCGCCGAGTCGTATGAACAACTCGACGAGTTGTTCTTGAGCTAAGAAGATTGCCTTGGACTCGCCGAGTTGTATGAACAACTCGTCGAGTCCCTCCATTACTGAGTCTGACCTCCAGCTCACTGAGTCCACTCTACTACTCACTGGTCCCCACTCGACATCACTCAAAAGGGGAAAAAATCGGGGACTCGTGACTCGACTCGCCAAGTCGCATGCATGCAGCTACTATAAACTCGATTCTGTTTGAATCCAGCGCATAAAACTTATAGATCTGGGCTCCCTAAGCTCGATTAACACGTAAAGATTCTATCTTTTCGTGCCCATATGCACCCATGAAGATTAAAAGGCTCAAAAAGCATAATAAAGGCTAGATCTAGGGTTCTCAAGCAAAGAAACTTCGAAAAGGCACTAGATCAGGGCTCTAAAACTCCTAAATGAACAGATCTAGGGATATCTCGACCCAACAAGGCATCCATACAACCATAAAGCTTGGGAAATACATTAAACTAGCCTTAGAGGTGTTCTAATGGAGGTTTTAAGCACAAAACAGAATAATTCCGAGACATACCTCAATGAACTCTGACTTTGGCCTTGGATCTTTGCTCTACACTTCCTCTTTTTGGTCCTTTCTTCTTTTTCTTCTTCAATCCTTCAAGAATCCACACAAAAACACTTTAATCATACAAGGAATGGTTTAGGGTTTCTCACAAGCTCTCTGAGGGTGAAGGAGGTGAGTTTGGGGCACATAACATTGCTTAAATAGTGAGCAAACCCGGGGATTTAGGGTTTCTTCCTGGCAGGCGGACTCGCCGAGTCCCGAATATGGACTCGTCGAGTCGCCGACTTACACGTGCTCGAAATCCCATCTCTACTCGACGAGTCGGGCTATAGACTCGCCGAGTCCCTCTTGAAAACTTCTAAATAAATTGATGGGTTTTGGTCCTAAGAACATCCTATGTGCTCATACAAACCCTAATGCTTGGATCTAGGTTTCTCTATTGTACATGCAAGTTATCCAAGACTATAAACCCTAATTCTAGCATACAAGTAATCATATTAACATAAGAATAGGTTTAAGATGTTACCTTGATTGTTATGTAGTAATAACAATCCCAAATCTCCTTGTATTGACTTTGGAAGGCTTAGAGTCACAAGTGTCACTCCTCTAATGGTTCACAAACACCATAAGCAAGAGGATGAAGAGGAGAGAGGTTAGAGGCTACCAAAACTCGTGTGAAACCCTAGCACGAAGCTTAGCCAAGTTTTTTGGTCATAAGGGATCCACATATATAGGAGGCAATTAGGGTTATCTAACAAGGAAACCCTAATTTGATTGCTTAAGCCCTAAGCAGCCCATGGAGCCCTTTCCTTAAGGCCTTGGACGATTTCATATAGGCTTCCCCCATAGAATTCGTCCACCTTAAAATAAAAGGCAATCCATGGCCCAAATTGCAATTATCTTATAATTACAATTCAAGTCCCTTAAGTTTAATTAATCTCTTTTAGTCACAAAACTAATTACTAATTAATTATTGACTAATATTAATTAAACAATATAATTTCTCCTTTAATATATTATTCTCATAATATATTAATAAATCATATTTAATCCTTTCTCTCCACAATTCATCCTATCAAGTTGCTTTGGGGAAGGCAACCCAAAAGGACCATGCACCATCGGGTCAAGTACATATCGAAATAGTTATGGACTTAGACACTAATCCAACAGTCTCCCACTTGGATAAGTCTAATAACTATTATGCGTATGACTTCAGATCCTGATCTGCAATCGTAGCTTTCCAAAGCCGCTGTCAACTCTGATCCTATCAGATACGCGTGTCCTTAGATAAGGGATCATATATTCCTCCATTCTAGATATCATATAAGACATGATTTCAAATCATTCTCTTTGTACTATTTCTCGATTTCCGATTCATGACGACTGACAAATTAGCCCTAGCCCGGCCGAGCATTTACGTTTGTCATCACTAAATTATCGAGGGGCCCAAAGATATCGCTTTTATCCTACCTTGGATAAAAGGAACGGATAAACTTTGATACAATGCTTGCTTGAACTTACTCACCGAATCACACACAACAATATGTTTTATAACACCAAGTTACTAGTGCGTTTACATATTATCAATGTGCAACCGATTTGCAAGATACAACTCACACATCTCGGTTTCAAGAATATAAGATGTTATCGCCTCACCAATCACTCGTGATACAATTCATGGAGTGATCCATGTGAGCGTGGGTTTAATCCAATGCTCAAATCATATTCATAAGCACTCATGAACGTTGCAACAAACATTTGCTTATGTCTAATACTCTTTTAGACAATCCACACACCAATTCATGACGGTCTTCATTCATATCTACTTCCAACATATGAACGACTGTGGCCCGTTCGAATAATTCGATTATTCTTAATAAATTCAATTATTCTGGAAGTTAAAACATGCAAATGTGAAACACAAGAATAATACTAATCCCATATGGCCTCAAACCTTTGAGTATAAATAAAACTCCTTTTATTTATCACCATATCGATTACTCATTATTTGTCATTTCGGGTAATCAACTTCTTACTTGAATTATTACACTTGTCCCATGCTCTTAGCATGCACACAATGTTTACATATGGTTTTTACTTTTGTGAAATAGATCAAATTGAACACATTTCCAATCATTCTCATTTTACAATTCCAAATCCTTTTTCATAAGTGTGAGAATATCAAATTCTTGTTACTTATAAAATATGCTAGATTCTAACATTCTATGCAATGATCCTTTTGTAATGTCACTGCACCAAAGTCACAAAGACTATTGCCAATGATATTACAAAGTACTCTATCGGACATTGTTACAAGACAATTCCTTAGATGTGATGTCTCTTACTCAAAGTACATTCCTTTGAACATCCTTTTGCATAAAAGTTTCTAATCTAGACATAGATTTGTCAATATTCAATTCCCAATATGGACACGCTTCCATATTTTCCATATGACAACTCATTCTTAATAGAATCTTATCTATTCGTAATGATGTCGATATGGTCCATCCAATATGGAAACTTTTCCATATTTTCCATATGACAACTTATTCTTAATAGAATCTTTTCTATTCATAATAATGTCGATATGGTCCATTCAATACCATGCTTCCAACTTCTCACAAGCAACCAATCCTCGTCGAACTTTGGATTGTCCTTTGATAGTTATTTAATTATTTTAGTTAAAACCGATTCTAGTCCCTTTTACCTCTAAATGCGCTAGTCATTTGGAAAATTTTAGAATGGTCAAACATTAAAGCATTTGCAATCGATCCTATACCCGAAGCGTATGGGACACGACGCATAATGTTTTATTTTCTATGTTCTCAAAATTCGAATTGTGAAGAGGAATGCCGTAATCATGATCGAAATTTTAAGAACACACTATGTACCCTTGACTAAATTTATTAACATTTCTCAACCTAATCCTTTAGATTTGAAATGAAGCATAATATTCTCTCCCTTAATTATAGCAAAACAACTTTACAACCCTTACGACTTTGCAAGGTATAACTCTTGTTTTCTATAATTAATATTGCCAACTTACAATACGTGCCTTAATAATCATACAATCATAACATTTATGCTCCCACTATCATGATGATTATTATAAAACATAACACTTATGCTCCCACTAGCTTCGACATGTATTCATAAACATCTTTAACTTTCAGAAAAACAATACCTATTGAATTTCTTAAGTCCATGTTTCTAATACTTAGTGCTTTGATAATCTTTTATCAAGGCTTCTTAAACTTATACACCGTTGCCTTAGATAGTTCATATGTGTGTGTAAACAATTGCCAAACCTCACAATTCAAATTATGGAAAGGGATACCGTAACCATAATCGAATTTGAGAATGCAATTTTACAATCACTATCTTCTTAAAATCTTTCTTAGTGAAAGCATTTCCTCACAATCATTTTCATGAAGGAGGAAATCTTATGACACTTAGATTTAAACGGTGTATGTGTTCTTATCCATGTGAATTTGTCAAAACCAAAGTTCACGACAAATTCAACCTCATATGGATCGAACTTTCTTAATCTCGATTTCTTGCCTTATGGTAGCACAGCTGCCCACCACGTCTTCCAAGTAGTTAAGCAGCTCACCTTTTCCTATCAATGTACCTTTCATTGATTAAGGTGCCTTGCCTTTTATGCGTTCAAAATGAGAATTCATAGAACTCACATGCATAATTAACTCAATTGGAACAACATAGAAACCAAATAATGTCAACACGATAGGTTGTAAACCTCAACTCGTGTGCTAGTGATGATCGATAAGGTTTATTTGATTTGTTCTTGAAACCTTTCAAGACCAATAAGACTCCCACTGACTCCTTGACATATAAGAATCTCTTGTCAACAACCATTTCTTGACAAACAAATATTCAAGAATTAGTGTAGCTTTTATCAAAACACTTCATAAATGGGTCCTAGTTGGTCTTTGTCTTATCCAAGACATCACAACTTTCCATATTTGATGAATGTTATAAACCTTTCTAATTCTTGTCACTCAATGTCACAATCTTTACTCTAAGACTTGTTTTTGAACGAAATATGATTGACTTCTTGATTTAACCATTTCTTCAATTCTTGATTCCTCTTCTTAGACATACAATTGTGCTAAGACTCACTTAGAGGATCAATTGAGATATGGTTCTTAATCATTAAGACCTATCATAAAGCATAAAAGCTACTCTCCCTTCTTCTTAGAATGGAGAAACTTTTATCTTTCTGCCTACTTGATTCTTCTTATTCGTTCTACTATTGATTTAAACTTTTTCAATCAATTCATAATTACACTTAATCTTGTAAGTATAATCATATTTACTAAACCTTTAGTAAATCATGACGAATATCATTGTTACTCTTATGGTGGACTTGATCAACACGCAACTTTGTGTGCTCGATCTCCTAGTCCTTCACTTGACACTTTGTCAACGAACTAGTCTAATTTCCAAATATGAAATTTCTCATTCATCATGCAACCAAGTTGCGTGATTCCAAATTTCTGTCTAATTGAAACTTGGGAGATGAGAAACTCTCCCTATTTGGCAAACTCTCGACTTTCCATAAATAACATAATAAGAACCAAATCCATTATTGCTAATCATAGAAACATTTTAACATCAATTTTTTTCATACACGCCATTGCAAGGATAAAAGTCAAAATTTATTTTATGCGGAAAAATTTGTTCTTACAATGCAACTCATTGAAAAACTTATGCTAATACATCTTTCTTAGCAATCTAATTCTAACTCTAAGTAGTAGCTTAAGAATCTAATCTTCGAGAAATGTGATCGAAATCCATTCCTTCACGGTTAGATTCTGCTCACTTCTTCCTTTAAGCTCCCTTTCTTTTCTTCAATTCTACAAAACATCAATTGTAATCTTATCACATTATGTATTAAGAATCTAGAATAGAAGCTTAAAAGAGTTAGTTAGTGGATTTTACCTATATTAGAGCCATACATTTCGACTCTCCCATCTCTTAGATCTCTTAGGTAAATGGGGCAGCTTCGTCTCCAATGCCCTTTCTCTTGGCAATAAAAGCAAATTGACTCCTTTGGAACTTGACATGGAACTAATTCAGACATTGCCTTTCTCTTATAATCAAACTTTTTGGTCATAGCATGTCTTTTGTTGCCATCGTCTATATCCATAGAGGTCTTGAAGGCAGATTCACCAATCAACTTTGCTTTTCTATTGCGCCAAACCATTGCTGATTCAGCAGCAATAAGCATATAGGTGAGATCTATAAGGGTCACGTCGCGGTTCATCATATAGTACTCTCTTACGAACTCACTATATGAGTTAGGAAGTGACTGAAGAACCCAATCAACAGCCATTTCCTCACAGACAATGGATCCCAACATTCTTAACCTATCAATGTGTGACTTCATCCCTAGGACGTGTGCACACACCGACTTTCCTTCTTTATGTTTACTTGCCAAAAGGGCTTGAGTGACCTTGAACTTTTCAAGCCTTCGAACTTGTGGGTTAGGGAGAATAATTGGAGGAGGTGGAGGAAGTGAAGCATGATTTCTTGTTCCTCGATCGAATCGTGGAATACCATCTTCATGTGGAAAGCTTGTTCCACGGGATTTGGGAAGACCAAAGTTGTCGAACTTTGACATCTACAAAACGGGAGAAAACGAATTCAAGTTAGTTGATTGATCGAGTCCTTAGTAAATCACCTAAATGAGATACTAAGGCTAGGACCCAACACAATATTCTACAACTCGGGAGAGGGATGCCGTAACCCAAATTGCAGAACATTTGAAGGTAAGTGAATGACGATTCACTAATTTCCACCATGAAAAACGAAAAAGAAATTTAAGTTTTCAATCTATGAAAACTCCTAGATCCTATGAGATTCATTGAACATTTCAATGGCATGTTTAAATCTCGATATGCCCCTCTAGTTTGTGACTGGGATGCCGAGGATCACAAAGCGGGTGTGAATAACCATGCAAACTTACATGGTGCCCTCACATGTTACAGTCACCTATTCGATGTGCCGGTAAACCACACACGCTCCACCGAACTATGACAAACATTGAGTCACCCTTTGCTACCTTTGCTTAGAACCATTTAGTGTGTCGGTAAACCACACACGCTCCACTAACGTCTTCGCAAGGGCACAAAGTGTAATTTCATGGAATTGCATCAATTCACTTTTGCCTAAGTAACTAGGATTGGGAATTTGTAAAACATTTAGTTACTTTAGTAATTCATTATACTTATAATGGAAGGTTTCGTCCTATCCTACCCGTTCGGCTAACGACCCTCCACTAGTCAAGAGTGCGGTGGGTAAGAGTGGATACCCATTCAATCGCCATTTTATAGGCAATTTCCTTAAACACCCCTTATAGACCAGCTTCGTGAATGAGGCCTACTAACGGTAAGACTGACTTTTACTCATACATATATATATATATATATATATATATATATATATATATATATATATATGTTAGACTTTTAATGTTATATATAGTATAGGATGTATTTTACACTTTTAAAATATTAGGTGGTCAAATTTAACAATTATACTTTTAATTCAATTAAATTTTAAACCAAAAACTTTATGGAAACAATTATCCATATTTGATTTATTTAATGATTTCTTGCAAAACAATTTATCAATTTAGTCAAAATAATTAATCAATTATCACATAAAGAAACCATTATCTTATTAATTGATAAAAATCTTCAATTATATCAAGAATATAGTCAAATATATCATAAAATCGGATTTATATTGATCTAATATGATAAAGTAACTATCCTAAAGAAAAAACAGCAAGAAATCCCGAGATATGCTCCATCTGACGAGTTGACTCGTCGAGTCTGCATGGACCCAACGAGTTCAGCTATGGACTCGGCGAGTCCAGCCTCCAGAAACCAAAAAATCGAATTTTTGAAACATATCAAGCATCAATACAATAGAAACCAGTCTAGGCTCTGATACCACTGATGGGTTTTGGTCCTAAGAACATCCTATGTGCTCATACAAACCCTAATGCTTGGATCTAGGTTTCTCTATTGTACATGCAAGTTATCCAAGACAATAAACCCTAATTCTAGCATACAAGTAATCATATTAACATAAGAATAGGGTTAAGATGTTACCTTGATTGTTATGTAGTAATAACAATCCCAAATCTCCTTGTATTGACTTTGGAAGGCTTAGAGTCACAAGTGTCACTCCTCTAATGGTTCACAAACACCACAAGCAAGAGGATGAAGAGGAGAGAGGTTAGAGGCTGCCAAAACTCGTGTGAAACCCTAGCACGAAGCTTAGCCACGTTTTTGGGTCATATGGGATCCACATATATAGGAGGCAATTAGGGTTATCTAACAAGGAAACCCTAATTTGATTGCTTAAGCCCTAAGCAACCCATGGAGCCCTTTCCTTAAGGCCTTGGACGATTTCATATGGGCTTCCCCCATAGAATTCGTCCACCTTAAAATAAAAGGTAATCCATGACCCAAATTGCAATTATCTTATAATTACAATTCCATTCCCTTAAGTTTAATTAATCTCTTTTAGTCACAAAACTAATTACTAATTAATTATTGACTAATATTAATTAAACAATATGATTTCTCCTTTAATATATTATTCTCATAATATATTAATAAATCATATTTAATCCTTTCTCTCCACAATTCATCCTATCAAGTTGCTTTGGTGAAGGCAACCCAAAAGGACCATGCACCATCGGGTCAAGTACATATCGAAATAGTTATGGACTTAGACACTAATCCAAAATAAATAACATGGAAACAACATACCAGAGACGGGTCGTTACACTACTTTTGATTTTTTAACCAAAATAACTTCAAAACGTATTTTTTAAGCTAAACACTTTTTAATTATTGACTTATTTGTTTTTTTTTTTTACCATAAAAGCTAATCTAAACACTTTTTAAAAAACTTATTTTACCACCACTATAAATCAATAAACACTTTCATCTGAAAAAAAAACTTATTTTACCACCACTATAAATCGATAAACACTTTCTAAAACCCTAGACGCCGGGTCACAACCGGGGTTCAATCTCCCTCACCAAATGCGACTTTTGACCCAAGGAAGGTGTTTTTATCCTATGTGTTCATGGTCCTAGCAAGCTTATGGAAATAGATGACCACAACCATGCTTATATGCAGTTTTTAGTCTTCTACCTATTTTAAATATACGTTAATGAAAATTTTTGAATCGATATTTTTACACATTTTTTGATGTTAGAATTCACAACCTATGTATTTCACAGGTGTCAACATACGTTGATCTTCAACATAAGCATGTTAAACATGCTACTAAGAATGACCGATATCTATGAGGTTTGTTGGTTACCCATATTAGTTGTAATTTATATGGTTTTCCCCCAAATTGTTACTGGTACATGGTTAAAGTTCTAATTCATCTTCTTCTCATATTTGTTTTTTTGTTCAGTATTGCAGCTAACAAGCATAAATGAAGAAAACCAATGTAGACCTAATCTCTAAAACATGTAGGTAGGTTTTTATTGTGAGAAATTTAGTGTTTGTGGTGGAGATCTGGATACCAACTTGGATCGTGAGAACACTTTCCGAACTGATATTTCTACCCTATACCTGGCTTGCAAGAAATTCAACCTAGGATAATCCAAGTGGACACTTACGATTCTAGGCACAGAAATCGTAAGCCAATTTGCTAGAGAGATTTTATGAGAGTTTAATGAAAACGAGAGCTAAAATTCGTAACCCCCTTCTGAGAAGGAAGAGCCATTTATATATTAAACAAGATTAGGGTTTTATTAGGGTTGGGCCGTCATTAGTTGCTTTGGAAGCAAGTCAGGATAATCCGGATTTAATGAGGATTTAGGGTTGTCAAACTAACGAGTTTTGTTAGTTTTACCATAATCGCCCTCAAGAAATTGAATTTTCCACTATGTCCCCATATGTAAAATTCGATGACCAGGGGCTCTGCCCCTTGGACCCCGCTAGGGGCGCTGCCCCTAGACCCCGCCAAAGGGGCGCTGCACCTTTGGAAACCTCGGACCCAGGGATGTTGCCCCCGGACCCCCGACTAGTCGTCGAACCGACTTCTAATTCGATCTTATATATGCATGCACTCCGCACAACCCTGTACATATATTAGAGTACAATTTATGAAACTCTTTAGCTCACATGTTAGTTCCAGTTACTTAAAATGACATAATGACACTAAAATCACCAATACTTCTCCCCCTGTTTTATCTCAATCATAAGGCAACAACTCCTTTGATGCATTTAAAAGGGATGGAAATGAAAATAGGTGTATCCAATCATATTTGTTTTGCTTTGTATGTGTTTGCATTTACGAGCGAATAAACTGAATAAAAATTATAAGGGAAAAATGGCACTTTATTGAAATTTTGTTATGCCTTATAATTTTTGGTCTTTTTGTACTACTTAGAAATGAAGTGCCTATGGCTATTAATATGTTCCTCGCAATGGGAAAAGATATGGACCTTGTTTATTTGGTTAAGAAAAGCTTAGAATTTTAGTCATTTTTAAGTGTGGTTTGTTGTATCATGTATGTTGCCCCTTCTTCCCTATGGAGTTGAGAACAACTTGAAATTTAAGTCTTATTTGTTTTCTATGTTGTCATTTCCCCCTAAATTTACAAATTTTCCTGGTTAAATTGGTTCAACAAGGACCATTTTATCTGGTATAATTTCATATGTATGTGTTTCAGTTGATTTTATTTATATGGATGATAAAAGAAATAGACTAATCATATGTTGTTTTTCATCATTGTAAGTTTGTTACTTTCTTCCCTTTATTGATCAATGATTTAATAAAAAACAAATTATACTTCGCTACTTTCTTTTATAGGGTTAGGTTATATTGTTTCTAGTAACTATTGTGTGCCACAATGCACAAATCTGGACCACCGGATGAATAGAATCAACAATCATGATCTGAGGGTCAATGATATTACAATAGGGTAGCATGTATCATATAATCACACAAATTTCAGCAAAAGGGTATTTTGGTCAATTAACCTATTTTAAAAAAGGAAATTTTCGGATTTTAAGGGATCATTAACTCCCTTATTTTTAAAATTTTGGATTTTTTAAATTAATTATAATTAAGTTTTAATATTATTTTTAATAATAACCGATTTTATTCTGTTAGAATGACAAAAAGTCAACAATAAACTAGTAAATATATTTGTGGTTTTATTCTTGCAGAATATGGTTTCATTCAAGATAGCTTTTATATTAAACACTAGTTTATAACCCGTGAAACCACGGCTACAAAATTAATTAAGCTTTAATAGTTAGAACACAAAATTATTAATAAATTATAATCATTAATTTAAATAAATATGTGAAATTATATCACCTTATAATTTGTATTAATTTTATTTTAATTTTTATTGCATTGTTATTAATTTATTGTAATTAAAGTGAAAATTTTAAAATTTGAAATAGAGAATTAATAGGTTGACAAGTGACATGCATTAATTAAGAAGTTTAATAGAGTGACATATGGCAAAGAAAGAATAAAATGTGTATTAATTAGGAGACTTAATATGATGACACATGTCATAAGGATATTAAAACTATTTTTTTATTAGAATAGAGAGGAGATGTTTAAAGAATTATACAACATATTATTAAGAATAACATTTTTAAAGAATACAAAATTTATTTTTTAAGAATCACTATTTACATTCATCCGTAAAGAATAAGACTAAAAACAATTATTACATTTATTCTACAAAAATTATGACAAATAATGGTTTAAGGATTACATTTATTCTTAGAGATTAAAACTAAAAATGGTTTAAAAAGGAAAAATAAAAATAAAAAATCTAACAAAACACTAATACATTCTGAAAGAATATTATTGTTAAGAAACAATTTATAAATTCTGACAGAATACATTATGCTAGAATGCACTATTGTTCTCCATGTTTTCTTCATTTCCACATTAGTGACAACCTCTTCAAAACCTAAATTCACAAAGAAAACATAATCAACTTTCAAATATTAAAAAATTTAGTACATTAAATAGAATAAAACAATAAATTCCGATTGAATGTGGTATACATTCAAATAGAATATAACTATAATTTCTACAAACCAACATCAACAATCATCCCTAAACTTGCAATGTAATTTATTCTGAAAGAATGTAATGTTTCATTATTTAGGATGTCATTCTATAAGAATCGAGACCAATAACAAGAATGGATAACAATTCTTTTATGATAGAATTGGTTACGGGATTCCATTATGTGGTGTGTTTGGTAATTCACTGCTTAAGTTGACTTGGAATTCAAGATTCTATTATGACAAAATTAGAATTCGATATTCCATTCTAGCAAGAATGTTGTAAGGTACATATATACCATGTTTTGCTTTGATGTCTATCGTTGTTTCAATGATCTGAATATAAAGAATGATCCACATTAAGAGACATTAAAATAACCTAACAATCTAAAGAGAAAAAGGACTACAAAATTGAAATAGCAAGAACTTCTTCAACCGTATCCGACTTGATCAGATATGAAATTGACATAGCAAGAAATTCTTCAACCATATCTGACTTGATGTCTAACCATTTTCACAAACACCTTTCGTGTATGAATATAAATATTACTTAAATTTGTTGTTTAGCAATAAGTTTTTAACACCAAACTCACTTGATTATTTATACACACAGATTATAAAATTAAGATAAATAAACAAAAACAACAAACAAATAAAAAAAATAACGATTTTTAGATGGAATAAACATAAAATCAAATTAAATCAAATTGCAACTTAATAAAACATTGGGTGGCTGGGTGGAGATATTATAATAATCCAAACATAAGACCTTTCTTATGATGTTAAAGTGGGTTTTACCACCATTGTACCCGCATAGCATATCTTCGCAAATAAAAAAAATGATATTTTTTACAAAATGTTTGTCGTATAAAAAGAAAATTTTAATGTTTTAGGAGATGATTTTTCAAATAATCTGGAAGTAATCTAATTTATTTTTATTGAAACTACATGTTTATTGTTTAGTCATTGACTTTCTTATGATTGTTTATACAACTTAGCATCAAAAAAATAATTTAATTTCAATTGCCGGCAACAATAAAGTAATTTAATTTCAATTGTCGGCAACAATGGTATGTAGCCTTCACAATAAAAAAAAAAGTTGAAATTAGAGCTTACCTTCGTTGATGAGTGCCGATCCATATATCTATTACATGATGAATGAAAACAAATCCCTTTCCAAGTGAAGATTTCTCCGAGGATGGTGTAGGTGACGATTGCAGCAAGTGGTTCAAGCGGCCTCTTTGGTTGGCGGAAGTGTTTGCAAACGTTTGGTGAAGGTGGGTTTTAACATGGTAAACAAGAAATTGATTCCTAAAATAAAAGGATATTAATAATTACTAAAATTAAATACGGTAAAGATTACTATTATACCCGTTAACAATTTAATATTTGTTAATTTTTGATTGGTGCATTGAGGAACACAATAATTGTTAAAAATATTTGAATCTATCTCTCTTTTTTTTTCTCTCTCTCTTTATATATATATATATATATATATATATATATATATATATATATATATATATATATATATATATATATATATAGTTAGATTATTTTGTTTTTGCTAAGTATTGTGTGCTTGCGTAAAGAATTCTAGGCCAATCATTTGTGGTAAATTAAGAAAGTGATTTTCTTTTTGAAATAAATAGAAAAATAATCAAATTAAAGGGCTTTCGTTAAGTGACCGGTCAAGGAAGGGTAGAATGGTACATTGTGTCGTCATTTAATTAGGAAACGGTAGATAAGTATGGAAGTGATCAACTGATAATCCCAAATATCTCGCATGCTCACAAAATCAAAAACCAAATTCCTTCGGTGGTTGAAACACATTCTGATTTCTTGTAATCAATCTTCAAAATCGGAAGATCCTTTGAATGGTTTTCATATAAATATTGTTGGGTCAAAATATGGTTTATATTCAAATTTGTAAAATACTTATTTCGGATGAGCCAAGTCGATAGGAGGAACCAAACGAATTTACTTTTCTGGGCAGTTGTATTTTTCTGTAATATTTTATGAATTTATGGTCTAGTTTACGGTTGAGTTTACGGCCGTAAACACCTTACGACCGTAAACTCATTTACGGCCCATGTTCCCCTAGTATAAATATAGGGATTATGGTGTGAGGAATAGATTGATGAACTAGAAAGAGTTTACGGCCAGAGAGAATAAGGAGCGTATGTGTGTGAATCTTTTGTATCTGGAGCTTTAATTCATATCAATACATACAAGATTCATATTTTTCTTCTTCTCATTCTCTTCTATTTTATTTGACATCATCCGTTTGATTGGGATTCCGCACCATCAAACGGATCTGATTGATACACAAGCAATTTAGGGACTTACAATTGGTATCAGAGCTTGGTTGTATCAGTCAAAAGGATTTATTGTTTCGTCTGGAATCTGAATAATTGGTGTTTCCGGTCCAAGCTTACGGCCGTAAACACCGAGTTCTTGGGCCGTAAACCCTATTTTGGGGCATTATTTGATCTTATTTTCGAAATATTTTTGCGTTTTTGGATAGATCTCGCAAAAATAAGGGGGGTTTGTTCTTCGTGTTTTTCATAAAAAAAGGTTTTTGATCGAGTTTTGGAGCTTCAAAGTCAAAAAATCGTTGTTTTTCACGTAATCGTTAAAGGGTTTTTGGCCAGAGCTTATGTCGGAAAAAGTTCACGGCCGACGGCAGCGTTTGCGTTTACGGCAAGGGTTCACCGAATTTTACGGCCGATCGGAGTTCTCGGCCGGAAACAGCTTACGACGGCGGTTTGCGTTCGGCTTGCGGTTGGCTTGAATGACTCGGATTGTCTGCGGCTCAGCTCGGTGATCGGCTCAGCGTCTGGTCTCTTCAGCAGCAGCGCGCTTCAAATAAAAAGGACGCGTAGGTGCAGGTGCCGGGTTTCGAACCCGAGCTCCAGAACAATAAGCCTGCGCCTTATCCAACTCAACTAGCTGATTCCTTGTTCTATTCCTTCGAAAATTAAAATATAACCCATCTTTTTCGCACCTACTTTCGAAAATTTGACAGTTTTAACCCAAAAAATTTAATTTCTTTTAACTTTAAATTCCTTTTTCATCCAAAATTAAAATAATAATAATAAATAAATAAAAATATAAATTAAATTAAAATTAATAAATAAAATTATATTTTAATTTTTTTACTTTTATTTTTAACTTTTGACTTTAAATTTTGACTTTGACTTCCAAGTTTGACCTTTGACTTTAAACTTTGACTTTTTCATTTAACTTTTAAATTTTCAAATTTAGCTTTTCAGTTTGACTTTTCAAGTTTGACTTTTTAAATTTGACTTTCAAGGTAGACTTTTTCATGTTTGACTTTTGAGTTTAATTTTTTTAATTTTGACTTTTAAGTTTTATTTTAGCTTCTAGTTTTTTTAATCGATTTTAAGATCTACGAGGGAGTTGAAAACATGAAAGAGAGTCGTCAGGATATCTTAAGACACAATTTCAACATGTTCGATTATATCCCTGGAGAAACCCTGGAAGCTCAGTTGCAGCGATTTACCACACTCACTACTGAGATGAATATTGCTGAGATCTTTTTGACTAAATATGAGATAAACAAAAGGCTATTGAATTCACTTCCAAAATCGTGGGATATGAATGTGGCAGACATCAAGAAGACAAAAGATCTCAATCGTCTTAGTATTGCTGAAGTAATTGAAGAGCTTGACACTTTAAAGAGTTCCGTAAACCTTCCGGTAAATGAAGTGTCATGTTCTCATTCATGTGAAGTTTCATCTTCTCAATCATGTGAAGATACGATTAAATTTCTTCGGGATCAAATTGATTTATTTAAAAGAGAAGTTGAGGACCTGAGATATGAAGGATATCAACTCAGGAAAGGACAGAAACCCCTGAAGGCTGAGTTAGAAGCAAAAACCAAGGACTTTAGGAAACTTCAGGAAGACTACAGTAACAAATGTGAAAACTATGATTATCTAGTTAAACAAAATGCTGAGCTAGTGGCTGAAGTTGAATCTTTGAAAGGAAAGTTTGAAACTGCCAAACTTGATGTTAGAAAATATGATTTCTCAAGTGAGGTGGTTGCAAATATGATAGACCAAAGCATGCAGTTTAAAAGGAATCAAAACAAGGGTCTAGGGTATGATAGTGTACCTCCTCCTAATAATCATAACTACACATCCATCCCTATAACAAAGAAAGAAATTGACAGGGAGGCACATCTTTGATATGGCAAACGAGCTGGATTTGTGTCAGGAGGAGTTATTAATGTTGAAAATACTGATGCTTCTGTTACATGTGCAGGTAAAGTAGCAGAGGATGAAAACAAGGAGAGTTCTTCTGAACAAACAAACGACCCCTTGAACTCTAAATCTGTTGCTTCTAATCAACCTGCCATTGGTAAATACAAGCCACCATTTCAAGCTAAACAGAGTGCCTTTCGCAAGTGTGCATGTGGGAACAACAAGAGACAAGGCCAGGATATGCCACCAGGGGCAGAAAGAAATAACTTCACAGTGAAGAAAAATACATGTTTTCACTGTGGAACACCTGGACACATTGCCCGAAACTGCCCAAATCACGCATACGTTCCCTACTATGCACAAGGGTGGCATAACGTGCCAAGAAGGAGATACTCCAAAGGAAACCCCTCAAGGTCACGTTCAGACAATGCCGACTGGAATGCCATGAAGACCAAGAATTCAACTCCCAAGGCCAAGAATCAAACCTCAAAGGACAAGAATCAAAATCCCAAGGGCAAGAAGGGAATGTTGGCACAGAAGTCTAGTTCAAGAGATGCTCCTGTAAAACCAAGATCGGCTAGGTCAAAGTCATCTCGGCAGCCTACTTCAAGTTCCAAAGCAAGTGCCGAGGCACCCATCGGATCGAAAAAGAAATGAGTTAAACCCAAATATAGATGGGTACCAAAGGCTCAATCTCCCAAATCAACTAATGACTCTAATATTTCTACATCTTCTGTTTGTGATAAGCAGGACATGTCATGGGAGAGAGTATCGTGCAAGGATGACAAAGGTCGACCCAGTTTCAAAATGGATTGGGTTCCAAAGACCAACTGATCCCGCTCTGTGTCAGAGCAGATATGGAGGCATATCATCAGACTTCGGTTTGTTGGTAGTGGTTGTTCCAGGCACATAATAGGGGACATCTCTCAAATATACAACACTCATAACTTTGTTCGAGAGTTAGTGTCTTTTGCGGGAAAGGAAGAAAGGAAGAGATCACAAATGGGGTTAGTGCTTAATGATATGAAGAATTTTCGGATCTGTTCTGAGATTATGCTTGCTGTTCTCAGACCTTCTGAATGCAGATTCAATCGGTGAATTACGGTTTGCGTTTTCTTCTCTATACTCCTGAATTTTTTCTTAATCTGATTTTCTTTAAAGACTAATTTTTGTTTTAGGATAGTTTAAATTTGCGCATTTATTTTCGTTTCTCTCCTATGCACAAATTTAGGGGGAGAAATAAAAACAAAACAAAAATTAGAAAATTTTCAAAAAAAAACATTAAAAAATAAAAAAATATGTTGGTATGAAGTGTGCTTGAGGGAGATTTTTTTTGGGAAGTGATATTATCTAGTGATAACAGGCAACCTGAGTCTGCGTAACGTACCCAAAGTTGAAGGGTCTATGCTCTGGTTTGATGCGTCGGTAGGCACGAAAAATTTTAAATGGACATGACTAGGGAGAGTTGAACTTAGGAAATTTATAGACTTGACAAATCTTGACCTAGTTAGATACGTTCAGCCTGACAATATGACGCTCGGATAGGTTGAGCAGGGAGATATATATGGGAATCTACTTGTCACATTAAATGAACCCGTACTTGGAACCATGATTTAACTTTTCCTCGATGTGCGGATTTTGTCCTTAATTCCGGTTGGATGGGGCGACTGGTAAATTCCGATAAATTAGTTTTGTAGAAATATCATTTCCTTTCTTTTCGTCTGTTACTCATATGTTGTCTCCTTTGCGTGACTTCCAATCCGACCTGGTACACAACATATGCAACTCTATTTCTCCGCAGGCTATATATATATATATATATATATATATATATATATATATATATATATATATATATATATATATATATATATATATATATCTATATATATGTGTGTGTGTGTGTGTGTGTGTGTGAAATATCATTTTCTTTCTTTCCGTCTGTTAGTCATATGTTGTCTCCTTTGCGTGACTTCCAATCCGACCTGGTACACAACATATGCAACTCTATTTCTCTGCAGGCTATATATATATATATATATATATATATATATATATATGTGTGTGTGTGTGTGTGTGTGTGTGTGTGTGTGTGAAATACTTCTTATCTGTTAGCCATATGCTGTCTCCTTTGCGCGACTTCTAATCCGACCTGGTACACAGCATATGCAACCTTCTTCTTCTCAACCCCTCTGAAGTAGTTAGCAATAGAATTCTGAATCTCTTCTCTCTCTAAATGGTTGTCTGCTCACCCGGTGTAAGGAGTACTCTGGAAGTTCTTGATGGCTGGGGCATATCAGGAAGCGGGAAACACGTTCTAGTACAATTAAAATTGAACAAATACAGATTGTCTGTAGATCTCGCTGCTCAATTTAGGTGGACAACAATATCCCTGGTCGTCGTCAGATGAATGGTCCTTAAGATATAGTATCTAAGGAATTAGGATCAGATATGATTTTTAGGAACTTAAGTTAACCTGTCTTGTAACAAATAGTATGTCCTAAATTTGTCATAATTTTTCGTGTTTAAGTGGACCACAATACCGACGATCGACCAGACAAAGATGTGAATATGGAAGGTACCGACAAGTGGATAAAGGCTGTCTAAAAACTTTGATCCCAAATCACTCTTAAAGTTAGATATCATTTTTAATTTTGTTAAATTTCTCATAGTTTCTTCTAATTTAAATATTAGGGGAAAATTAAAAATAATGAAAATCAAAAGAATCAGAAAAAGTTCAAAAAAAATCAAAAAAAATTAAAAATCCAAAAATAGTGTTATTTCTGTTTTATTTCTTGTTCAGAAAAATCAAAAATCCAAAAATATTTTTGTTTCTGTTTTAATTTGTGTGCTAAGTTTTCTTTTAGTTTTGTTTTGTCTTGAAAAGTGATTTCAGGTATAGATAAGACTCATGGAGTTTGTGTTGAAGATTTATGAGCCAAAGCCTCGTCTGTGAGCATCGAACAATTCGCATTCGAAGGAGCAAGAAATGAAGATTATTCTTTCAACATTCAATCCTTCAACCCCAGAAGCAAGGTGAAGCAGAAATTAAAGATTATATGAAGGATTGCATTGAAGCCTCCTCAATCAGTCTGCCGCTATCTTAAACCTGCTGAAGTGATCCTGAAGATTTGTTCTCTCTGATGTTCTCTCTGAAGATTCTCAAGCTGAAAGCGTTATCTTTCAAGAATCAGTACGTAAAGCCTCCTCACCTAGTGTGCGTTCAATGCCAAATTCTGAAGAAAACCTCAAGTGCTCAAGATGAAGTCATTCATTGAAGATTCATATGTTCATCCTGATGCTGTGAAGAAATCAAAGGTTAAAGCTGAAGCCAAGCTCTCATTGAAGATTGACAAGAAGAGCCAGCTACTTTTTAGGGGGAGCTTGTTGGGTCAATTAAGAAAAGAAAGCTATAAACCAAGGGGGAGATTATTGGGTCAAAATATGGTTTATACTTTACTTTTCTGGGCAGTTGTATTTTTCTGTAATATTTTATGAATTTATGGTCTAGTTTACGGCTGAGTTTACGGCCGTAAACACCTTACGGCCGTAAACTCATTTACGGCCCATGTATTTCCGGCCCATGTTCCTCTAGTATAAATATAGGTATTAGGATGTGAGGAATAGATTGATGAACTAGAAAGAGTTTACGGCCAGAGAGAATAAGGAGCGTATGTGTGTGAATCTTTTGTATCTGGAGCTTTAATTCATATCAATACATACAAGATTCATATTTTTCTTCTTCTCATTCTCTTCTATTTTATTTGACATCATCCGTTTGATTGGGATTCCGCACCATCAAACGGATCTGATTGATACACAGGCAATTTAGGGACTTACAATCGACACTTAACCCTAGAAGACGGAGTCAATATTTGGGGGCTTCTGTGAACGGTATTCGATAAGAATGAGGAGTATACGATCCACTTCATTCAAGTCAAAGTTCAAGAACACATCAGAAACGGCCTTGATTCTTGAAGATGACGATAATGATTTAGTTGCCGAACCTGAAGGTAACAATTTTTTTTTGTGTTAGATGATGTTTATTGAGTTCGAAAATGCATTATAGTGTTGGAAGTGTATTTAAAATTAGTTTTGTGTGTATGATTTGTGGTTTGGAAGAGGAATGTTTCATTTTTTTTTGAAATATCTTAAGAATGGTTATTGTTCATTACTGTATGAGTTGAAATTA
Source organism: Lactuca sativa (assembly GCF_002870075.4). Lineage (NCBI taxonomy): Eukaryota > Viridiplantae > Streptophyta > Magnoliopsida > Asterales > Asteraceae > Lactuca > Lactuca sativa. The sequence goes on along the minus strand of NC_056627.2, from coordinate 360,718,239 downwards.
TCGTCCCTTCTACCCGAATGTTCTATTCATATAAACTTAAAGATTTTGTTATTCTCCTAGAATTATTTTTGTTGTTTTATTAGCAAAAATTGTAATGAAAAGTTTTGTAACTAAGTAGTTAATTATCAAGGGTTATATATTTTATATTCTAATGGAATCAAAGGATGTAGATGATTAATGACTTAAACTAAAACATTCAGAATTGTTAGATATTGATTATGTTGAAATGTGTAAAATTCAAGAAGAATAGAATGTTGTATATGAGTGTGACTATCCACATAGATAGTGGATTATATGTCTTCAATTAAAATGTATGTGATTCCGGTAGAATTCTAATTTAAATGTATATGATTCTGGTAGAATTCTAATTTGTAGACTATTTTAGTAGAATACGAGTATATGTATGAATATAAGTATTTCAATATGCAATGGGTTATGTTTCAAAAATAAATTTATGATTTTTTTGTAGTTTATTTTATAATCTGTTAGAAATGCATATATTTTAATATATTTTTGTAATATGTTTTTTTAATTTGTATTCTGTTTGAATGGGAAATTTGTGTGTATGATGATTATGTTATTGAAATTAATTGTTATTCTATTAGAATATATGGAATATCTTATATGTGTACTATGTGTTATCTGTTTTTTATTAAGATATAAATATGAGTTAAATTGAAACTTGTACAACTATTGTATACTATTCTAGTAGAATACGAACATCTGTATGAATGTAAGTTTTTTAATGTGCATTGGGTTATGTTTCAATCCTAAACCTTATTATGTTTTTGTAGTTTATTGTAGACTATTCTAGTAGAATACGAACATATGTATGAATATAAGTTAGCAAAATAAATTGTTATTCTATTAGAATATATGGAATATCTTATATTTTAAAACATTAATCTCTACTATCTTATACTAAACATTATATTATTTATTGTGTGTTGTAGCAGAAAAAGTACATGGAGAAGAAGAACATGTGAAACGAGAAAGAAGGTCAAAGAAAAAGCTTGATAAATCAATTGAACCAAAGAAAAGTCCTAAACCTTTAAATGTACTACTTTTGGAAAGAGAGATAAGGTCAAAGAGGAAATATGATAGAGTTCCCATTTTAAAAAATTTAAAGAATAAGGGAATTGATGAATCTGTCAAAGAGGAACGAGTAGTTAATGTTAGAAAAACAAGTAAGGAATATCCACCTGGTTTAAGATACCTTCCAACCAGAATGAAATGTGATAACATCACTACAGCTGTTATGGGGATGTCACCAGAACAAAAACAAGTAGTATTAAGAATGGGTTTTGGATCAATTCTGCAAGTGAATATTACAAGTTATCCGGGGCAACTAAGCTACTATCTTTTAGATATGTATGATGCCGATAGTAAAAGACTTGTCCTACAAAACTCTGTTATTAAGATAACAGAACAGACAGTGCATGATATGATGGGGTTTCCAATTGGTGGAGAAGACATCAATGAGTTGCCATTGTGTGATAAGGGGAATCAAATTCTGGAAGAATGGAGGGGACAATATAGTTGTGATAATTAAGTTCAATGGTGAGGAGTATTTAAGAAGGATTCAGGCTACAACAAAAGATAGTTTGATGTTTAGGCTTAATGTTTTGACCCTTTTTGTTAACAACTTCATAGAGTCAATGTTGATGGGAGCAAATCAAATAAAAGTGGTAAGGAAGTTGGTGTTGGTAGAAGACTTTTCAAAGTTAAATTGGTGTAAATATATGCTTGATTGTTTGGGATCAAGGAAAAAACTATGGAAAAAGGATGACAAATCAAGCTACTACAGTGGTCCTATTACACTCCTGATTAGTTTGAAATAGTGTTATATTAAAATATAAATTTGGTATTGATTTATTATTGATGTATTGATTAAGTTAATGTTTTTTTAGTTGGTGTACGTGTATAACATGAAGTATTCTATCAAGATAGATAAAGGCTTCCTTTTATTGGGCATATTAATGGTGCTAAATTATTAGAGATTCAACAATTGGAAATCAGTTTGGGAGGGTCCGGGAGGCAATTTCGGGATGCGCATGATGATGTGGATATGGTGGATGAAACAGGAGGTGAAGAACAACAACTGCTCAACTTTAAGAGGGATTTTGGAGATGAGGAGGTAATGTTATGTTTCTTTGTGGATAATTATTAAATCTATAATTACTCTAATTAATATTTGAATGTATATTATGGTAGAATATAAATTTCAATTCGTGGAATACTACTAATTTGTCTATACATTTATAATAGTCAAAATGGTGGAATATTCTTGTAATGTAATTAATAATTAATTATATGTATTGCAGGCATACGTTGCTGTTATAGAACATAATTATGGGGTAATTCTAATAGAGAAAAGTACTATGGAGGTTGCATTGAAGGATGGTTTGGAAAAATTCCCTGATAGTGTGGTGCTGAATGAGTGGATGGAAAAGATAAATGAGCTTTTCAACCAAGTGCAAGAAGGGGCAAGTAACAAAAAAGTGCATGAGCCTGAGTGTGGTAATGAGTTAAATATGAATGATGTAGGTGATGGCGGTGAAGGAAACAGTTCACCTGTTTAAGGATTGATACTTACTGAAGTTAATGTCGAAAAAGAAGTCAATTATAGGCCACCTGCTGATACCAATTATTTAACAATGACTCAGTTTCATCGACTTCCAGGGGTGAATGAGGAAATGATTAAGTTGTTGGATGAAACTAAGTTACAGGTGTATAGAAGGAAAAACCTAATGTTAGGAAGCAGTGGTGATAATGTGGTTGGAAGAAATATAGGAGAAGCTGTTGATAATGCTTTAGAAGATGATGATAACGACAAAAGGGAAAAACGTATCCCTAAAAGGGCAAAAATATTTTGTTCACCCTATATTGAAAGAATTGTTAAGGTTGGGGATAAACTGACTAAGGATGAAACAGGGATATGCAATTCAGTTTTTGTATCTAATAGAGATCATGGGTTCGTATATATATGACTCACTTATTATATTTTTAGAACATAAATATGAATGAATTTAGATTGATTTTATATATAATGTTTGTGACAGGGATGAGATTTAGGACATTGAAACTGGTCATTTGCTCCACCAGGGTTTTGCATATCAATTCAATCAAGGGATGTTTTTGCATTCTAGAGTAATTGATTGTTGGGCTGTGTTTTTGAATAAAATGGAGAACTACAAGTATGAATCATCGCTTTCAAGATTTTTCTTCGATACAACTATTGTGGTATGAATTTAATTTTTAAATTAATTTTAAATTCAAATTTATTTTTGAAGAAATTCATATTGTTGTTGATGTGGGTTTTTACAGACACAAGAGATATTGAATGAATTAAAGCCGGAAGATATGAAATGTAGGCTTTTTGCTACTCTATTGCGAATCTACATTAATAAATTTGATGTCAAGCCAAGTTTCAGAGATGTTGCGCTTGTAAGTTTATTTTGTAAATGTAATATTTGTTGCATCACTTAATATTAAAGTAACTTTATTTTAATGTGTACAAGGTTTTCTTCCCAATAGTTGATGATGGGAAGTATTACTTACTCATCTTTGATCCGAGATCAAGTTTATACTACATAGTAGATCATGTGAAGAGAACAGGAACTTTGGAAAGAAAGTATGGCATGATACCAAAACTGGTGGTAAGATAATCAATAAAATTCTGATCACTAGGTTTTCATTCTAAAGTATGTTATAAAACTATGTCTCATGTATATGTTGTATTTAATGACAGAAAAAGTTGTTTTGCAACTACTAGACATCACAACATCATCCAATGGCAAAAGCCTTAACTTTTAAGGCGGGAAGGGTGATGAACATATATTGGCAAGTAGAAAAAGATGGGACAGAATGTGGAGTCTACCTCATGAGGCATATGGAAAGTTACATGGGGGAAAATGAAGGGCGTTGGGAGTGTGGTCTTACAGGTAAAATGTTGGTGATGTGAATGCTATAATTAAGTTAAAGACGAAATACATGGCAAGATTGTTGACCGATGAGTTCAATAAGTTTAAGACTATGATAGTTAAAGACTTTGAAGCGTTTCGTAAGCTGGATATTTTGGAACAAAATATGCTTCTTCAACAGTCTGCTGAAAATAGGAAGAAAAAAAAACAAGGGGTCGTAGATAAGAATTTGAATTGGTAGTTTGGTTTTTTTAAGATAAATAGTGACAAGACATTAGCTGAACTTTTTTTTTTTTTTTTGTGGTTGTTTAAATACGATTCTGCATTATGTTAGATGTTTGAAAAGGTACTTTGTCTTGTAATGGATTATTAATTTTGATATTAAGGTTGTGTTGATGCATTGTTTAAATTTTGTGATGATGATGTTGTGCTTTGTGAAAAGCAATTTTGGTTGAATGGGAAGTTGTTTAATAATCAATTTTTGATGGGCTGTTTATTAATAAAATTTAGAATTAAATTATGAAGATTTTTTTAAATATAATGAAAGGTTGTTGTTGATAGTGTATGTGTTGATGTAGTTTTTGTAATATTATTATTAATATAGTTCAAGGTTGTTGTTAATAATGTTGTGTGACTGGACTGTTTTTTTACAGTTTTTTGATGTTGATATAATATAATAAATGTTACGATTCTGGCAGAATATGTTATGGTTTTTTATTTTATATTAATTGGATGTCAATGCCAAATGTATATTTAGTTATAATGTACCCTTTTTGAAATTAAGTATGTGCGGGTAAATGTATAATGCATAAAAAATCAAAATCTAAAATTCTTTTTGAATGGTTATGTTTTAGAAATATGAAGTCAAATTCATTGACATCTTATGTTGTGTACCTGGGCTTTTTTGCAATTTTTTTTATGTTGATAGATTAGTTTATATTGTTATTATTCTATCAGAATATGTTATACTTGTATGCGAGTTGGATGTAGATGGTAAATGTAGGTTTAGATATAAAATTCTTTTGGAATGAATCTGTTTACGTAGTATATATTCTTTATGAAAGAAAATATGATATAATTAATACTTGTATATAAATTGTACACATTGTTTGTATACTACAATAAACAATAAAGCATTTTTGTGAAAATGAAAATCAATCTTAAATGTTTGAAAAAAGTTGTATAACTTGCTGTAAGTAAGGAAAATAATGAATATATAAAATTGATCGAATGAATGTTTGCATTACGTGATATGATTATTTTTAAGTAATAAGTAAGGAAAATAATGAATATATAATATTGTCACTAGCAATGAAGGTGAATACTTTATTAAACGACATAAAAGATAACGTTGAATGTGAACCGAAAAAATTAAAATGAAATGTCCTTCTACTAAAACCAATAAAAAAACAATCAAAGAAATTATTTCTCGGCGTTCTTTAAAGGACAATTTCTTTTGTCATGATGAACCATCTGTTGACATGTAGCACACTTTCTCTTAGCTTTCGAGATTTCTTTCTCAATCATCTCTTTTGTAGATTTTAATCTTTTCCCACGACTACCGGATCCTTTGTTACGAATATCTGTAGGATTCTGAATGTCGCTAATATCAGATACTACATCAGGACATACTACGCCTATAAGCTTCTTGAACTGTTCTGCTCTGTTCGGTAGATCATGAGTTGGACAATCGTCTATGAATTTTTTTTCAACTTATTCTGCTCGTCAAGGTATAACTTTAACTTAGCTGCATCATGGCTTAAGAAAGACACACAACGGTCAACAGTTGAAAAAAATATCAATAGCAGTCATGTCGGAATTAGAATCATCAAAAGAGCTATTGAAGCGTCTTTTCAGTAATTCTGTTGGAATAACATCCCTACGCCAACGTTTCAAAATGTACTTTTCAGGAATTTGTTCAACGCCATAAAACTTAAACACACATAATATGTGTTTGTATAAGATCCCTACATGTTCAACATGCATACAAGTACATTTGAATGAACGATCTTTGGTTGAGTGTGTGACCTGGAATATATAAGATGATTAGTGAGTATCTTTAGGTTGTAAGTTTTAAGTGTTTAGATTCGAATGATAGAATGACAATTAAAGTGAAAAAAATATACCGTGGATTCAGTACCCCTTATAAGACAACTGTAATTGTATTCCTCATCTTTGTCATCCACATCGACATCATTTGTTTGCCTAGTAGTTATTTTGTTTTTTTTTCTCCAAAACAATAATTATGTCAACACCATTGGAAGATATCACATTTTTTTGGAAACAATTATCTTCAGCTCTTGATATCTCTTTCTGAACCTGATAAAAAATCTTGTGCGTGTATACATTTGAAGCATGAGGTTCATTCGGACTACGGGTAATGAATTTAGGAAAAGTGGTGGCAGTATTAAAATCATTTAGAATTTGGTTATGTCTTTGTCGTTCCATGACTGATTCAAATGTCATCATAAACATGATAAGATAAGAACCGGTTAATGTAGTGGTTTGAAATGACCAATTCTGACTTTCAGACAGTGATGTAGTTCGCATAAGACCAGACATTGGAATGTGCTTGAAAAATGTGGGGATCCAAGATCTTCGCAAACCATACATAGTATTCAGCCAACTGTTATCTGTAATTTTAAACTCATCCAACATCATACTCCATACATTCTCGAATTCATGTGGTTCCAGCTTAGAATTCCAAATTATAGAGTGAAAACGCTTTCGAAATTTTTGATTGGTGGTTGCATCTTCAATTGATAAAATCTGTATAAAATGAAATTTCATGAGGATCAGTACAATTTAACAGTTAAACCAATTAATTCTGTTAGAATATGAGAAAATAATTGTATAATCATAACATAAAATAAGAATAATATTCGTTAGATGCATACCTTATTTGGCAACTTCTTCTTTGTTATATGCCACATACATAACCTATAATGTGCCAAAAGGAAAACCTTATCTATAGTTTTTTTCAAAGCTAGATCTTGGTCAGATATAACCAATTGAGGTTGTTTTCTAAAAGTTTTCAAAAAAGCTCTAAGCAACCATTCATAAGAAGCTCCATCCTCTTTACTTAAAAGTCCAGCACCAAATGTTACACATTTTTTGTGGTTATCGATGCCAGTGAATGGAACAAAAACCATATCATACTTATTTTAAAAATAAAATATTAGTTTACATAACTGAAAACATTGAAATTGTTATTGTAAAAGTATTAAAGGTTAGAAATACTTATTCATGCTGAATGTGGCATCGAGTGATAGAACGTCTCCGAACGAATTGTAGTTATACTTTGATGTTTCGTCAGCCCAGAATAGAGCATTCAATATTTTGTTCAACACTTTATACTCAAAAGTAAATGATGAGACATTTTTCGTCTTGTCATTCATCTTGTCAACAAGGAATTTCATGTTCCTCCCACCTATGTAACAATTAAGATTTCTCCTAGCATTCTTGAAATCAGAAACCAATCCACCTCGAGCCGAAGGACCGACCTGAAGAGCACTATACAGTCTATGTGCTTTTACAGGACCAATATTTTGTTTTGACAAATTATGAATGAAGATTTACTGGGAATAATCAAGTTTTCTCTTTGAACGAGATAAGTACATATTGCTCTTGCTAAACAACTCGTGATTATGTTGCTCAACAAAATCAGTCACAACATATCTAAGAGTACCAAGAATTATTTCTAAAACAACTTTCACTTTACAATTCCTCCTAAATCAATCTTTCCTTCTTTGAATCTTTTTATGCTGAATGTCCAAAGTATCTACTTTACTAGTATTTGGATTACCTTCCCGATTGCATACAAGATGTCTATTTGTAATAATCCCATTTTTTGTTTTTTGTACTCTTCCAAGCCTGACATCAAAACCAGATTCTAATGCATAGTTTCTATACATTGTTACCGCTTCACCATATGAATTAAATTTTGATGTAACTTTTGGTTTGATATCTTCTGAAACAATCGGGGTCCAATACAAGGTGCTACCAGGAGAAACGTAATCATGTGTAACATGTGGTTGTCCTGTTTAAATATAGCAAACACAAAATTATTATGAAAGAATGATATAAATATTATTCTGAAATAATTTTATTTTTCCTGTAAAAATTTCAATATCCTGAATTGAATTTAGTACCTTTAATGAAATCAATATTAACCTCTGTATCTTCATCAACGAAGTGATTTTTGTCTTCTGCATGATTTGAGTCCTCTGTATGTTCATCGATTAAATATTAACATTTAACATTAAACTTGTTTGTTACAATATATAATCTGAAATACAATGAAAACTTAAACAATATATTTAAAAACTCACCTAAATTAGGATTACCGCTTTCTCCTATTTAAAAACCGCCATCATTTGGTGTATCATTATCAGGAAAATCGAAATCTTCAATTCCATTGTCATCATCACTAGCCAAATAATGTTCCTCATAAATATGATTATTGACATATGGTTCTTGATCGCCCATACCTACGAAATTTCGATAGTGTTTGTATATGCTTTGGAAGTTGAAAAAATAAAATATTATAAACTGTCATACAAAATAAATAGGGATGAAAACGGATTCTATGCAAATTAAAATGCTTGATATTAGTGATCACTAATAAAAATAAATGATTCCGATTTGATTCTTGTTTAGAACATGATAAAGATAAAAATATTCATAAGATACTATATTCAAATTCCAAATATAAAAAATTCCATCAGCACATTAATTTAATTACTTTACAATATTTTATTAACGACATAATTCTATTAGAATGATATATCAATATGTATTCTAAACTCTGCATATTATCAGAATGACATAAATCTATTAGAATACTCTACCAATATGACTTATAGAACGTATCAATTTGTGTTACCTCGAATCAATTAATGCACACATTGAATATCATTTTGAAAGAATTATATAACAATATGGCTAACAAAAGTGTTTACTGTGTGTTATATCCAAATCAATCTACTAGAATATTATAGTAATATGGTGTTGAAGACAATTAACTCTTAAACTATTTAAGTTCAATTATTTGTATTGCTCATTGTTTACAATATTTTTTTTTGACATTATGTGTTTTGATTTTATGAAACATCATACATTTTAATGAAATATAATGAACATTATTTTTTGACATTATGTTGGAATGAGAACTGTAGTGTTTTACTCTGATATTCTGTTGGAATGATAAACTGTATGATCCTACGAAACATAAAAATACCAGAAAACCACTGACATATTATTAGTTGTAAACATAATAATTAAAGCAACACACCCATAATTCATCAAACAATAATTTTATTACACTGAACTGAAACTTAATAATACCATATAATTCATCAAAAACATACTTTTATTTTACTGAAATCAAAGTAAATAATATATAAAAACGACTAATTTGTTGAGTTTCTTGTAGTTCTATGCTTTCTTCAATCCAAACGGACAGTTCCTGCTATCATGACCAAATCCAAAGCATTTTTTACATCTTCTTTTTTCCTTCAGAACTTCATTCACCGGATTCTTGGGATCATTGACATTACCTAGATCCTTCCTTGGATTTTGATCTTCGTTTTCCTGGAAGATTATCATATTTGATATATATATATATATATATATATATATATATATATATATATATATATATATATATGTGTGTGTGTGCGTGTGTGTGTGTGTGTGTATGTATGTATGTATATGTAAAAGCAGTAAAAGGGTGTGTGGGGGACGTTTGAAAAATATCTTCATTATCATATAGAGATGTTGTTAGTAATGTATGAATACCTGGTTCCGATTTCCATTATGAACATCCATCGATTGTGTAAAACAAATTGATCAGCAACTAATGGAATCGACAATTGTGATCTGTAAGGGGGGACGTTTGCATCGAATATATAAATAAAATTAAATTAATGATAACTAAATCAATCATAAATCATTGTCTAATATAAAGGAATAAAAATCAGACTAAATAAAGAATTTAAAAGGAAAGATTACATAATTATCCTCAAATAATAAATAAAATAATTAATAATTTGTTAAATTGTGATTGGTGCATCCATACACACACTACTTGTTATAAACATTTGAAACTAACTCTCTCTCTCTCTCTCTCTTTCTCTTTCTCTCTCTCTCTCTCTCTCTCTCTCTCTATATATATATATATATATATATATATATATATATATATATATATATATATATATATATATATATATATATATATATATGGTTAGGTTATTTTGTTTTCACTATCTATTGTGTGCATATATGACTGATTCTGGACCAATCATTTTAGTTATTTTAAGAAAAGTAGTTAATGTATATTACATGTTGAAGATATAATAGGTATTAATTACATCTTTAGCATTTAATATGAATTAATTACTTTCTTAAAATAACTAAAATGATTGGTCTAGAATCAATCATACATGCACACAATAAATAGTGAAAACATTTGAACCTAACTATCTATCTCTCTCTCTCTCTCTCTCTCTATATATATATATATATATATATATATATATATATATATATATATATATATATATATATATATATATATATATATATATATATATCAAGGGCATTTTTGAAAATTGATTAAAAAAGCATAATATTTTTTCGGTCTATATGAAATGACTTTTAAATTTGAAGTTTTTTTTTGTTTAAAGTACACTCATACTACCAAATAATTTTTCTTTTTTGTTTAAATTGATTTTTTTTTTATAAAACTAAAAATTAGAGGCTTCCAAAAATCCGCCAAATAAGTCCATACCAAGAATATTTTTCAACGATCATAAAACAAAAACTTACTGATTAAATAAAAAATACTAATAGTTGCTTTTCTTGGGCATAAAAAAGAAATTACAAAAGTTTCATACTTGTTAGAATCGGTCCAGTCGGAATAACTTAGCATTTTTGTCGGTCTTTTTGATACATAAAAAAGATTTGACATAATAAAGTATGACTGGAAACTAAATAAAGCTATTTAAGTATTTATATCAATATAAGTATATTTTAGAAGACTTTCCACGTGTTCTACAACTTTTACTGGTTCAACACTTCAACCAATTTTCATATAAAGTCGATCAATCTTTATGCATATGTTTTCAAAGTGTAACTTAGGCATCCACAATGGATGCCCTTATAACATTTGAATTGAATCTCAATAAAAATGATTTAAAAAAGTTAACAGATATGTAATTCTACTGCGCATATACGACCTATTCCATTTTCAAATCCTAATAAGTGACTATGAAACATTCCAGTCAAAGTCAAACTATGTGGTAATCGCTAACTCTATAAATAGCTCCCATTGTGATGCAGATTGTTCATAAATAAACCTTAACAATTTTATCCTACAACTTCGTCCTTTTTCTTATTTTGACAGAAACAACACAAAAAACATGAGATCAGAAATCAAAAGTTTGGCCATAATGGCAGTGTTTATTTTGCTGTTCATAAGTTTGGAACCAAATAGAGCCTGTAGACTTTTGAATGGAGGATTTGAAGAAACATGGATGAAGACTGGAAACCTTCTGTTATCATCTCTACAAAAAGGACCTGTTCGGCCGCCAGGGAACGGATGTTGTAACACAGGTGGCTGTGGTAACCCTTGTGTCGGCTCCAGGAAGGTTGTTGGCCGTCTTCATAGTGGTGGTGCTCCACCGCCTCCACCACCATCACTGACTCATACTCCAACTTCTACCGATCAATGAAACCAACAAATGATGTTGGTGCATGCATTGGATTACCGACCTTACAAGAACTCTTAAAGCATTTTTCCAACAATTTGTTGTTTTTATTTCTTTTTATTCCATTAATTTATTCATGATCCCGTGTATAATTTAACTAATTGTGTTCGTTTGAGTTTTGGTAAACAATTAATAAAACTAATGAATGGTGCATTTTTTTTTAACTAACAGTTAATGCTGGATTTTATAATTGCCAATCATTTTGTAATTTTCAATCTAAATAACTAATATAATTACCAAAGGGCCAATGGCCTAGCGGTATGGGGTTCAAGTCTCTATGGAGACATAGGTGGTTATTTAGGAGTAGATTAGTTAGTTTGCTGTTTAAAAAAAAAATAACTAATATAATTAAATAAAAGTCCATAATTAATATGGAGGGTATATTCGTTATACTAACAAAGTCATTAATTTCATCATAATTGTAAATCTCTATAATTATAAACAGTTATCTGTATGTCTTTTTTCCTGCTCCCCTCTAGTTTCTTACTAGTTGGGGTTCATTTTAATATAATTTTTCTGTTTTTAATAAAAAAAATAAAAAAAAATCAAATTTAAGAAGATTATTAAATATATAGTTAAGTAATTCCGTTTGAATACATATTAAATATATTAGATTTTTGTATTCTCGTTGTATATTCAACTAGTGCAGGGCCGACATAGGCGAGTTAGGCAGGCCTAAGGCAACAAAAAACAAGGGGCATAAACTTAGCCCATTGTATTATAGGTATACGTATTATTTTGGCCTATAAATGTAGCCCACTAAGTAGTGCGTTGGATTTTTGCTACCCGATCGACAACAACCTTTATCGAGGAGGCAAAGAAAGTGCGAGAAATTGAAATGCTTATGTGCAGATCTAAAATCCAATTGGTGCTTATAACAATGAAGAATAGGGATGAACATTTGGATCAGGGAACCGGTCGGAATCAGTACCGAAACTGGACAGAACCGGTCCAAACGTATATGAAGCCCGGGGTGAAAAGAAAAAAAAAAGTCTCTTAAAGACAAATATAATAAAGATTTTAAAAAAATATCATTTATTCTTCACTATAGATACGCTCAATTAGCAATAACAATCAAACTAAATTGTTTATCTTTTGAGCTCATTTTAGTTTGAACCAACTTAAGGGCCTAAAAATTATTTATGTAATAATTTCTTTTTTATATATATACACTACATTGCCAAAAAATTTTGGGCCCCCCGGAGACGTGAGCCCTGGGCGGTCGCCGGATAGAACCGATCGGGTCGGGACCGGAACGATATTCTGGTGGATTTTTGGAACCAGGAGCCGGTAGGAACTGAAACCGGTAGAACCGGAAAAAAGCGGTAGAACTGGCAAAAACCAGAATCGTATGTTGCTATTTCTCGAGGACCGGTTCTAACATTGAAGACACGGCAAGAACTGGTAACCGGCGATCCAGTTCAGTTCTTATTTTCCACCAAATTCGATTCCCGGGCCGGTTCTGGTTCGTTCGAGTTGGGTCGGTTCCGGTGCTCATCCCTAACAAAGACTCTTAACTTAATAATCAAGATGTGTTGATGACGAGGACTCGAATCTCTCATTAGTGTCTTTCTCTATACTCCTGATTTCTAGATACCTCTCCAACATTTGATTATTTTTTATATAAACTCTATCACCTATCCGAATTATGAATTCCTTTCCGGCTTTCTCAATCTAATCGATTTATTGATAGTGGATACCTTTTGTCTAGATTTTTGACTTCTCCATATCTTATTTTAATTGATTTTTGTGACTAATGAGTACTAACTATTAATCTATAGTGAAGACAGGAGTTGGAGAGTTGGACTTCAAAGTTTGCTTAAACCTTAAGATGTATGATTTTCTATTTGTCTAATATGTGTAATGATTTCTCTATATATCTACATTTCTGATTATTGTATTGTTCTTGTAAATACAAGCTGATTTTTGTCTTTATGATTTTTATCTTATTAATATGAGCTCATATCTTATGTTTCATAAAGTATTCTGTTTTTTGATCTATCAAGAGATTATATAATTTCGAATTATGATATATTTACTTGAAGTAGGCTCGAAACCTCCAATGAGCTTTTAACTTGGTGATGGTACTATATTTTTAGAATCATAGCGAATTAACTTTAGATGTTGGCACCTAACGACTTACTAGGTGTGTTTAATAATGCAATTTTGAGGAATTAAAGACAAATGACTAACAAATATTTATTTTTCATCACCGCAATATGCTATTATTAATGTACATGTATGTTATAAAGTGGTTTCTTAAGTAAGCGATTTGCTAAGAGAATTAATATGTTTCCTAATGTATTGGTTGCATATAAGATTTTGATGACAATACTATTTACGATTGCTTCTGTAGAAAGATTGAATGTATTAGGATTGAAATTATTGATAAATCTTATTTATAGGTTCCTAACAATGACTATGAACATAAATATAAGTTACACTCAAAACATAGTAAGTGTAGCTTAACTTACAGAAATTTCTTGCGAAAACTTGGAAACTTTGTGGGAAGAACTTTGACACCAAAAACGTCTTTTTTGTCGGGCTCTCTGATGCTCTAGCGCCTCGATAAAGTAGCTAGAAACTCGGGAAGGTCGGGCTTGGAGTAGGGAAAGGTTTTCCAGAGAGAATGGAGTAAAATTCGTGAAGAAAATGAGCAAATCCGAGTTCTATTTATAGTGTTGATAATTAGGTACTCTAGGGTTTATACTGATACTAGGAGATTGTTTGATGAATGCAATAGGGTGGCACATATTTAAGACTACATAACCTTAGAATGTTTGGTTCAACCTTATTGCTTGTTCTTGTTTGATGAAGGTCTTATGGTAGGGACATCTATTTGAACGCCTGTCTTATTGCAATTATGTACGACCTGCATTCGTAGAACAATCTATCGGCCTCAGTAGAGAACTTTTTGGTATGTATAGGGAGTAGAATCCTAGGAGATTTGGGATGATTTTTGAGGAAAGTAAGGATATGTGTGGAGGTAGTATGGGCCCGAAATATTGAAATCACATGATCCATAAACAAATCGAAGAAAGTCTAAGAGATTTTAAGAAGCTCATAGCATGAGAGATTTTGCGTGTGTATTTTGACCATTCTGTTATGTTTTTTATTCATAATGGTGATGACTCATCATGGAGGAGATTTTGGTTTAGGTTCCGGTGTTGAACCTAGAGATATTGAGTTGTGTGAACTGTTTTGTAGGACATTCGTGGCTTATTTGGTAAAATCAAGGAGAAGTTGATTGAGATGATGGATGAACGTCTACGGACTCTTCTTGCAGAGCTAGAAGTTGGTCAGTTTGGGGCACACACTCTTAGTTTTTGAGATTTTCGTGCTTGTGGGGCTCCCGACTTCTTCGGATGAAGGACCCCATTGCCAACATACATTGGATTGTGGATCTAGAGTGTGATTTTGGGACTAGATTCTGTCCTGAGGGTTCAAAGACTAGATTTGTTGCTTGTTTGACTGGTGGGAGGAGGTGTACCATGTCCTTGGAGTAGAGACCATCGAGGCGATGACCTGCCAGATTTTGTTACCAGATTCAGGGCAGAGTTTGTTCCTGCTATTGAGGTTCAACAATTTTCTAGAGAGTTCCAAATACTTTTCTTTCTTATTAAGACATTATACTTCTAAAAATCTACCCATTATAACCATGTACATTGCTTTGTATCCGATTACATTGCTTTGTATCTGGACTACATTACTATAATTGGTAGATATTATACTTTTAACAATCATGGATGGCCCTAATTCACAAATTCCTAGTATGAGACTACAATGAATGAGCCTTCACTGTGGTGCAAGGTCACAATTCATATGACCTGATGCCTAATATGACATCTTTCATAAATAGAAAGACATTTTGTCATGATTTATGAAAGCTATTAAAATTGGTATCCGAAGTAACAGATCCAGCATATACTCCATCTGATCTATCAACTTCATTTTGATATGGAGCAATTCAAGTTTGGGCGAAAAATAACAACCGATTTGAACTATACTAGAAAGCATACTAAATATGATCTTAAGAAACCATAGGTGGCATATAAACCTATGGTTTTTGCTTTTTTTTTTCTTTCGCGTTTTTTGAAAAAAATGTAACTAATGCTAATAGATTTCATACTAAACAACAAAAGGTAAAAAATAAATAAATAAATAAATATCGTAGAATACGAGAAAACTGCCTGGTTGTTTCTTAGAGCCGCCATTGAAAGAGTTTATTTAGTTTCAAAGAATGGAAAATGATCTAAATGAAAATTTTCGACTTTATATATTCTGGGCTAATGGACCTTCAAACAGTAACCCAATGCCCCTAAAAAATAGTTTATTTAAAACTGATTTTAGCCAAACCATACATTTCAGATTGCAACAGTAGTTTTTGCTAATCATCTACAGTTTTCATGGTTATTTTTAGCTAAAGACTAGTTTTTGGCTATTAAATGAAAAATAATTAGGAAAAATGATTGGATTTTTAATTTTAGCTTAAAGAATTGAATAGGAAAAGAAAACAATTATTATTCAACATCTCTGCCATATGAAATTATTATTTTAGTCTCAAATTTATATAAAGCACTACTAAATACTTGTTTTTCCTAGTAAACGCGTTCATATTCTTCCCAACGCAATACAAATAGCGAAAATCATATAACATTTGACTATTAATCAAACATTATAAGTTGACAATCGATTTCTCTCATGCATACACAAATGACTAACAAAAAAGCATGGTTATGACTATATATTAGAAAAATAATTATTTACTTTTTCAAAAATTCTATTCAAATAATATTAGTAATTAAACGGAATTAGGTAGCTTTCGAATATAACCGTCGGTTAATCGAAATCAATCTATCGTAGATAACTACTTTAAAACTTTAGCCTCTAGCATTTGATTTTAATAAGGATTATTACTTTATGAAAAATAGTTTCATATAGTACATACAAATATAATATTCCGAATCGACCTATTCAATTTCCAAATCGTAATTATAGACTAGAAATATTCAAGTCAAAGTCAAACTGTGTTGTGATTACTAACTCTATAAATAGCCCTCTCCTCTCAATGCAGATTCCTCATCAAACCTCAACAACTTGTCCATTTTCTCCCTTCTACCACTGCATTCATTTCGTTTGAAGCAAAACAGACACACACACACACAGTAGAAACATGAGATCAGAAATCAAAAGTTTGGCCATAATGGCAGTGTTTATTTTGCTGTTCATAAGCTTCGAACCAAATAGAGCCTGTAGACTTTTGAATGGAGAGTTTGAAGAAACATGGATGAAGACTGGAAACCTTCTGTTATCATCTCTACAAAAAGGACCTGTTCGGCCGCCAGGCAACGGATGTTGTAACACAGGTGGCTGTGGTAACCCTTGCTGATGTTGGTGCCTGCACTAGATTACACCTTAGAAGAACTCATTACTCATGCATGATTCTTCTTTTATTCCATTCTTTATTTGTTCATGATTCCGCGTATATGTTAACTAATTGTATTCGTTTGACAAACAATTAATAAAATTCATGCATGGTGCATGCACTTCTTAACTATCAGTTAATGCTCATGAAATTTATTATTTTGATTACCACACTTACACTATATGTAATATCCTTAAAAAGGGGAGAAATTATATGCATTGTCGTGTGTAACGAGGAATAGGTGTAAATGGAACTTTCACAGTATATGATGATGAAATGATACAATGAAAAGTTTTCATGAGATGGTAAGGTTAATTGTTATACAATTGATTAAACTCTATCATCATGAGATGTCATATTGATTTTCAATGGATTTGAAATTCTATACCCATTAAACCCTTCAATGGAAAAAAAGAAAAGTTTTATAACTCTTAAATAAATAAATATTTAAATATGTTTCATTGAATTTTGAAGAGTCCGATGTATTGTAGGAAAAAAATTGATAGTGTTGTATAAAATATAAAATGTTAACGTGATAACTCATTGAGTTCTATGAAATTTGATACATTGTGGATGCCTTAAAAAAACATGGGTTGATGAAATGTTAATTATCAAGTAAGATTGTGACTTTTTATTGTTATATTATCATAGGTACACATTTATGGGCTCATTTGAATTTGAACGTCCACAAATTAATAAAATCTGATATATTTAATATGACCTTCTCAAATTTCAGTCATAAAGAATATAGAAAATACTATCATGAAATCTAAATCCTAATGTCAAACTACTTTTCGTGTGTATATATATATATATATATATATATATATATATATATATATATATATATATATATATATATATATATATATATATATATATATATATATATATATATAGAGAGAGAGAGAGAGAGAGAGAGAGAGAGATAGATAGAGATAGGTTCATTTGAGACCATCTATATTTTGTAAGACATGGGGACCAAATCTTAGCCTTTGATCAAATTTGATCTTGTGGCTCATAAAAAAGGGATTAACACTAATTAATCTAACTGATTAGTTAATTAGGGGTAGATTAGTCACTAGGTTAAATTTAAGATGATCAGATATCAGGTTAGCTTAATTTTCACGTCATCAAGAAATCATCTCATCTGTTCCGGGTTTTTTACCAATTTATGCAATGAATCAACATTCCTTGTTCTTCAATTCAATTTGATCGACATTCTATCTCCAATCTTATATTCTTTCAACCGATAATCGATTTGATTTGGACATTGATCGAACGATGCTAAATAATAGCTTTTAAATTCACGATTTTTGTGTTTTTCGAGTTCATGTTCTTGATTCTTCTACGTCTGCAACTGATAATCTGAGTGATTGATGTTTATGTTCATGTATCGACAATAGAAGATTTTGATCAATTTTAACTCCTTGATCATCGATTTCGGTAGAGGTTCAAGTGTTCAACGATTTCTACTAATCTTTATCTTCAACAGTTGTTTACCATCTTTCAAGCTATGAATTTTACTCAGCACCATGAAATCGTCAATTGATCAAGGTTTGAGTTTTCATCGATTTCACTGTTACTTGCATATAACATATTTAATTTTTAACCTAGTTCATCATCAAGCTATTATCGATTTCTCCAATTTATATATTTATGATTTGTGATTTCAGCAATCAAACATCATCTCTTGTTGAGAAATCCAATTCAACAATCAAACATCATTTGTTGTTGAATTTGTTTGACCTAGAAAACAATTTAATCTATAATATGTTATTTGACAATGCATCATCTATTTCATTGTTTAATTTTTAACTTTCATTCAATCATCATGTACATACATTTATATATCAATAAGTGGTATAAAGGATATGCATTAAGATTTGGTTTTGATATTAGAAAATCAACAGAGAGGAAAAAATGGAATCACAACTTCGAAATATTTTATATGCAATAGAGGGGGATTGCCAAACAGTTATACCTTAGACACGATTAGTGATGATCATAACAAGCAATTGAGAAATAGTAATTGTAAACGCACAAATTGCAAAGCCTTTGTTGCATTCAAAGTTATACCAGATTCTTCAGAAGTTTACCTGTGGCGCTTTGGACAACAACATACCTACAAATTGATCAATCAAGATTGTATGCATCTTTCACGAGCTAAAAGTCAGTTGGATGTTGTTGATCAAGATTTTATACATAAGCTTTCGAGTGCAAAGGTGGGGGAAACTACAACATATAGGCTAATGTACGTTATAAAAGGAGGATGTGAATTTGTTGGTGGACTTGAGATGGATTGGAAAATTTTTACAAGGGATATAAATTGTCACATTGGGGGCACTGATGCAAATTTGTTGATTATAAAGCTTAAGAATCGTAAGAGAATGTTACAAATTTTACATACGAATACAGATGCGACACGAAGCAGTTAAATGCTCTCTTTTGGGCCGATGACACTTCAATACAAAACTTTAAGTTATTTGGGGACGTTGTTTCGTTTGACGCAACATATCGTACACACATGTATTTATTCTAGAATTATAAACATTTTTTAGTTATATATTCTAATGGTCTTCTTTTGTGTTTTTTAGGTATTATATGGTATTTGTACCTTTTACTGGGATTGATAATCACAAAAGGTGTGTGACATTTGGAGCTGGTTTGTTGTGTAGAGAAGATACAAATTCCTATATCTTGTTACTTCGGTCATTCTTGAAGTGTTTTGGAAAAGCACCAATCATGGTCGTGATTGATCAAGATCCAGCAATAAAAAAGCTATTGAGATAGTATTGCCACACACAAAACACAAAACATAGATTTTGTATGTGGCATATCACAAGTAAACTTCCATTGAAGTTACTAACATTATTTTTATATTCTTATCAATATAAATATGACATTATTTTCAATATAAATATGACATTATTGTTATTTTCTTATCAGAATATTAAATGAAATATTTTTTGTGATTAGAATAATATATTAAATGAAATGCCTTTTTATATTGTATTATATTCTTATCAGAATATTAAATGAAATATTTTTTGTAATTAGAATAATATATTAAATGAAAAGCATTTTTATATTGTATTATATTCTAACAGAATAATATATGAATTGTTTTTAAAGGTAAGTTGGAAAACAATGAATGAATCAGATTTTAAGGCGGACTTCAACAGTATAATATGGGACTCCAAAATTGTTATGAAAGATTTTGAAATGAGATGGGATGCATTAATGGTAAAATATAAGTTACAAGATAATAAATGGATGAAAGATATGTTTGATTTGAGAAGCAGTTGGATTCCAGCCTATTTTAAAGATGTACCGATGTCGGGTCTAATGAGAACAACTTCTCGGTCGAAAAGTAAGAATTCCGCATTCAATAGGGTATCACATCGTGGTTATACGTTAAACAATTTCATGAATGCTTTTGAGCCTGTTATGGAAAGGCAAAGGAATAGTCAGATCAAATTTGATTTTGATACATCTACTATGATTCTAATCATCAAAACACCTCTTGAAGATATGGAGAAACATGCATCTATGGTATACACTAGAACTATTTTTCTCATGGTGCAAAGGGAGATTCTTCAATCACTTGTTTCTTGTTCACAGAAGAGTGTTACTTCAGGCATTGTTTCTGACATATGCATTGTCAAACATAAAAAGACAAATCTATCAAAGAAGAAGATAGTAGTTGAAAAAAAGAAAATTTGAACATCGATAGTGAATAGAATTTTAACACAAGTGAAGGTGATTTCGAGGTATTGTTGACATTTTATAATTCTAATATTATAATTTTTATTACTAAATTATTGTATTTAAATTTTTATATATTATTCTAATTTTTCTTTTTAGAATATACTTAATATCCTAATACTTTTGAAACAGGTTGAATTCAACAGAGAAGATCTAACGGTGAAATGTTCATGCATGCTTTTTGACCGGGTTGGATTTTTTTGTAAACACATCTTCTGTATTCTAAAGATTTATGACATACAAGAGATTTTGTCAAGATACATTCTTAAGAGACGGAGAAGAGATATTATCCCCACCACAGTTTTGAAAAGGACTTTTAGATATGGTGATTCGTCTGGAAATGTTGAGATGGTTGCATACAAAGCTTTTTCCATGCTTGATCAATGCTTGTCTTCATTAAGTAATAATTTTTGGATTAGTGTCTAAGTCCATAACTATTTTGGTATGTACTTGACCTGATTATGAGCATGGTCCTTTTGGGTTGCTTTCACCATAGCAATATGTAGGATGAATCAAGGAGAGAGAGGTTTAAATATGATTTATTAATATATTATGAGAATAATATATTAAAGGAGAAATCATATTGTTTAATTAATATTAGTCAAGAATTAATTATGAATTAATTTTGTGGCTAAAAGAGATTAATTAAATTTAGGGGACTGGACTGCAATTATTGGATAATTGAGTTATTGGGCTAAGGAATGCTAAAGGAATAAGGGGTGAACGAAATTATGATGGAAGCCCATCATATTTCCGTCCATGGCCTTATCCAGAAGGTTCCATGGGCTGCTTAGAGTTTAAGCTGTCCATTAGGGTTTTGACTGAAACCCTAGCAGCCCACACAAGTATATAAAGGACCCCTTAGGCTCCAAAAACATGGACAACGGATTCTCTAGGGTTTCTAGTCGTTTTTGGGCAGCCTCTGCTCTTCTCCTCTTCATCCAAGTTGCATATGGTGTTTGTGACTCCATTAGAGGTGCAGCACTTGAGGCACTAAGCTTTCTAAGGCCAATCCAAGCAAGGAATTGATTGTTATTGCTATATAACAATCAAAGGTAATTATCTAAACCCTAATTCAGTTCATAATATGTTAGATCTAAGTTTATTAGTCTTGGATTCAAAGCATGTACAATAGAGAAACCTAGATCCAAGCATTAGGGTTTGTATGAGCACATAGGATTGTTCTTATGCTTAAAACCTATCAGTGGTATCAGAGCCTTGATTGGTTTCAGTTGTATGTGATGCTTAACTGCTTTATTTGATGAAAATCGAGTTTTTGGCCCCTGCCCGACTCAACTCGGCGAGTCAGTATCTGGACTCGACAAGTTGACCCCTACTCGGCGAGTCCAGGTCTGACTCGGCGAGTCAGTTCGTCAGGCAGAGGGATTTTTGGGTTTTGGCTGCTGTTTTGACTTGGACTTGATGCTTAATTTGTTTTATGAAGTTAAAATCCGAATTTTATCTTAATTAAGTGTTTATCCATGCCAAAACAATAGATAATTTCAAATCTTTTAAATATTGGTTGTTTATGTGATAAATATGGATTATTTAAAGTTATTTGGTAATTATCTAATGACTATAATTAAGATTAGGTCAAATATAGATAATTATGAAATTAATTGTTTAATTTGAATTATTTGTTGTTTGATCCCTAATGTTTTGAAATGTTTCAAAACTTGCCCTCAAGTTTTGGAATTTAAAATTTGACTAAAAGTTTAATTTTGAAATGTTAACTTCTAAAAACCTAGTAATTTGAAAAGTTCAAATCACACCCTTATGGTTTTATTAATTAATTAAAGTGTATAATTTAAAGTGATTTAATGAATCCATAAAGTTTTGGTTTACATTTAATTAAATTAAAAGTATAATTTACTAAGTTAAACCACCTAGTATTTTAAAAGTGTAAAATACACCCTATACTATATATAACATTAAAAGTCTAATATTATATATGTATGAGTAAACAGTCACTCTTACCGTTAGTAGGCCTCATTCACGAAGCTGGTCTATAAGGGGTGTTTAAGGAAATTACCTATAAAATGGCGATTGAATGGGTATCCACTCTTACCCACCACACTCTTGACTAGTGGAGGGTCGTTAGCCGAACGGGTAGGATAGGACTGAAACCTTCCATTATAAGTATAATGAAGTACAAAGTAACTAAATGCTTTTTCAAATTCCCAAATCATAGTTACTTTAGGAAAAATGTGAAATTGTATGCTAATCCATAGAATTACACTTCGTACCCTTGTCAAACGTTAGTGGAGCGTGTGTGGTTAACCGACACACTAATTTGGGGATGCCATTGGTAGCAAAGGGTGACTCGATGTTTGTCACAGATCAATGGAGCGTGTGTGGCTAACCGGCACATTGATTAGGTGATTGTAGCACTGGGTGCACCACGTGATTCGTATGGTTATTCATACCTTGTTTGTGATCCTCGGCATCCCAGTCACAAATAGTAGGGCATAATCGAGATTAAACATGCCATTGAAAATTTCATTGAATCTCAAAACATCTAGGAGTTTCAATTCATTTAAAACTTAATCTTCCTTTTCGTTTTTCATGGTGGAAATTGGTAAATCGTCATTTACCTACCTTCAAATATTTTGCAACTAGATTACGACATCCCTTTTCTAGGTTGTAGAATATTGTGTGGGATCCTAGCTTGATGTTTCATTTGGGTGTTACATCAAGAATTCTAATCAACATAACTTGAATTTTCTCCCGTTTTGTAGATGTCTGAATCTTACAATGGTCTTCCCAAATCCTTTGGAACAAGCTTTCCAAATGAAGATGACGTTCCGAGATACGATCAAGGAAATGAGAGTCATGCTTCACTTCCTCCAACTCCTCCAATCGTTCTCCCTGACCCACAAGTTCAAAGGCTTGAAAAGTTCAAGCTCACTCAAGCCCTTTTGGCAGGTAAACACGAAGATGGGAAACCTGTGTGTGCACACGTCTTAGAGATAAAGTCACACATTGATAGGTTAAGCATGTTGGGTGTCGAGATTTCAAGCGAGTTGGCTGCTGAATGGGTTCTTCAGTCACTTCCTGAATCATATAGTGAGTTCGTTAGAGAGTACTATATGATGGATCACGACGTGACCCTCATTAATCTCACCTATTTGCTTATAGCTGCTGAATCAGCAATGATTTGGCGTGCTGGTCAAGAAAACTTGTCTGGTGAATCAAACTCCCAAACTTCAATGGACACTGGCAACATTGGAAGTGCAGAAAGAACTAAGTATGTGATTGTCCGATGTGTTGTGCCAAAGGAGTCCATTTGCTTTTATTGCCAAGAGAAGGGGCATTGGAGACGAAGCTGCCCTAACTACCTGAGAGATCTAAGAGATGGGAGAGTCAAGACGTATGGCTTTGCTTCTGGTAAAATCCATTATCTAACTCTTTTGAGTTCCTATTCTAGATTCTTAATACATGATGTGATAAGATTACATTTTGATGTTTTGTAGGATCGAAGAAAAGAGAGGAAGCTTGAGGGAAGAAGTGAGCTGAATCTAATCATGAAGAAATGGATTTCGATCGCATTACTTGAAGAATGGATTCTTGAGCTACTACTTGGAGTTAGAATAGATTGTTAAGAAAGATGTAATAACATAGTTTTTCAATTGAATTGCATTGTAAGGACAAATTTTTTCCGCAATAAAAATGAATTTTGATTTTATCTTATTTATTTATCCTTGCAATGGCATGTATGAAAAAATTGATGTTTGAATGTTTCTATTATTAGCAACAATGGATTTGATTCTTAATTATGTTATTTGTGGACATATCAAAATTTTACCAAATAGGGAGAGTTTCTCATCACCCAAGTTTCAATTGGACAGAAACTTGGAATCATGCAACGTGTGTTGTATGATGAATGAAAAACTTTCACATTTGGGAAACTTAGACTAATTCTTTGGCAAAGTGTCAATTGAAGGACTAGGAGATCGAGTACACTAGGTCGTACGTTGATCAAGTCTACCACAAGAGTGACAAAGATATTCGTCATGATTTACTAAAGTTTAGTAAATATGGTTATACTTATAAGATTGAGTATAATTCTGAGTTAACTGAAATAGTTTCAATCAATAGCAGAACGAATAAGAAGAATCAAGAAGGCAGAAAGATAAAAGTTTCTCTTTTCTAAGAAGAAGGGAGAGTACCTTTTATTGTGTTTTATGATAAGTATTAATGATTAAGAACCATGTCTCAATTGATCCTCTAAGTGAGTCTTAGTGCAATTGCATGTCTAAGAAGAGGAATCGAGAGTTGTAGAAATGGTTAAATCAAAGAGTCAATCATACTTCGTTCCAATATCAAGTCTTAGAGTCATACCTCAAGATTGTGACATTGACTGAAAAGTCTTAAGTAGGTTTATAACACTCATCAAATGTGGAATTTGGAAAAGTTTTCTTATTCTTGCACATTAGAAATTGGTAAGTTGTGATGTCTTGGATAAGACAAAGACCAACTAGGACCAATTTGTGAAGTGTCTTGTCTTGATAAGAACTACACTAACTCTTGAATATTTGCTTTGTCAAGAAATGTTTCTTGACAAGAGAATCTTATATGTCAAGGAGTTAGTGGAAGTCTTAATGGTCTTGAAAGGTTTCAAGAACAAATCAAGAATATACCTTATCGATCATCACTAGCACACGACTTGAGGTTTACAACCTATCGTGCTGACATTATTTTGTTTTTGTGCCATTCCAATTGAGTTAATTGCGTATGTGAGTTCTATGAGTTCTCATTTGAATGCGTACTAGAACCTTAGTCGATGGAAAGTACATTGATATGTAAGGACAAGTTACTAAACTACTTGGAAGACATGGTGGGAACTCGTGTTACCATAAGGCAAGAAATCAAGATTAAGAAAGTTCAGTCCATATGAGTTTGGATTTGTCGCAAACCTTGGTTTTGGCAAATTCACATGGATAAGAACTCATACACCATAAAATCTAAGTGTCATAAGATTCCCTCCTTCATGAAAATGACTGTGAGAAAATGCTTTCACTAAAAGAGATTTTAAGAAGATAGCGATTGTGAAAATTGTATTCTCAAAAATTCGATTATGGTTACGGAATCCCTTTCCATAGTTCGAATTATGAGATTTGGCAATTAGTTTCAACATTTGGAACTTAGTAACATAAGTTCTGAATTGTTTAAACACACATATGAGCTATCTAAGACAAATGTGTATAAGGTTAAGAAGCCTAGATAAAAGGCTTATCGAAGCATCTGGTATTAGAAATATGAATTTCAGAAATTCAATAGGCATTGTTTTCTGGAAGTTCATTTGTTTTCTGAATACATGTCAAAGCTAGTGGGAGCATAAGTGTTATGCTTATATGGTAATAATCATCATGATAGTGGGAGCATAAGTGTTATGATTGTATGATTATTATGGCAAGTATTGCAAGTTAGCAATGTTAATTATAGAAAAACAAAGATTCAATTTGCAAAGTTGAATGGGTTGAAAAGTTGTTTTACTATAATTAAGGGAGAGAATATTATACTTCGTTTCAATATCTAAAGCTTAGATTGAGAAATTTTAATATTTTCAGTCAAAGGATACATTGTGTGTTCTTAAAAATTCGATTATGATTACGGCATCCCTCTTCATAGTTCGAATTGTGAGAACATGACACATAAAATATTATGGCAAAAGATTGGTAAAGTATAATATCTTTATGTAAGACATTATGCATCGTGTCCCATACGCTTCGGGTATAGGATCGATTGCAAATTTTCCAAATGTCTAGCGCATTTAGCGGGAAAAAGGATTAGAATCAGTTTTGACTAAAATAATTAAACAACTATCAAAGGATGATCCAAAGTTCGATGAGGATTGGTCGCTTGTGAGTAGTTGGAAGTATGGTATTGGATGGACCATATCGACATTATTATGAATAGATAAGATTCTATTCATAATGAGTTGTCATATGGCAAATGTGGAAATGTTTCCATATTGGGAGTTGGATATTGAGATTCTATGCCTAGATTAGAAACTTTTATGCAGGAAGGATGTTCAAATGAATGTATTTTGAATGTGAGACTTCTCGTCTATGGAATTGTCTTGTAACAATGTCCGACAGAGTACTTCATAATTTCATTAGCCAAGTCTTTGTGACTTTTGTGCTATGACTTTACGAAAGGATCGTAGCGTAAAATGTTAGAATATACCATATTCTAGTAGTGGCAAGAACCTTATGTTCTTACACTAACTATGGGGATTAAGGAATTGTGAAATGAGAATCATTGGAAAAGTTTTCAATTGATCTATTTCACAAAGCATGGACCATAGGAAACAAAGTGTGCATGCTTAGAGCATGGGACAATTGTTGTTGTAATTCAAGTAATGAGTTGATTATCCGAAACATTAAATAATGAGTAATCAATATGGTGGATAAATAGAAGTGTTTTATTTACTCTCACAAGTTTGGGGCCATATAGGATTAAGTATTATTGTTATGTTTCAGTTTGCATGTTTTGACTTCCATAATAACTAGGTTATTCAAATATCCACAGTCAGTCATACGTTGGGAGTAGGTATGAATAAAGACTGTCATGAATCTGTCTGTAGATTGTCTGAAGTGTTTAGACATAGCACAAGTTTGCTGTAGAGTTCATGAGTGCTTTGATAAGATTAGAGTATTGGATTAAACCCACGCTCACTTGGATCACTTCATGGATTTATCACAAGTGATTAGTGAGACGATAATATTGTATATTCTTGAAACCGAGACGTGTGAGTTGTTATTTGTTGGTCAGTTGCACATTGATAATAAGTAAACGCACTAGTAACTTGGTGTTATAAAACTATTATTGTGTATGATTCGATCAGTAAATGCAAGCAAGCATATGAGTCAAAGTTTATCCATTCCTTTTACTCAAAGTGAGATAAAAGCGATATCTGTGGTCCTCTCGATGATTTAGTGATGATACCTAAGCGCTTGGCCAAGCCGGGACTAAGTTGATGTGTTCAATTGTAGTCTGTTGTCAGTCGTCATAAATCGGAACTCGGGACACAGTATAGAGAGAATGATTGAAATTCATGTCTTATGTCCATACGATATCTTGAGAATGGAGGAATATATAATCCCTTATCTAAAGGACACGCTATCTGATAAGATCAAAGTTGACAGCGGCTTTTGAAAGCTACGATTGCTGATCAGGTTCTGAAGTCATACGGAAAATAGTTATTAGACTTATCCAAGTGGGAGACTGTTGGATTAGTGTCTAAGTCCATAACTATTTTGGTATGTACTTGACCCGATTATGAGCATGGTCCTTTTGGGTTGTTTTCACCATAGCAATATGTAGGATGAATCAAGGAGAGAGAGGTTTAAATATGATTTATTAATATATTATGAGAATAATATATTAAAGGAGAAATCATATTGTTTAATTAATATTAGTCAAGAATTAATTATGAATTAATTTTGTGTCTAAAAGAGATTAATTAAATTTAGGGGACTGGACTGCAATTATTGGATAATTGAGTTATTGGGCTAAGGAATGCTAAAGGAATAAGGGGTGAACGAAATTATGATGG
This sequence comes from Lactuca sativa, assembly GCF_002870075.4. Classification (NCBI taxonomy): domain Eukaryota; kingdom Viridiplantae; phylum Streptophyta; class Magnoliopsida; order Asterales; family Asteraceae; genus Lactuca; species Lactuca sativa. The sequence goes on along the minus strand of NC_056627.2, from coordinate 360,689,790 downwards.
AAGCCCATCATATTTCCGTCCATGGCCTTATCCAGAAGGTTCCATGGGCTACTTAGAGTTTAAGCTGTCCATTAGGGTTTTGACTGAAACCCTAGCAGCCCACACAAGTATATAAAGGACCCCTTAGGCTCCAAAAACGTGGACAACGGATTCTCTAGGGTTTCTAGTCGTTTTTAGGCAGCCTCTCCTCTTCTCCTCTTCATCCAAGTTGCATATGGTGTTTGTGACTCCATTAGAGGTGCAGCACTTGAGGCACTAAGCTTTCTAAGGCCAATCCAAGCAAGGAACTGATTGTTATTGCTATATAACAATCAAAGGTAATTCTCTAAACCCTAATTCAGTTCATAATATGTTAGATCTAAGTTTATTAGTCTTGGATTCAAAGCATGTACAATAGAGAAACCTAGATCCAAGCATTAGGGTTTGTATGAGCACATAGGATTGTTCTTATGCTTAAAACCCATCAATAATGACAAGAAGTTAGAAGAGTTCATGCAAAAGCTAGAAGTTTATATGACTGATATTGGTGAACAAGGTTCAGACGAATCACCGGTTACAAAAGAAGCTCATATTGATAAACTTTACGGAGCTACTACGAATCCTGAAGTTGTTGATGTTGAAAGTCCACCTATGGTGAAGAATTAAGGTTCTGGTACAGGAAAACGTTTAAACAGTTCTTTGGAGAAGCCTACTATTCAAGGTAACAAGCAATCAAGATCATGCAAAACATGTGGGTTTAAAAGGCATGATTCAAGGAAATGTTTGACATTGTTGAATAACTCCAAGGTACAAAGTGCATAGTTGTGTCTAGAAATATATTTCAATTTTTTCATATTTCAATAAAGTTCAATAATACCATATAGAAAAAAGTTTGAATTTCTTTAGTTTGTACATTTTTCAGATGTTTTGGTTTGTGATGATGTATGAGACATTTGGTTTGTGATGATGTGTGATACATTTGAAAACATATTGATTCTTCTATTATTTCAATCTTTAATTTTTTGCATTGATGTATATACGAAGGATTGCAGTATAATTTTTTGTTATCAAATTATTATAATACAAGATTATACATGTAAGAATGTTATATAGGTATATGCAACATCTAATATTATTCTAATAGAATAATGATGCCATTAAACATTATTTTATTAGAATATTCTAAAAAAAATTGTTTACTATAGAATATTCTACCATGACCATTAAGAAGTGATCATAATACCAACTATACATTAAGCATTAATCACCTAATAAACCATATCAAGTTTCTTACATAATACTAGGCATCATTTTTTTGTCTAATTTGTTCAAAATAAGATAGATATTACATAAGGAATTGTTGTTAAGTCACCATAACCACGTTTATAAAATTCCAAATTTCTATCAAATTCTATTTATTACCCGTTTCCAACTCATTCATTTTATTGATACCTTCCTCTAACATCTTTCTTATAGTCGCATGATCAAATTTTCCAAATTCGATTGCCTCTTTGATAACTCTCTCCTTGTGGTTTTTGATTTCATGTGCGACAATCTTAACATAATATAAGGCACGTAATTTTACAAATTGCACATCTTGCACATCACTGCCTTTTTCCATTTCCACATTCCACTTTCCTTACTTTTCTCCCCAATATTTTCCATATGTCTCATTAAAAGTGCTCAATTCTATGTTGTCAACTTCTTTGTGTTCCAGTCAATTTTCATCATCTTCATTGTTGTTGATCGCAAACCTTTGATTTTGTTGATGATAAATGTAGTTTTCTCCAGATATCGTATAAAGTACTATTTTTGCAATGTATACTAACAAAATTACATTATTCAATCTATTATATTGTAACTTTAATACATTTAATAAAAGTAAATGAAACTTACTAATGATGTAGGTGTCATTCCATACATTTTTTCTAATGATTTTGTTTTTATGTTGTCTATAATATGAACTTGTGGATATATTAGGTTGAAAACAACAACATACATCTGATTACCATTATGTATTGGAAAAATCACCTGCAATACCAACAAATTGATCAAAAAGTTAACATAATTCCTATCCTTTAATAATGTAATTCTTTAATTAATAAAATATTCTTACGAGTTTAAGATCATTGAAATCTACATCTGCCTTGAAATTAGATAGAAACTTATCAACACGAGTCTCAAAAGTTAAAAAAAACGCTCGTCTTGCGTCGCAACTTCTTAGTCCCAGGTTAGATTTGGCCCATTCGTGTGTTTCCATCGGACAAGCACTAACTCGACCATCTTGCGTCGCAACTTCTTAGTCTTTCGGTCAACGATTGCCTCTGGTTCTTCAATTAACCTTTTGTTCTCATCGATTCTCAACTCCAAAAGTGGAATCATGTCGGGAACTTCTCCCGTGAACTTCCTCAAATAACACACATGGAAAGTGTTATGAATTCCATTCTTCTGGTAGTTCGAGCTTGTAAGCATGGTTCCCAATCCTCTGAAGAACTTTAAACGGTCCAATAAACCTTGGACTTAACTTTCCTCTTTTACCAAATCTTATAATTCCCTTCCACGATGAGACTTTAAGCAAAACCGAATCTCCAACTTCAAAAGTCATCGGTCTTCGCTTGTTGTCAGCATAGCTCTTTTGACGATCCTGAGCTGTAAACATTCTCTCTCTAATTATTTTCAACTTTTTAGCAGTTTGATGGACTATATCTGGTCCCATAAACTGTTTTTCCCTAGCCTCAAGCCAACAAGATGGCGTACGACACTTCTGCCCGTACAAAGCTTGATAAGGTGTCATCTTAATCCTCGAGTGGAAACTATTATTGTAGGAAAATTCTACCAAAGGTAAATGTTCATCCCAATTACCTTGGAATTCCAGGGTACATGCTCTCAGAATATCTTCAAGTGTTTGTATCGTTCGTTCGCTCTGACCATCAGTCTGTGGATGGTAAGTTGTACTCAAACACAACTTGGTACCCAATTCCTCTTGTAGACTTTTCCAAAATCGTGAGGTGAAACGACTGTCACGATCTGACACAATCGTTAACGGAACACCGTGAAGCCTCACAATTTCCTTTATGTAAGAATATCCATAGACCAATTCTCCTTGGCTGCTATGAAATGTGCACACTTAGTGAATCGATCAACGACCACCCAAATCATGTCGTGACCATTCGTTGTTCTGGATAGTTTAGTGACAAAATCCATAGCATTGTCTTCCCATTTACCCATAGGCACAGGTAAAGGTTCTAAACTCCCATATGGTCTCTGATGTTGTGTCTTGACTCTTGCACAAGTCACACACTCGGCCACATACTTTGCAACATCAAGCTTCATCGTCGGCCACTAGTAGTAGGGTTTTAGGTCCCTATACATTTTAGTGCTACCGGGATGAATCGAGTACATGGTTTTGTGAGCTTCTTCCATCAGAAGATCTTTGACTCCTCCTGTCTTAGGTATCCAAATCCGATCTTGGAACACCTTCAGACCATGACTGTTTATACCGAACACCAACGTTTTGCCCAAACGTTCTTCCTTTCGGTCATTCTTCTCAGAAGCTTCCTCTTGAGCTTTCTTTATACTTTCCACTATTGTCGAGACAACTTCAATTCTCAACGCTTTTGGCCTCTTCCTTTCAAGATTGACTTTCCGACTAAGAGCATCAGCAACAACATTTTCTTTACCGAGGTGGTAAAGTATCTCACAGTCATAGTCCTTGAGTAACTCTAGCCAACATCGTTGCCTCATATTCAATTCCTTCCAATGAAAAAGATATTGGAGACTCTTATGATCAGTGAAAAGTTTGCACTTCGTGCCATAGAGGTAATGCCTCCATATCTTCAGTGCAAAAACTACCGCTACCAAATCCAAGTCATGAGTCGGGTAGTTCTTTTCACGCTCTTTCAACTGTCGAGACGCATATGCGATCACCTTTTCCCTTTGGATGAAAACACAACCCAACCCAACACCTGACGCATCGCTATAAACAACGAAGTCTTCAAGTCCATCAGGTAGAGAAAGTATCGGTGCCTCGCATAGTTTCTTCTTTAGCTTCTCGAATGCTTCTTTATGCTTATTACTCCAAGCATAAGTAGCTCCTTTATGGGTCAAAGCTGTCAATGGACTAGCGTTCGAAGAAAAGCCTTGGATAATCCTTCGGCAGTATCCGACTAATCCTAAAAATCTTCGGATCTCCATGGGACCTTTCGGTTGTTCCCACTTCATCACAACTTCAATTTTTGCTGGATCAACCATTATCCCTTCTTGGTTGACCACGTGACCCAAGAATTGGATTTCTCGAATACAAAAATCACATTTGGAGAACTTAGCATATAGCTTCTCCTTCTTCAAGACTTCTAACACTTCTCGCAAGTGTCTACCATGCTCCTCTTGGCTTTTCGAATAAATCAGAATGTCATCTATGAACACTATCACATATTTATCAAGGAACGGATTACAAACTCTGATCATTAAATCCATGAATGCTGCTGGAGCATTGGTTAGTCCAAACGACATAACCAAAAACTCGTAGTGTCCATATCGTGTTCTGAATACAGTCTTCTCTATATCCTGCTCTCTTACCTTCAGCTGATGATATCCTGACCTAAGATCGATCTTCGATAAATAGCTCGAACCTTGTTGATCGAAAAGGTCGTCAATCCTCGGCAACGGATATCTATTCTTTATTGTTGCCTTGTTCACATCTCTGTAATCGATGCACATTCTCATACTTCCATCTTTTTCTTCACGAATAACACTGGAGCTCCCCAGGGTGATGAACTAGGTCTAATGAAACCTTTGTCCAATAACTCCTGAAGTTGCATCATTAGTTCCTTCATCTCCGTCAGTGCTAATCGATAAGGTGCTTTTGCTATAGGTGTCGTCCATGGTAACAAGTCTATTCTAAACTCCACTTGTCTATCAGGCGTTAATCCGGGAAGATCTTCGGGAAATACTTCTGGATAATCACACACGACAGGAATGCTTCGCATCTCCTTTTTCTCCTTCTTAGCATCGATCACGAATGCTAGATACGATGTACATCCTTTGGACAAACACTTTCTAGCTTTCATCAATGAAATGATTCCAGAATTTACTCTGTGTTTATCTCCATACACCATAAACGCCTCTTTCCCAAGCGGTTTTGCTTTAACTATCTTCTTCTTGCATAATATCTCGGCATAATTGGCGCTAAGCCAATCCATTCCCATCACGATGTCGAAACCTTTTAGTTCGATAGGCAATAATTCCTCGTGCAACTTATTCCCATTCAAATCAATTAAGATGTTTTTCATACGATGGCTAATAGGTACAAACTTTCCACTAGCAACTTCGACTAATAAAGCATTATCTAGTCTATCGACAGGCAAAGCTAGTTTTCTACTAAATTCATGCGAAATAAAGGAGTAGTTGGCTCCAGAATCAAATAAAATTTGGGCAGACAATTTGTTTACGAGAAAGGTACCTGAAACGACATCAGCTTCATCTTTAGTAGCTTCCAGTGTCATCTGGAATGCTCTCGCCTTCAGCTTTGGGGGAATGTTGGGTTTGGTTGCATCCTTCTTTTTCGGACAATCCCTCGAGATGTGCCCCTCCTTATTACAACCATAACAAACTTTCTTGGTGAGAGTGCATTCATTGGCATAGTGCCCTGGCTTTCCATATTTAAAACATGTGGCCATTACCTCACATTTTCCATGATGCTTCTTCTTACATTTGTCGCACCATTTGGCTTCGCTTCCTCCTCCTCCTCCTCCTCCTCTCAAACTAGACTTCGAGAACTTGCTTTTCTTGTTGGACCCTGAAGGTCCATCGAACTTCTTTTTCTCACCAACATCTATCCTTTCCAGATCCTTTTCCTTCTGCTGGGCCTCCACATTCTTAGCTGCTTGAACAGCTGTTTTCAGAGTGGTTGCCATCTTGACTGTCGGGCCAAAGTCGGCAGGCAGTCCATTAGCGAACCTCTCAATCTTGGAGAGTTCCGTTGGCACTAGGTACGGAAATAACTTCATTTTCTCAGTGAATGCAGTAGCATAGTCGTCTATGCTCATCCTCCCCTTTTTCAAGTTTTGGAACTCGTTGTTCAGATCAATCAGATCTACCTCTGAACAGTACTGCACCCTTAGTTGTTCCAAGAACTCATCCCATGACATTTTCAGGGCTTCTCCTCGTGGCATAGTATCTGCCAACAACTTCCACCAACTCAAGACTCCAGTCTTCAGTTGTCTAACTACAAAGACAGTCTTTTGTTTGTTGCTACAGTTTCAACTTTCAAATACCATCTCCATTTCGGAGATCCAATCCATAATCTCAACAGGCCTTGGGATCCCAGAAAGACTTGGCGGCTTGGCGCCCAAGAAATTCTTATACATTCGCCTATCCTTGTTGTTTCCTCTTTTCGGTTTGTTCCTTCGTTCTCCTTGAGTTCCAACTTGACTCACAGCACGACTATTGTTTCATTCCTCCGATTGTTCGGGAATCAGTTCGGGGTCCTCAATGGGTATGATTAGTGCGTCCCTATTTTCATGTAACATATGTTGCATATCTTCCCTTTGTTCGGCTAAAATAGCCCAAATCATGGCTTGCACCCCAACCTTCGTTATTGGCTCTGGTGTACCAGCTACGACATGTATTTGTTGAATCACTAGTGGTTGATTCCTGTTTTCATCCGCGTTTCCAACACCACTCCTGGTTCTTACCATTTTTGATCTGTACACCAAATAAGGTGAAATTAGATCTTCATCTATGATAGATAATTAAATCATCCTTATCACTCCGAAACGTTTACATGCTAGTTCTAATACCGTAGACGTACGCTTAGAATCCTACACACATAAGGTTTCCAGATTCGGTCGGCAACAGACCATAGATCCGAACAAATATTATCATATATGGAAACATATAACATTTAGCACATAAAAACATTTTAGGCAACTTCCTAAAATAAACTTAGTATTCGTGTCTATAATATAACAGACACACATCTAACAATCTTGACTTAGCATTCTAAGTTTAAGTCTAGAAATCCTACAAATTCCTAGTTCGCTTAAGCTAATGCTCTGATACCAACTGTGACATCCCCAGAATCTCGGCCAGAAAAGACCGTTTTAATTTATGCTTTTAAAATAATTTCAGAGTAAATCCATGATTTAAAAGAGTTGCGGAATTTGTTCCCAAAACAAAATATGATAAAATAAAGTTTATCAAAGCATTTCATCAAAGGATGCATTTCATTACATAACAATATTCGGGATGTCATGTTCCGATAAACAGAACAAAAGCATAAACCACAAAAGATAGACCATACAACAGTTACATATAACAACTGGTCTAATATCAAAAGATCTTGATAAGTCATCCAACTTATGCTCTCGCGCCACTACCTGTAATACAACAAAACTGAGTGGGTCAGGCTTGGGAGCCTGGTGAGCATATAGGGTTTTCAACCCACAATAAATAATTATATTTAATTTCACCAACCAACAATAACCCGATTACCCATTCCCGTTATCCTCACTTTACGTTCCTAAAACAACATCTATCTCAAGGGACCTAATCTAGGAATTTCATCGGGATGGACTTTACCGCGAGGGGTTTCCTCAGCAATAAAAGTCCTAAGGCAACCATGAGGGGAATAGAGTACATCGGTGAACACATCGTTCATGACGCCTACAGGTTATGAACTTGCTAGCGTTCCAAAAGACTGTCTACAAAGACTCTGTAGTCGTTATCCATACTCCGTTGAATAACTAGATCAACAACAACAACATCGAGGCCTCTCATCTGTTTATCACACATCAACTATCTACCCATGTTCTACCCAACATATTAGTAGATAAAAATATATATTTTTATACATAGTTTAAAACCTGTATAACATTCTCATTCAATACATATTCCAAACAACAGATGAGACACATACACATAACACGTATTTCATAGAGAATAAATCATATCTATGAGATAGAAGAAAGTGAATATACATTCACACATATAACCAACAAAATATACACATAACACGTGTTTCGTATAAAATACTTCGTAATTATGCATTAGAAGAAAGTGACTACACACTCACTTGATCAGAAGGTGATCGGACAGCACTACGGCTTGTAGAAGTAGTATTCTTTGGTAGATTTGGAAGATCTTCACAAAAATTGGCTTCTCGCGGGCAGAGCTTTGGCTCGAGAATTGCACTTCTCGGGAACTTCGGGGCTTCGGGAATTGCTTCGGGGCTTGGGATTAATACCGGGGCTTCAGGGTATTTCTTGCACGTAAAACGGGGTAAAAACGCGAGAGGAATGAAGAATGGAGCAAAAGAACTCGGTTGCCCTCGACTTCCTTTTATAGGGGGATGGATCCTTGATTTACGCTGGGCGTAACCCGGAATCCCGGATAAGCCCGGTGACTCCCCCCCTTTGGATAATACCCGATTTTTATTTAAATTTAATATTTTAATTATTTAATAAAATTTAAAAATTCATATCTTCCTCATATGAACTCCGTTTTCGACGTTCTTTATATCCACGCGTAGGTGAGACTACGCTCTACAACTTTTGTTTAGACTTCGTTGCCTAATTTTGAATTTATTTTTAGTAGGCCGGGACAGGAAAACTCCGTTATAAATTCATAACTTCTTCATCTGACGTCCGTTTTCGTCTGTCTTTTCACCAATGCACTACTATCAACGAGATCTTCAATTCTCATTTAGATTGTTTCGACCAACAATCACTCGATCTCGAACTCGAGTTTCGGGCTACATACTGCTAAGCTGAAACTTAGAAAAATCAAAACTTCCTCATACGAAGCCAGATTTGGGCATTCATTTTATGTACGCTCTCGGTTTAACGAACTCTACGACTTTCGTTTAGATCACTAAGGTTAAATATCGCTCTAACATAAATTCACCTTTTACGTCATTCAGCGTTGTGCCGGTTCTGTCGTGAAAGTTCGACAGATCATAACTTTTTCGTTGTCATAAATCATATAATACTTGATTTTAGTTTTTTTACTTAGCTGATATAGGATTTTGCAACATTTAAGTTTAATTTTTTATAAATAATATAATTTGAATAAATATCTACATTTTACTTAGATGATATAGGATTTTTGGATTAAATTTCATAGAATATTCTGATATAATAAGTGTATATGTATAATATTCTGTTGGAATATTACTTTGTAAATAGATGATATAGAATTTTTGGATTTTGGTGGTGTTACTAACATTTAGGACTGATGTAATGAATTAGATGATGAATCTGATGAAGAAATCTATGTAAAAAGGAGAACTGGTGATAGAAAATTTGTTAAAGGAGTGACAAAGATTAAAGAAGCAAAAAGGAAGAGGAATAGTGGGGACAATCGTGTAACAATAAAGAAGCAAAAAACCGTGAAAGAGAAAAAGACTGTCAAATATATATTGAAGGAGTTGCCTTCAATAAACACTAGACCGACACCTAGATTGATGACAGATGATGTAAGTTCTTTGACATCAGAACAAAATTTTTGGGTAAAACGGATAGGATTTAAAGCATTTTTGAAGATCAACATTAAGAGTATTCCCTTAAAACTTTGCCATTTTGTGCTTGAGCATTATGATGAAGGCACAAACAGTATTCTGATTAAAGGAAAAAGATTAAATATCACAAAGGAAAAAATTCATAAAGTGTTTAGTTTACCCAAAACTGGAAAAAGCTTATTTGACTTGGACATGGTTAGCGAAGATCATCATGTGTTTGATGGATGGATGAAGGAACTTGAAGGTGGAAAGGCACATGCAACAAGTGGATATGAATTTCAAGCTGGGTTTCATAGCTTTATTTGTTAATACATTTGCAGAATCCAATCCTATGGGGACAAACAACTTAGTTCCAGTTAGAGAACTTGTTGAAGTAGATGACATTTCTAAAATAGATTGGTGTGCGTATTTGTTGTATCGTGTAAAAAAATTCAAAAGGGAGATGGCGTCCAGACAACCCCAATGCTCCTCAACGCATGAGGAGATTTTGATAGAGATTCTCGGAGTATTGAGGTCAGAGAGGCTTTTCGCCAAATTCTCCAAGTGTGATTTCTGGTTACGAGAGGTCCAGTTCTTGGGACACCTCGTTAACCAGAATGGGATATTGGTCGATCTGGCCAAGATTGAGGCGGTTATGAGATGGGAGGTGCCGAAATCCCCCACCGAGATCAAGAGCTTTCTAGGGTTGGCCGACAATTATCGGAGATTTATCAGGGATTTCTCCAAGATTGTTGTTCCTCTCACCAGGATGACCTGGAAGGGCATGACTTTTCGTTGGGGTCCTGAGCAACTGGCCTCATTCGAGACACTTTGCTAGAGATTATGCGAAGCCCCGGTGTTAGCCCTTCCAAAGGGGATGGATGATTTTATAGTATATTATGACGCATCGATATCGGGGTTGGGTGCAGTGCTGATGCAAAGAGGGCACGTGATAACGTATGCGTCGAGGCAGCTAAAGCCTCATGAGACGAAGTATCCCACCCATAATCTGGAGTTGGGGGCAGTGGTGTTCGCCCTCAAGATCTGGCGTCACTATTTGTATGGGTTTCGGTGTACCATATACACGGACCATAAGAGCTTAAAGTATTTGATGGATCAGCCCAACCTGAATATGCGCCAAAGGAGATGGTTGGATGTGGTAAAGGATTATGATTGTGAGATCATGTACCACCTAGGCAAAGCTAACGTTGTAGCCGATGCCCTAAGCCGTAGGGCGAAGAGTGCCCCGATACGGGATGTTTGTATGAGGTTGACGGTGATGACTCCGGTGTTGGACACCATTCGGGAGGCTCGGGCAGAGGTTGTGAGACCGGAGAACCACAAGAAAGAGCGGGTGATCGGGTAGGTATCTGAGTTTGTTACCGATAGTCGTGGGCTTATAACCTTTCAGGATTGGATTTGGGTGTCGTTCGTGGGCGGGGCACGTACCATATTGATGGAGGAGGCGCATAGATCGCTGTTCTCGATCCATACCGGGGCCACTAAGATGTATTTGGATATGAAGAGAGGCTATTGGTGGCCCTGTATGAAGAGGGATGTTGTGTGGTTCGTTGAGAGGTGCTTGACCTGTCGCAGGGTTAAGGTCGAGCACCAGCGTCCGCATGGCAAGTTGCAGCCACTTGAGATTCTCCAGTGGAAGTGGGAACATATTTCCATGGATTTTATCACCAAATTTCCGAGGACCGCGAGGGGTTTCGATGCAATTTGGGTGATCATCGACCGGCTAACGAACGGCGCTCACTTTCTAGCTATCAGTGAGAGCTCTTCCGCTGAGAGGCTGACAGAGTTGTATGTGAGGGAGGTGGTATCGCGACATGGAGTGCCAATCTCGATTGTGTCAGATCGAGACGTATGTTTCACTTCCAGGTTCTGGAAGAAATACCATGAAAAGATTGGGAACGAGGCTGCATTTCAGTACCGCCTACCACCCATAGATGGACGGACAGAGTGAGCAGACGATCCAGACGCTCGAGGACATGCTCCGAGCATGTGTGTTGGACTTCGGAGGAAGTTGGGACACGTACTTGCCGTTGGCTGAGTTTTCCTATAACAACAGCCACCATTCGAGCATTGGTATGCCTCCCTTCGATTTGTTGTATGGAAGGAGGTGTCGGACACCCATCTTCCGGGGAGAGGTAGGGCAGCGAGTGATGGGTAGCACCGAGATAGTGCTTCAGAAAACAGAGCAGATACAGCAGGTTAGACAGAGATTGTTGACAGCTCAGAGTGGTATCTCCTTGGAAAAGAGTGATCCGATTCAGGAAGAGGGGAAAGTTAGGACCCCGGTACATTAGTCCGTTCCGGGTGACCGCAAGGGTGGGCATAGTAGCGTTTCGTTTGGAGCTACCTGCGAAGTTGAGCCAAATACATGATACCTTCCATGTGTCTCAGTTGAGGAAGTGTATATCCGACGAGTCGGCAGTGGTGCCGCTAGAGGATATTCAGGTGGACGCGAGCCTAAATTATGTTGAGAAACCGATCGTGATTCGGGATCGAAAGGAAAAGGTTCTGAGGAACAAGGAGGTGCCCCTGGTTCAGGTCCAATGGCAACATCGGAGAGGGTCCGAGCTAACTTGGGAGCCGGAGTTGGAGATGCGGGTGCAACATCCAAAGTTGTTTGCAGAGCGAGACTTCGAGGACGAAGTCTGATTCTAGTGGAGGAGAATTGTAACATCCGGATTCCCAAGTATTTTATTTTAATCATTTATTTTGAGTTAAATAAAAGAGACTCGACAAGTTGGCGCCTAGACTCGTCGAGTAGGATCGCGATTCGCTGACTGGATTAATGAATGGACTCGACGGGTCGGCTAGGTGTCTCAACGAGTCTGTGCTGGCGACATAAAGCCTAAATCTTTGGGCTTGTGCCCTATTTAAAGGTCCTTATGGCCTTCCTTTGCGGCCACTTACTCCCCTAAGAAACCCTAGAGAGCGAAGAGAGCTTAAAGAGCAAGGGAAAGCCTAATTCTTCATCCTTTTGGTGTAATCTTGCAAGAAGGAGTGGGAAAGTCCAAGCTAGATCGATTATGGAGCTTGGATTTGTGTTGTTCATACTAAGATTCGTTTCTGGAGGTACACATCCTTTCCTATTTCGTGTATTTGATAGATTTCTTGAATCTAGGGTTTCTTTGCATCTTTTTGAGTTGGATCTTGAAGCATGTGATGTCCCAAGGTGGTGTAGATGTTAGATCTGGACCATGAGAGGTCCAAAAAGTCCCAACCTTCCAGCTTTATGCGGTTCCATGAGAGTTTTGAGAGTAGGTTACCATTTTAAAGGTTATTTCTCAATTTATGTCTTTGTATGTGTTGCATGAACGTAAAGTTTGAACCTTTACGTGACTTTTGAGTGCTAGAAGGTTAGATCTACTACTTGGAGAAGCAGATCTGACCTCAGAAGGTCGTTTGAGTGTTGCCATTGAAGGAACTCGCCGAGTCCATAAGGGGACTTGACGAGTCGAGTAGGGTTGCCTGCGATTCATGACCAGTGGTAACCCGTCGAGTAGAAGGTTCGCTCGACGAGTCGAGTGAGGTTTAGATAGACCCAGAGGACACGCTTGGACTCGACGAGTCTGGTTAAAGTTGACCGTTGACTTTTAGGGTTTTGGTCAACATTGGGACTTTTGGGTTAGGGAGGGGGTAAAATGGTCTTTTAACCTTCTCTGGGATTGTATGAAGGGATTTAATCTAGCCTTTGAGAGCCATTATTTATTTGAGGATACTATTTGTGTGATTAGGCGGGGGCTAGATCAGTATATGCGTGTGCGAGATTATCCGAGATACCCGAGGTGAGTCTTCTTACTATACATTACCTAGAGTGGTATTTATGTGTAGACTAGAGGGTCTTGTATGCTATGTGTATCTATGAGATTATGTGCATTTTGTTATATGTATGCCATGTGTTGTATAGACCGGACCGGAGGGTCCAACGATATAGACCGGATTGAAGGGTCCAACGATACAGACTGGACCGAACGGTTCGACGAGCTATGACCGAACCAGAGGGTCCAACGAGCTACGGGACTGGAGGGTCCCGCTGATACACATCGACCGGAGGGTCATACTATATCCTCGAGTGGCGTATGTGTTGTATGTGATATTGTGGGGAACTCACTAAGCATTTATGCTTACAGTTGTTGTGTTATGTGTTTCAGTTACTAGCGAGGATCACGGGAAGGCGCCGGCATGATCCGTACACACTCATAGAGTTACTGTTTTGAGATTCTCGGATATTATTTTGTTATGATAACAGTGGATACATTATGTTTGATATTATCTTATGAATAAAAGTATGTTTTAAAAATGAAAAATTGTTTTGGAAATTTACATTGTTACAAATACACAACAATTTAAAGTGAAAAAACTTTCTATAATAAGAACATATAGGTTTATTGAATATTTTTAAGTTTAATTTGCTTTTGATAATTTCTTTTAAGTAATCTAGACTCACAAAGCCAGAAACCCTGATGTGTGTAAAACGCACTAGTTTTAATCCTATTACTTCAAACACAAATTAAACACACGAAAGGCAGTAAACCTATCGATTAATAGTATAGTTTAAGCAAGTAGGGTATCGAACACAGGGAACGGTAACAATCAAATTAAGTACTAGTATTACCTAATTAAAAACAATTAATAAAAGAGGGGGTTTCTCTAGTTTTGCAAGACTAGAAACTCAATCAATCAATTAACTTTCAAACAAAGACAATTAACAACTAAGAAGAACAAGAAAGGACAACTAGATTCAATGATAAAAGAGACTTCTGCTTAGATTCGATTCACTCCTATGGTTGATTTCGTGGCAGGTGCAATGAATTAATATGTCAATGGTTACCGATTCCTAATGTGATTGGGTTCATGTTCATTATTACCAATCCTTTAGTAGACAAGTTAATTCAAACAGTGATCAAGTGATTAAATTAACAAGTTTCCTAGTGTTAAGTTCGTATCAAGTAAGACTTATAATAATAATTAATCAAATTGGTTTAATTCAATCAATTCATGTATGGTTGTTCATCACACATGCTCACACATTGATTTACATATTTTATAGTTAACCCTAGTTTCATATTCACTATTCCCAGGCATACAATCTTATATTCATAAAACTATATGAATCAAGTAATCAAGAAGATATTCATGCAACTCAATCACTTATTTGTTAACTAAAAGCATTTATTATCAATACATAAGGATCTTTAATAAGCTTAACAAGATGAATAACCAAATTAATATCAATTCAACCACTCAATCAAACCAAGTTCATAAGATTATCTCATCCAAACAGAAGTAAAAAGCTTTTAGCTCATATCTACAGCAAGTAATAACCTAAAATCAAAATCTAATGATTCAAACATGGTTCAAAACAAAGATTAAGAAAAGAAGAATGATTATTTGCCTTTGATTCTCTTCTAAATTGTCTCTTATGTTGCAATCTTAAAAATAGCAGCTCCAAGAACCCTTCTAGTCTTCAAAAGTTGCAGCTTGCCTCCACAAAAAGTTAGGGTTCGAATGAGAAGAGTTTGTATATATAAATTCTGAAAACAACGTCAACTCGACGAGTTTTCACCAAAAACTCGTCGAGTTTTTTCGATAATCCGCGTATACAACGTGTACGACAAGGCATCCTTAAATTGAGAATATTCCAACCAACTCGTCGAGTTTACTTGGAATCATAATTTTCTCAAAACACGAAAGTCATCCGAAATTGTGTCTAGTTTTCAGGACATTTTGAATCTCGTCAATCGGAGTTACGGTTAATGAGATATGGTCAAAACATTGACGATGGGTCAAACTGTCCAGCAACATCCTTCTTTCTTCAGTCTTCAATCTCCAAGCTTCCAATCACTCAAATCCTCTTCCTTTTCACCCGAGCATGTCTTTTATTACTGAAATTGAAATATTAAGCTAATTAAGTACCTTTTGTCCATTAAATGATATAATATCAACAATAATTAATAAGATAATGAATGATTTCTATGACTAAATAAGCCCATATCAAAATACCCCACACTTGACTTTTGCTTGCCCCCAAGCAAAACCGAATTTTAACACGCTAATATCACATAAGACAATCCCAATTGAACCCAACCATTATGCCAAGACCGCAACGCATGCATTTGTGTCTAAATTTTTTCCTAAGGACCCCCCTCAATTCTAAATACTTATAATCCTTATAAACACTCGCTGTAACACCGTGGATTTTCAAAGCAAAATTTTTCATTTAAATAATTAATTTAATATTAAAACACTTGTTTAAAATCTTATTCATATTCGTATTACAAAACATAGTTCCATTTTCATTTGAATAGACAACCAGGATCCTCCAAATACAACTCTTTCCTCGGTGTGTACAATCGAACCGTTGCCATCCCGCGTTACCGTAAGAACCTGAAACAACATAACATAAACAACGTAAGCACGAAGCTTAGTGAGTTCCCCAATATACACCTTACGCACGTACGCCTTTCCAGGCCCTGACCTTCCGGTCCACTGCACAATGCCTTCCGGCCCATGAGATAATCGCCTTCCGGCCCATAAGATAATTCGCCTTCCGGCCCATACACATATATAACACATAACACAAATACTCTAACACATAAAGCACATATATCATATATCAACCTGACCTTCCTGTCACATAATACTTTGTCTTCCGGCCCATATATAAACATGTATATCACATGTAGCAGCTAACCTTCCATTTATAGCATATAATCATAACACATAACATACTTGACCTTCCGGTCACACAATCAAACCCTTCCGGGTGAAGTATAGTGAGAAGACTCACCTCGCAGACACTGGAAGATAGCAACTCCTGAAATCTCTTGCACTTGATCCTCCGAGCTACAAGCTCCCTGTCTCATCATATATCTCTTTTTAATACTTCTATCTTCCACGTTAACTGACCCTAAAATGTTACACA
This sequence comes from Lactuca sativa, assembly GCF_002870075.4. NCBI lineage: Eukaryota > Viridiplantae > Streptophyta > Magnoliopsida > Asterales > Asteraceae > Lactuca > Lactuca sativa. Next base: position 360,673,372 of record NC_056627.2, on the reverse strand, counting down.
CACAGGTCAACTCGGGTCAATGGCCATCTCGACTGGACTCGGCGAGTACCCTGGCGACTCGGCGAGTCTAGTCGTCCTCACCAATTCCTGCATGATCCCTTTCTACTCGTCGAGTATCCCTCTTGACTCGACGAGGTCCTCGTGGAAGAATCGCGGGGCCACCCCGACTCTACTCGCCGAGTCTGAAGAACAACTCGGCGAGTCCCAGTAAATCTTCAAGCTACTCGCCGAGTCTGATCATCCGACTCGGCGAGTCCACGCCATGCAGTCGATCGAACTGCTTCCTGAGATACATATATTCTCGAATATACAAACATGGGACCTTCTGGACCTCTAAGGGTCCTAATACAAGGTTATAAACGTTGAATAACAACACAACAATCCATCTAGACTCCAAATGGGCTCCATAAACCCTAAATCTATATACACATCAATCCCAGGAGAATGTAATCCGAATTATTACCTGAATGATGTACCTTCCACGTCCCCAAACTTCAGAACTCGAACTCCCTGCAGTTCCTTTAGCTAAAACCCTTCTCCTCCTTGCACAACAATTCCTTCAAGGTCACCAATGGCCTTCAAGCTTGTTCTAGCCGCCCCAGTCGCCTAGGGTTCTTCCCCATCGGTCCAAAGTCGTGAAATGACGGCATAATAACCCTTATATACGACCCAATACTGAACGGCTAGGGTTTCCGCTGAACAGCGTCGACTCGCCGAGTCCATATCTGGACTCGTCGAGTCCAGTCGTGAACCCGCGACCAAACCTGCGACCCTACTCGGCGAGTCTGGCTCCAACTCGTCGAGTCTCCCCTTTAAAACACCCCCAAAATGCAACTTAACAATACTTGAGATTTTGGGCTGTTACAATTCTCCCCCACTAGAATTAGACTTCGCCCTCGAAGTCTCACTCTGAAAATAGTTCTGGCTGCTGCTCCCGCATCTCCCGTTTCGGCTTCCCTAGACACTACCGATTTCTCCCGAGGCCGCTACTGGACCAATACCAGAGGTACCTCCTTGTTCCTCAGAACCTTGATCTTCCGATCTCCGACGGCCACTGGCCTCTCGACGTAACACAGGCTCACATCCACCTAATCGTTCTCTAGTAGAACCACTGCTGACTCATCCGCTATACACCTCTTCAATTGCGACACATACCAGTGTCATGGATCTGTCCCAATTTCGTTGACAGCTCCAAACGGTAGGCCACCCTTCCTGCCTTCGCACCTTCACGAAAAGACCCAACATACCGGGGCCCCCCATTTACCCCTCTTCCTAAATCGAAACACCCCGCCAGAAATACGAAGTCGCCGACCTGAATCATATGCTCGTAACGGCGTCTGCCTGCATAACTTTCCTGTTAACTCTAGACGATCACTAACTCTCTTGCCATCACACACACATACTGAACTAGTCCCAACACTCGCAGGTTGAAAAACCCAATACGCTTATGATATCCTCGAACATCTCCCAAGACGAACCACTAATATCCGTCCTATACCCTGATCAAAATCACACTGAGAATTCAAGCTTCTCTATTCCCTTGCATCCTTTCTGAGACTCGTCAGTCATCCCAACCCGGATGGGTTCCTACTTCACTGCCGCAAATACGATGCTCGAAACCATACTTGAAATACTCTGACCATAATTCTGCTCTGCAGCTTTCACTTTCGTGAACTTGCACCCCTTCGGAGTTACACACCTTCCTCTTTTCCTTTTTCCAAGGAGCCCTCTTGGCCATAATGCCACTCCAACCGGCACCACAGTGCTCGCCCTAAGCGACACCACCCTTTTTGCGTAACCGCTATTCACATACTCTGGTTCTCATTGCAGGGGCTCTCAATCTCATGCACTCTCTCCACTCATCAAAATCACTGCCTCAGCTAAACAAGATCACCAATCCCGGGGCCCGACCTTCCAATGTAATCACACTGCACATACACCATCCGTAATCTCAACTGATCCAGCAATACCAACAGAGTCTCCAGCATGACTGGACCGACTCTCATAACACATACTAGCCACTCGAGGCTATACCTCTGTGGGTCCGTACACCCAACTCTGCGAACCCTCAGGTTCTAACTCTGGAACCTTCCGGTTCCAGCTCTAGAAACATGCACAACATAATCCCGTGGGATTAATGCAGTACAACCCATCACGTACCTCAAACATACCAATACCCTGATCACATAACCCCGGTTACTTACTCAAGCTTGATCCCGGCCTTCTCTCAGGCCTCCACAATCGAATGCCCTAGGTCTGTATCCCGCCCCGCATACCCGACACTCGCTCTCGTCGGCCTATACTCTGCGCTGACAAACACTGCTGAATCCCGACAGCTAAGCACCCTCATATACTCATCGATCTCCCGGAAAATTTTCTAGTCCTTCAATCATCCACTCCACGACTGTAGATGCTACCCGACGATCAACCCAGTGCCGCATCTCCCCTAACAACCCTCACGAACGATAACCAAAGGAATCCTCGACAATAACCCATAACCAAACTCACAATCTGCCCAAAGGATGAACACCACATCGAAAACCGCACAAGACTACTGACACTAAAACACCAATTATAACCATACCCAACCATCAGGGAATAACGTATGCCAAAGCGAAAACCTGAAGCACCAATCCATAAACATGCCAGACCCGCGAAACAACGAATACCGCATCGAAATCCATAAAAGATACCAGCACAAACAATACCCAAAACAATGCAAGACAATTAAGACATCATGAAAGCATCATACCCGCAGCTGCTTCCGGCACTGTTCCGTCTCCCTCTGTCGCACGCAGATAAACACGACCCTGAGCCCTCTGGGGCTCCGCTCCATCCTGTCCTCCTCAAATCCCGAATTGGCACTGACTGCCAACAATCCCGTGCACAGTGCCCCTCCTTTCCGCACTTGCGGCATGCACCACCGGACCCGCAAGCTCCGATGTAACCCTCTTTTACTCGATCATCGACACCTATAGTCTCACGCTTTCCTACTGCATCTCTATACTCCACTTATTACTACTCCTGACAATTCTTGCTTTCTTACATACTGCACCCGGTTCTCCCCCACTAGGGTTCGAACCAACACCAATTAATATACAATCAACCCACGACTATCTTTCACCAGCGAAATCGTACCTGCCCCAGTAAAGTGCTGTGCAACACCCGATAGTCCCTCCCCTTATGAAGTCAATCAATCCCCTATACTCTGAACCTCTAGCTAACTCTCAAAGAACTTCTCATCACAGCTGCCTCTAATCGTTCCAAATCCCATACTGATCTAATACTAAGCACCTGCACTGCTCGATAACATATCTGGCTCGCAGACTGCACCGCAGCATCATCGTTCCTCTCATCTCAGCTCATCAACCCGTATCCAACGCCGGATTTGTCCCAAGGACAGGGACTTACTCTCAACATAGACGACAACTCTCCGCACTGCAAAACTCGTCTGAACTCTTCACTGCTACCACTATAACCCAACCTGTTATTCTCAATTAGGTGTGGTGTGGTTCTCGGCTACCTCAGCCCCAACTGACTGTCTGTTCACGGTAAATCTCTGTCTCGCGGTACACCCGCTACCTGATGCTCCGAGGGAAGTCATTATCGATAACTACCTGCAGGGTGTACTCCCAAATCCAGAACTGAAACACCAGACCTCTCGCGTCTTGCCCACGAGCATAAATGACACTACCCCACCCAAAAAGGTGACCTCTCCTCTGTCGTCTGATTGCTCGACTCAACTGAAATTCTCCCCTGTCTTTGACTCTTACCAAAATACTCTGATAGGCACTTGTCTTTCCCTTCGAGGAACGCCTCTCCGTACTCAATCATGGTCTACAGGCCTGAAACCCATAGCGTCCAATCTCTACCTCATCGGTCATAACCGGATAACAAGATAGCCACAAGCATCATCCACTACGGACCATGGTATTCATCCCATGACATCCCTCCTCAACATGCTTCAGTGTATGGTACCTGAACCATAGCACCACTCCTCAATCTGCTCCAATGTATAGCACTCGGACCACAATATCTATCTCAATCTGTTCCGATGTATGGTGCCCGGACCATAACATCACTCTGTATCCGCTCCGATGTATGGTATCCGAACCATAACATCACCCCTCAATCTGTTCCTTAGGACCCTTAGGATGCCCCCTGTATCAAGTATGGGTCCTCTGCTTTTAGTAGTACGGGCCCATACCACCTGCCACATCTACCCATACTTTCCACACGGACCATCCCAGAGTTCCTAAGTAGCTGATAAACCTGCTCTTTCACCCATCTCATCGCGCGTGCTCGCTTTCCAGCGAAATCCTCTACTCTACCAGCGCACTCATCTGGCTAGGTTTACTCCCTAGTCCCTTCCGCTGTCTTCCCACTTCTTTGCTATCAGCTGCTGAAGAGTTACTAATGATGCCAGCCCTCTACCTCCTGAGTATCGTCATACTCACTTAGTAGCTGACTCCCATCATCGATAACTCCACAAAGCACAAAGCAAGCAACATTCGAGCATTGAAGCATACATAGGACTCCCCATCTGTGGTAGCTCCACCTTCTCGGCTCATCCTCGGAAGTACCTCCGTACCCCGTAGCTTTACTCCTCGTGCGTTCTAACTAGATACTCTCACTCATCACATACACACAAAAGCATAACGCACATATAACAGCAAACCCTAGACTAAGGCATCACAAATCAGGCCACTCTAGTCCTAAGATGTGAAATACCTAGCCTGCCTCTAGCATGCAATAATGTTTCATAAAGTGCATAATAGATATTTCATAATACAAAAGTAAGGGTATTTTGGGAAATCACCGTTTGGCTCTGGCTGATTGTACACACTGCTCTTTCTTGCTTTCTCTTTGAACTCTTATTCACTTTTAGAAAACTATTTATTTGAAAACCTTTTCTTAATTCCTCAGTTTGAGTCCAGACTCACCTGTAGGCGCGTCCGAATCCCTCAAACCAAGGCTCTGATACCAATTGTAACACCGTGGATTTTCAAAGCAAAATTTTTCATTTAAATAATTAATTTAATATTAAAACACTTGTTTAAAATCTTATTCATATTCGTATTACAAAACATAGTTCCATTTTCATTTGAATAGACAACCAGGATCCTCCAAATACAACTCTTTCCTCGGTGTGTACAATCGAACCGTTGCCATCCCGCGTTACCGTAAGAACCTGAAACAACATAACATAAACAACGTAAGCACGAAGCTTAGTGAGTTCCCCAATATACACCTTACGCACGTACGCCTTTCCAGGCCCTGACCTTCCGGTCCACTGCACAATGCCTTCCGGCCCATGAGATAATCGCCTTCCGGCCCATAAGATAATTCGCCTTCCGGCCCATACACATATATAACACATAACACAAATACTCTAACACATAAAGCACATATATCATATATCAACCTGACCTTCCTGTCACATAATACTTTGTCTTCCGGCCCATATATAAACATGTATATCACATGTAGCAGCTAACCTTCCATTTATAGCATATAATCATAACACATAACATACTTGACCTTCCGGTCACACAATCAAACCCTTCCGGGTGAAGTATAGTGAGAAGACTCACCTCGCGGACACTGGAAGATAGCAACTCCTGAAATCTCTTGCACTTGATCCTCCGAGCTACAAGCTCCCTGTCTCATCATATATCTCTTTTTAATACTTCTATCTTCTACGTTAACTGACCCTAAAATGTTACACACACAGGTCAACTCGGGTCAATGGCCATCTCGACTGGACTCGGCGAGTACCCTGGCGACTCGGCGAGTCTAGTCGTCCTCACCAATTCCTGCATGATCCCTTTCTACTCGTCGAGTATCCCTCTTGACTCGACGAGGTCCTCGTGGAAGAATCGCGGGGCCACCCCGACTCTACTCGCCGAGTCTGAAGAACAACTCGGCGAGTCCCAGTAAATCTTCAAGCTACTCGCCGAGTCTGATCATCCGACTCGGCGAGTCCACGCCATGCAGTCGATCGAACTGCTTCCTGAGATACATATATTCTCGAATATACAAACATGGGACCTTCTGGACCTCTAAGGGTCCTAATACAAGGTTATAAATGTTGAATAACAACACAACAATCCATCTAGACTCCAAATGGGCTCCATAAACCCTAAATCTATATACACATCAATCCCAGGAGAATGTAATCCGAATTATTACCTGAATGATGTACCTTCCACGTCCCCAAACTTCAGAACTCGAACTCCCTGCAGTTCCTTTAGCTAAAACCCTTCTCCTCCTTGCACAACAATTCCTTCAAGGTCACCAATGGCCTTCAAGCTTGTTCTAGCCGCCCCAGTCGCCTAGGGTTCTTCCCCATCGGTCCAAAGTCGTGAAATGACGGCATAATAACCCTTATATACGACCCAATACTGAACGGCTAGGGTTTCCGCTGAACAGCGTCGACTCGCCGAGTCCATATCTGGACTCGTCGAGTCCAGTCGTGAACCCGCGACCAAACCTGCGACCCTACTCGGCGAGTCTGGCTCCAACTCGTCGAGTCTCCCCTTTAAAACACCCCCAAAATGCAACTTAACAATACTTGAGATTTTGGGCTGTTACACTCGCCCACTTCTTTTGAACAACACTCATTTTATGCATCCCTCCGAATCCATCCTCAGAAAACTTTCTTAACCTCAAGTCATTTTTGGTTAAATCCCCAAGCATACATACGATAAAATAACCTAGAAAAGAAAATTACAAATAAAAGACAAATACAAATTTTGATTGAATCTTTTATACTTTGTAGCTTTTCTTCATGATACTATTCTTTGTCTTCATAGCTTTGTAGATTCTTTATTCAAACATTTCATCACTCTTTTTTTTTGCAACTTTTTTTTTCTTTTCTTTTCTTCTCTTTTTTTTTCTTTTTTTTTTTTCTTTTTTCAATGCACTTTTTCCACTCAAAAGTAAAAACCTAGAAAAACATATGCTTAAGCAAGGGAATTTAACTTCATCCTTTATTGGTTAAAGGCATTAGTCTCGTATGCAATGACTACTTGAGCTTTCCTAGATACATTTCAAGTACACGATGCTAAACATATTGCGATCCTCAAACTAAGCGAGGTTGTGTTTTTGTCCCATGATTTCACTAGAATAAAGGGGGCCACAAATGCACTATAACGTATATTGGCTCAACTAAACATTTGAGTCCTCATAAAATCATCAAACACAATACTAGCATGGAATCCTAATTGCTTTTACCATAATTTTCTAAATTAACCCTAGTACTTTTTATGCAATTTTTTTTTTCAAACCAAGCAAGGATTCTAATTTGACTAAATGTAATCAACCCCCTACCCCACACTTAAGTTATGCAATGTCCCCGTTGCATGTTAAAACAATTAAAGAACACAAAAGTAAAGAGAGAATTGGAACAGACTCCCCTGGGATAGAAGTTGCGAGATTGATATTCTTCAATTTAGCTCCATCTTCAGCTGACTTTAGACATGGGAACAGCTCATCCATGTCTTGGGTGTCAGTTCTCATGTGGTTATGCTCCAAAATATAGAGGAAAAAGATCTTGGAAATGTTCGGAAAATGATCTCCTTATACTCTTCAGTGACGAGACTCCTTTTTAACCATTTTAAGCATCAGACTCATACCATCACTCAAATCTTCAAATCTTCTCGTCTAGACTCGACCCCTCACTTTATTTCTCTCGCGCTTTTAATTAATTCATCAACTCTCACCCTAACTTCTGCAAGATCAAAAACAAATACCAAGTAATAATAATAATAAAAACATCTAAAAAAAAATCCTAAATTACCCCTAAATACTAGAAGTTTAGAAAGAAAAAGAAAAGCAAACTCTAATGACGGGTTGCCTCCCGCAAGCGCTTCTTTTTGTGAGAGTCTTTAGCTGGACTCTAAACTTAATAAAATTCCAATAAACTCAATGCCAATCCATCCCTTTCATTGAATATCTTCTTTGGTGGACCAATTTGTAAAATTTGGCTCTTTGCTTCTATAATTGGCCAAACGAGCTTGAATATATAAAACCCAAGAATCTTGATAAGGGTTGGGACCGGTTGGATACTAATTAGAAATGGATCGCGTTTCAGAACTTTCTCCAAAGTTGGAGTCGTCACCCCATGCTTTGAAACACAATCTGGGAAAATAGGGGGCCATGTCGTGATAATGGTCAAACCACGGCTTGGTTCCTGCAACTCAGCTTGTTCGTGTTCTTCATCTGACCCTTCTACTAGCAATCTTTCCAGCTCCTCCAAATCTCTTTCTGGATTAAATTCTTCATCTTTTAACTCTAGCTCTTGTAACTCAGATTGCTCTTTTTCATTAGGCAAGATGTTATCTAACCATCTTCCAAATTCCTTCAAATCATCATCTGAGTCAAATTCCTCATCTTCTTGCTCAATTTCCTATACTACTTCCTCAAGAAAAGCATCAAAAGCATCGAGATTTGGAAAATACATAATACGATAATAAAAAATAAAACAGAAAACGTGTAACTTTTATGAGATTAATATCACACAAAGGATCGATAACACAAGAAAATAAAATTAACTATTAGAACCGTTCCCTGGCAACAGCGCCAAAAACTTGATGTGTGTAAAACGCACTAGTTTTAATCCTATTACTTCAAAAACAAATTAAACACACGAAAGGCAGTGAACCTATCGATTAATAGTATAGTTTAAGCAAGTAGGGTATCGAACACAGGGAACGGTAACAATCAAATTAAGTACTAGTATTACCTAATTAAAAACAATTAATAAAAGAGGGGGTTTCTCTAGTTTTGCAAGACTAGAAACTCAATCAATCAATTAACTTTCAAACAAAGACAATTAACAACTAAGAAGAACAAGAAAGGACAACTAGATTCAATGATAAAAGAGACTTCTGCTTAGATTCGATTCACTCCTATGGTTGATTTCGTGGAAGGTGCAATGAATTAATATGTCAATGGTTACCGATTCCTAATGTGATTGGGTTCATGTTCATTATTACCAATCCTTTAGTAGACAAGTTAATTCAAACAGTGATCAAGTGATTAAATTAACAAGTTTCCTAGTGTTAAGTTCGTATCAAGTAAGACTTATAATAATAATTAATCAAATTGGTTTAATTCAATCAATTCATGTATAGTTGTTCATCACACATGCTCACACATTGATTTACATATTTTATAGTTAACCCTAGTTTCATATTCACTATTCCTAAGCATACAATCTTATATTCATAAAACTATATGAATCAAGTAATCAAGAAGATATTCATGCAACTCAATCACTTATTTGTTAACTAAAAACATTTATTATCAATACATAAGGATCTTTAATAAGCTTAACAAGATGAATAACTAAATTAATATCAATTCAACCACTCAATCAAACCATGTTCATAAGATTATCTCATCCAAACAGAAGTAAAAAGCTTTTAGCTCATATCTACAGCAAGTAATAACCTAAAATCAAAATCTAATGATTCAAACATGGTTCAAAACAAAGATTAAGAAAAGAAGAATGATTATTTGCCTTTGATTCTCTTCTAAATTGTCTCTTATGTTGCAATCTCGAAAATAGCATCTCCAAGAACCCTTCTAGTCTTTAAAAGTCGCAGCTAGCCTCCACAAAAAGTTAGGGTTCGAATGAGAAGAGTTTCTATATATAAATTCTGAAAACAGTGTCAACTCGACGATTTTTCACCAAAAACTCGTCGAGTTTTTTTCGATAATCCGCGTATACGTGTACGGCAAGGCATCCTTAAATCGAGAATATTCCAACCAATTCGTCGAGTTTTTGGTAAAAACGCGTCGAGTTTACTTGGAATCAACATTTTCTCAAAACACGAAAGGCATCCGAAATTGTGTCTAGTTTTCAGAACATTTTGAATCTCGTCAATCGGAGTTACGGTTAATGAGATATGGTCAAAACATTGACGATGGGTCAAACTGTCCAGCAACATCCTTCTTTCTTCAGTCTTCAATCTCCAAGCTTCCAATCACTCAAATCCTCTTCCTTTTCACCCGAGCATGTCTTTTATTGCTGAAATTGAAATATTAAGCTAATTAAGTACCTTTTGTCCATTAAATGATATAATATCAACAATAATTAATAAGATAATGAATGATTTCTATGACTAAATAAGCCCATATCAAACCCCCTAATTTTCTTATTTTAATTAGTTAACTTTAGTAGATATCTTAGCTATTAATCATTCATATTCCCTGTGTTCGATACCCGACTTACCTGAACTATTATGTTATTCGATTAAGTACACTACATATTGTGCATTAGCTAGTCTAGATTGGTTTGGTTTATAAATAAAGAACTAGTATATAAATTACGTATCAAAACAACTAAAAAAGTAAAATATGAGCTTAAACCATTGTTTTTCAATACCATGCAATGAATGACTTAATGGCTTAAGAACTTGAACAATTTAACTAATAAATATCAACCTTCTTCAAATTAAGCTCATAAGAAGATTCTTAAGGGTTTAGTCTTCAATGAACCCCCATTAAGCACTTAATGACTCAAACATTGATTTAAATGGTAGCTCACATCAGCCCCATGGATTGGTGGTGAAATGGTGGTCCTAAGATGCTCAAAACCCTCACACCAAAATTATTTCCAAGGAAATAAAGCTAGAACTTGAATGGAGAAAGTAATACTTGAAACCATAACAATTTAGACATTGATTCTAGCACCCACTCAAGAAAGCATCACCACCCATTTAACTTAAGGTGATGGCCGAGACATTTTCCGACCGCAACCACCATATTTGGCGTTATGGTTGTGTGGTGGTTTGGAAAGAAAAGAAAAAAGAAAACACGGTTCTTAACCCTAAATATGATTTAGAAAAAATGGACAACCACTCCAGCTCTCTTTCTCTCACTTTCCTTGCTTCCGATGACTGAGATGAAATTTCTAGCCGCCAGTGGTGGCGTATTTCCGGCGGCAGCAACCAAATTAGGTGGAGGTGGTCTAGGAGGTGCACAAACCGATTTCTATCCCCCTTTAAGCCATTAAAAACTGGTGCTGACCTACTAGATAGGCTAGGGCTAGCCAACCGGATAAAAGGGTGCACCCTAGCCCTTTAACCAGTAATCCAAAGAATTTATCTTACTTTTACACTTAAGCCCTTTTACTTTTTAATTTGGCAAAAATAGTGTCTCTGGATAAGAACCTCAACAAAACAAGTTTTTAACTTGATCAATTAAGTATATCAACATATTTTATTACATTCTTATAATTATTATTATTTAAATAATATTACTATTCATATTGTTTCATTTATAGTAATTATTAGCTCCTAAATGCATTTATGCATTTTTAAAAAGGTTACGTACGCATTATAAAAAATAAGATGGAAAGTGGGATCTTACATAAGTTAAACTAACTCATGTTTTCCATTTGAATGAAAAACTATACTATCACACCCCCAAACCAGAACGGGCAGATGCCTTCATGTAGTATCATAACAGTTAAGTAAATACTAAAGAAAGCAAACACAACCATCATAAATATAATTTAAAAAAAGTTACATTGTTGATTATAATACATGTTTCAAAAGAAATTAAATTATGATGACATAATAAGTTTGAAATTGACGCCTTAACGTCCCTTCCACAAAAAGTTGTTGTTATCCCTAAATTACTGAATCCCTGAGAAATACAAGTAGTTTTGAAAAAGTGTCAACAATTAAGTTGGTGAGTTCATAAGCGTTTTTGTATAAGAATTGTATGCCTTTTTATATAAAGTAACTGAGCTTTTTTTTTTCTAGAAAATCCAATATTTTACATAAATGAATAGTAGTTTTAAAAGTTTCAAAAACCGGAATGCATAAGTATTTTCCATACCTAAAATAGTGTAAGTAGATTTATATATGTATATATAACAACTAAGGCGTTTGATAGCTCCATAAATCAAATGTTCTTCCTTCTTCAATCATGTGTTCTTCAAAATTGAAATTGCTTTAATCACCTTATGTTGCTACTCCGGCCACCACAACCAACTTCAACATCAATGGTTGTCTGGTGCTTCAGCTAGCCATATCCAATCGAGTACCACTAAAGTCTTCATTTTCAAAAGACGTTCCCTAAAAAAACCTCTCTGTTCCAAAATCCATCTCCATGGTTCTATCTCCGATGCCACTCCAAACTACCACCACCATCACCAAAACAAACCAGCACCCGATCTCCCCAAACTAAAATCTCCACGACAATCGACGATCAAGCGAGGCAGAAACAACCACAACAACAAAATGACTTCAATCTCTAACAAGGTTGTAATAACCTTACCCACCAAATGTACAACCCCCAAATCCATGATTCCGATAAAACAAAATCCAAGAAATGTACTAATATCGGTGACTATGATTTTCATTTGCATAATTCTATAGATACCACCACCAACACCTGTTGTAATTTATCGGTGGTTAAGTATTCATCGGCGTCAATTATTGATTTTCTAAGGAGTATTGATGCGACAAGGAGAGAAAAAGTGGTGGTGATGCATTTTTAGAGGAAAATGAGGATCGTCCACCATGTTAGATCTAAATCTAACAAGTATGATAGCTGCAACAAGCTTACATGTTACAATTTTGAATCAAATTCTCTTACTTCTGCCATTGTTAGAGAAGAGAAAATATGCAAATTCATCAGTCCTAATTTAGGCAAAAGGCACTACGAATCTCCTAAGAGCATCTCCAACCCACTCCCAAATGCTATTTTTTCCACCATTTCTCTCACATTCTTCTTCAACTCGACTTCATTTCTTCCCTCATTTTTGGAGATATGAATAGTATTACCCCATATATGGAGTGATACTATTCATTTCTCCAAATATGAGGATGAAGTTTCAGTTGTCGGTTTTAGTCTCTCGTTTTAGATATTTATACATTTCTAGTTTATTTTATCTATAAGTTTTAATTTAAATATAATATCTAATATTTATAACATTTTTTTATATAATAAATTATATTAGTTAATCATAAATATAAAATTTATTTTTATTTATCGAACCCATATAAAAATTTAAATACGTATTAAAATTATGAAACGTAATAACATATTTACAAAAGCTTATAACTAAAATATATCTTACAAACAGAATATCATATGCATGTATAATATTTATTTAAAAGTGTGTATGTCTAATATTTATTTAAAAGTGTGTATGTGTAATATTTCTATAAATACATGTATAATATTTATTTATAAGTGTATTATAAATATAATCTTATTTATTTAATATTATTGTAATGAAAAAATATAGATTATATATCTGTTAAAACCAAATTAGTAGAAGGGGGATGTGTTTGACAATTTATGTAATTTGAAAGAATGAAATATATTATGAATATATTTTTTGGGATAAAAAATGGAGTAAAAAATAGATTATGGCTAGAGATGAAACACTATTTATCTCATTTTTACTCCATTTTTAAGGGAAAAGATGCAGATGGGTTGGGGATTGTCTTATACCTTCATTGAAGTAATCTCACTTGTTCCATCAAAATGCCCCTGTACAAACTGCCCACTCATTTATGTCCACAGTTTTATAGCTCTCTCCAAATTAAAAACCAAATCATTCTCCAATCTGATTAACAACATTTCTCTTAACGTTTCAGGGAAATCGATGTTGAACTCCAATCGATCGGAATGAAATTTTGTAACTGTTAAACATGTGTTGTTTATGGCTATGTTGTCGCCTATGTCGACTGCTTTGAGGAAGGTTAAGGAATATATTACCATGTCGAATATTTTGCGAGATTTATCAAAACCTAGTTAAGAGAGAGTGAAAGAGATTTATGGAGAGATGGGTGTGGAAGAAGGTGGGTGTTAGTGTTGTTTATTTTATTTTTTGTAAACAGTTTAACAAAAAAAAAATTAAAAAAACAAATAATTTTTTTTATATGGTTATGGAAAATTAAAACCACATAAATTTTACTTATGAGATCGAAAAAGTTTAAATAACAAATTGTTGGATTAAGGTGTCTAAGTCAGTAACTAAATTGGAATATTCTTATAATTCGAAATAATGTCTTTTTTGGGTTGCCATAATGACCCGAAATAGTTTGAAATGATAATATGAGAGAGAAGTATAATTTATTAGATGATATTATGATTAATAAACTAATTGAAAATTATGGGAAAATGATTTTTAATATATTATGTGCTTAATATATAAACTGGAAATAGACATTTGATTTGTTAATTTATTATGGGATTAATAAATTAATATGAGATCAACTGTTAAATAATTGATTTTTTTAGTTTATATGATTAATAAATTAATAAGAATTCAATTAGAATTGATTAATTATTAATAAGAAGTAATTTAGAATTAATTCAGGATTAATTGGAATTAATTGAAAGTGTAAGGGGTGAATTGTAATTGTTCAATAGTTGAACAAAAGAAGCAGTTCTAGAACCCTACATGGTATGGACGGTTTTGGAGGGTTTCCTAGTGTTTTTGGAAGCCTCCTGGCTGCATAAAAGGAAATGATTTGAATTAAAATTAAATCTATTATTTAATCAATTCAAATCTTGTTTTTCCTACAAATTATCTAAACTATAAATATAACACATTAGCTTGCAATTTTCATTCACCACATTACCTAAAGGCATATGAATGAAATTCCCTTCATATCTCCACTCTCCTCCTCATTCTAGGGTTTATGGTTTTGGGTGTGAGCCATTAGAGGCGTCATCCTTTTGGTGCTTCCTTTCCAAGGAACTTCAAAAGGATTTGATTTTATTATTTGCTATAATAAAAAGGTATGTAACCTTAATATTTATGTTAATTTTGATTTTCATAGCCACTCTCTAGGGTTTCTTGATGTTCATAGGTTATTGCTATCAATAGAGAAAACATTGATCTTTTCTAGGTTGCGATTGAACATAAGGGTTTAAGTGTTTTTCCGCCACATGAATTTTATTTATAACCTAGAAAACCCATCACAAACTTGATATTCAAAAAAAGGCCATTTATAGATTTTTTTTTCATAATTTGTCTATTGGATCAGTTTTGGACGAGGTTCAATCTGCTTATGTGGAGGGGCAAAACATCATGGGCGGACCCTTAATTAAGAACGAAGTTTGTGCGTGGGCTAAAAAGGCGAACATGAAAGTACTTGTCTTCAAATTGGATTTCGATAGAACCTTCGAATCGATTATTTGGGGCTATCTTGACTCGGTTCTTGACCAGATTGGGTTCAGGTATAGATACCATAGATGGATCCGAGTTTGCCTCTTCTCCTCCAGTGCTTCATTCGTGGTGAACGGATGCCCCATAGATGAGTTCAATGTTTTCAATGGAGTCCGTCAGGGGGACCCAATGTCACCTTTCCTGTTTATTGAGGCTATGGATGGGCTAAATGTAGCGATAAAGGCTGCTAAAGAAAAATGTATCTTCAAAGGTGTTAAAATCCTAACTGTAAAACCGATTTATCACATATTTTTTATGCGTACAATGCCCTTTTATGGGTGAATGGTCAAAAAGCAATATCAAGAATCTCGCAAATATCCTCCATTGTTTTCATGGTTCTTTGGAATTGAAGGTCAACTTCTCTAAAATTTAAGGTTTTCGGAATTTGGGCTAGCTTTGAGGAAACGAATAAGTGGGATAATATTTTAGGTTGTGTTTCGGGTTCTCTTCCATTTCAGTATCTCAGTGTGCGTATCGAAGCTAATATGAACCTTGTGAAGAATTAGGAACCCGTTCTTGACCGTTTCAAAGCAGAAATTTCGTAATGGAATACTAAATACATTTCATTTGGAGGTTGAATCACCCTTGTTACATCAGTGCTCAGAAATATGCCCACCTTCTATATCTCTCTTTCTAAAGCTCCGATAAGTGTCCTTAAGTCATTTGAAAAAATTAGGAGACGGTTCCTTTACGGAGGCACAAATGAGAAAAAGACGATTCATTCGATGTCTTGGGAGAAGATAGTCACGTTTAAGGAAAAATGAGGGTTGGGTTTCAGTTCTATCTACACCTTGAAGATAGGTCTAATTGTGAAGTGGTGGTGACAGTTAAAGATTAGCTCCTCCTCACTATGGTGTAAAGCCATTAGAGGGGTCCATAAGCTTGATGGGAAGCCCCACCATCAAATTTCTAGAAGTTCCATTATAGATGTTTGGAACAATATCTCATAAGCTTGGTGGTGACGGTTAAAGATTAGCTCCTCCTCACTATGGTTATGAGGATAAATATGAATAAAAATAAAATGATATTTAATTTCTTTAAAACATAATCCTTGTAATCTTTTAATTTAAGAAATATGACCAGTGGGTTGAAATTGGGATATAAAAACATGTAAACAGCTTTGTAAAAAATCTAAAATTAGACATGGATTGCTTATAGCATGGTCCAATAGAAATAAAAACATTTGTTATTCAACATCTATGCCACATGAAATTATTAATTTTAATATCATGCGTTACTAAGTACTTGTTTTCCTAGTAAATGCATTCATATTCTTCTCGATGCAATACAAATACCATTAGGTTGGCGGGTGTGGTATCAAATCTTGATGGATGTCATACCACACCATATGATAGAACCCCTTGAGAGGGTTAGGCTCCAAGAACAGAGGTTAAGAAGAGAGACATCTGTGAGGCAATTTTCTGTGTTTAATTCC
Source organism: Lactuca sativa (assembly GCF_002870075.4). Taxonomy (NCBI): domain Eukaryota; kingdom Viridiplantae; phylum Streptophyta; class Magnoliopsida; order Asterales; family Asteraceae; genus Lactuca; species Lactuca sativa. The sequence goes on along the minus strand of NC_056627.2, from coordinate 360,656,732 downwards.
AACTTCTAACGTTACAATTTAAAGGAAAACTAACTACCACTAAGCTAGTAAATAGGACATGCATGCAAAACAAAAAAACGTGAATGCTTGGGTGGAGCACTAGCTCCCTTATTGACTCAGAAAGAGAGAACTAGTCTTCCTCCTAAAACCATGCAATATGCTTTGACTCCTTCTACTTGTTCAATCCAGAAAACGGGTTGGTCTTTTGGTGGTTCTCTTGGGCCGATGTTTCACCACTGGGCTTCCCAAGGTTGGACTAGCTGAAGTGGTCTCGTGGTCTATAACAATTGCCCCCTCCTTGACAGGGAGATCGTCCTCGAGCTCTTGCAGTGGTGGTTCTTCAAAACAAAAACTCTGGTAGAGGTGTTGGTTCAGGACTTCCATAGGCTTGTCGTAATAAGGAAACGTGGAATATTGGATGGACTCGTGAGCCGGATGGAAGTGCCAAGCGATATGCCACCGATCCAATGCGTCCTAGGATTTTGAATGGGCCAAAAAATCTTTTGCTCAGTTTCTTTGAGGCTCTTGCTTGTACTGATTGTTGGCGATAGTCACGCAGGCGTAAGTAGACCATTTCTCCCACGTTGAATTGTTTGTCCGTGCGGTGACGATTTGCTAAGTCTGCCATGCGTTGTTGGGCGCGGTGTAAATTGTATCTTAGAAGGGATCTTAGTCTGACCTGATCGGACAACTTGGCATCTACTGCTATGTGCCTGGATTGGCCCGGTTTGTATCGGTTGAGATCTGGAATCTGTCGTCCATATAGTGCCTGAAAGGGACTTATTTTGATGGTGGAATGATGAGTGGTATTGTACCAGTATTCCGCAAGGTACAAGTATTTGTTCCATGTGTTAGGCTCGTCACTAGCAAAAGCACGCAAATAGTTTTGTAGGCACCTGTTGACAACTTCAGTTTGTCCATCTGATTGAGGGTGGTAGGCTGTTGAATACTTTAAGCAAGTTCCCAACTGTTTGAACATTTCCTTCCAGAAAGCACTGAGAAATAGTGGATCACGGTCTGTAATGATGGTTTGTGGTAGGCGATGAAGACGGTAGATGGTTTGAAGGAACAAAGTAGCTAATGTGTTTGCTGTGAATTTGGTGGGGAGTGCGAGAAAGTGAGCAAATTTGGAGAGTCTATCAACCACAACCCATATGACCGTTTTTCCTGCTGAAGATGGTAAATGGGTGATAAAGTCCATTGAAATATCGTTCCAGACCTGTGTGGGTATGGGGATGGGCTGAAGTAACCCATATGGTTTATGGGTGGGGTACTTTGTTTCTTGACACGTCTTGCAGTCACAAATAAAGAGTCGGACATCTGTCTTTAACTTAGGCCACTGAAATGTAGACGCAAGTCGGCGAATGGTTGCCGCGAAACCTGAGTGGCCTCCCAAGGGTGTTGAGTCATATTCTTGTAGCAGGCTTTGGCGGATGTGTGTGTCATCTGGTACAAAAAGTTTGGTGTTGTTGTAGATTAAGCCATCACGAATGCAGAAGTTGTCGTTATTATTGGTCACCAAGGTAGCAATGAGTTTTTGACCCGTCTCTGTTTGATAAAGCTTTCAGAGATCAGAGACGCATGTTGGTTGAGCAGCGGATAGAGCTAGTAATTAAACATCTTCTCGTCGGTTAACAGCGTCTGCTACCTTATTTTCTTTACCCGGTTTGTAAAAAAATTCAAAGTCAAACCCGATGAGTTTTGTTGCCCATTTGTATTGTTCCGAGGTTTGGACCACCTGGGATAGAAGATGTTTCAGGCTTCATTGGTCAGTGAAGATACAAAACTTTCGGCCGAGTTGGTACTGTCGCCATTTTTTTACTACTTCGGTAATGGCAAATAATTCACAGACATATGCTGATGAATTTTGCATCCGGGGGCACATCTTCTTGCTATAGAAAGCAATTGGTTTGTCATCTTGGGGCAAGACTGCACCAACGACAATAGTGGAGGCATCTGTGGTTATGTCGAATGGTGTGTTAAAGTTGGGAAGTGTGAGGGTAGCTAGTGATAACATGGCTATTTTGAGGTTTTCAAACGCTGCTTGCGCTTCTGTTGGCCACATGAACTGCTTGCTTTTGAGAATATATGTGATTGGGACTACTAGTTGGGCATACTGGCAGACAAAACGCCTGTAATACCCGGTGAGTCCAAGGAAACCGCGTAGGGCGGTGAAGGATGTGGGTGGCGGCCATGTCTGTATAGCATCTATTTTCTCAGGGTCTGCTGACACTCCCTTGGCAGAGATGATGTGGCCTAAGTAGGCGATTGTGGGCACCCCAAAGGTACACTTCGATTGCTTCGCATAAAGCTGGTTCTTTGCCAATGTATCCAATACATGTTGCAGGTGTTTGTAATGCAGTTCCGTGGTGAGGCTGTACACCAATATGTCATCAAAGAAAACAAGTAAGTACTGGCGCAATACATTCCGAATAATGTCATTCATGGTTGCTTGGAATGTGGATGGTGCATTCGATAACCCAAAGGGCATTACGAGGAATTCGTAATGTCCATCGATGGTGCGAAAAGCTGTTTTGTGTGTGTCGGTTGGTGTGACTCGGATTTGGTGGTACCCGGCTCGAAGGTTGATCTTGGAGAAGATGGACGCACCATGTAACTCATCGAGTAATTCGTCAACGGTGGGAATTGGGAAACGTTCTTTGATGGTGATGGCGTTGAGAGCTCTGTAGTCAACAAAAAATCGCCATGTGTCATCCTTTTTTTTTACTAGTAGCACCGGAGACGAATAAGGGCTTTGACTCGGTTTGATTATCCTATCGGTAAGCATTTATGAAATTAACGATGTCATCACTTGTTTTTGATAATGGGGGTATCTATAGGGTTTCACATTAACAGGTGCAGCTGTGGGTATCGTTGGTATGTGGTGATCTTGGGATCGTGAAGGTGGTAGGGATTTTGGGTTAGTAAAGATTGAGGAGTACATTTGAAGGAGATGGCTTAGGGTAGGTTCGGTGATTAGTGTTGGTGGTTTAGGTGTTTGTTCTAGGTTGGGCTCATAGTGGAAGTATATGGCATGCAGGGATGATATGCTTTCTTTACTGATTAGGGTTTTCAATTGTGGTGTGGATACCGAGTCGGAGTTGGGCTCCCCACGTAGGGTAATGGTTTTTGGGCCATGCTTGAAAGTGATTTGGGGAATGGCGAAGTCTGCTGATATGCGTCCTAGGGTACGCAACCATGCGAGACCTAGGATAAGATCTACACCTGTTACTGGTAAAATAAAAAAAAGGAATCGTGAATGGAGTTTGGTCGAGTTCGACCTCCAGGTTAGGGCAAATACCGTCGCATTTTATGTGGTCTCCGTTGCCTACCATGACTGGAAATTCTGAAATGCTTTGACTCTCCAATTTGAAGAAAGAGACAATTCTAGGTTGAATGATATTATGAGTGCTGCCACAATCGATCAAAACGGTGACCGGTCGATGGCCAATGTATCCCGTAAGGCGCAAGGCTTGTGGAGATGAGAGGCCAAAGAAGGTTGTGGTTGATAGAGAGAAGAACTGGTGGTGTGGTGTCTTGGTGGCCTCTTGGTACTGATCAACTGATTGTTCGCTCTCCTGGTCATCGTTGTCAACGATTAGCATGAATTATGGAGGGTTGCATTTGTGGCCTGGAAAGTATTTCTCTAGACACTTGAAACACAATCCTTCAGCTCGCCGTTTTTGGAGTGCCTCTGCTGACAGGCGGGTGAAGGGTAATGGTGTTTTGTTTGTGGGTGGGGTAGGTAGTAACCCTGTAGTGAGAGTAGTTTTTGTGGTGGATAGGTTTGTTGGTGAAGGTGTGGTTCTGTAGCTGGAGGTCGCAACAGGGTTATTGGAGTAGTTGCGAGTGTAAGGAAGGCGGGTTCGTGACATGCTTAACTTTTCCTCTACTAGTTTGGCTAGCCCGTATGCTTGGTTCAGGGAGGTGGGGTGGAGGAGTGTCAATTCGTTCTGAATATCTTGGCGGAGGCCAGACAGAAAACAATTTAGGAAAGCATCTTTGTCAAGGCCGGTCACACAATTTCTTAGCCTTTCGAAGTCTGCTTGGTACGAGGCAACGATTGTTGTTTGGCGTAATTTGAACAAAGTTGCCTGGTGGTTCTCGTAAGTTGAGGGCCCAAAACGGAGCTCGAGGGCTCTACAAAACTCCTCCCAGGTTGTGATTAAATCATTGGTAGCTTGGTGTTTGTACCATGATAGTGCATCTCCTGTGAAGTAAAAGACCGATAAGGCAAGGCGCTGGTCTGGTGGTATAGCATAGTATTGAAAGTAATTGTTGGCTTGAAACATCCAGTCGAGTGGGTTAGTGCCATCAAAATTTGGGAGTAATATTTTAGGTGGTCTAGGCTGGTGATCAATGTGGGGAGGTTTGTTTTCTGTTTTAGGCTGGTGGAGTGATGATGGTGGCTTTTTTGCAGGTTTTTTGAGGGTATCGATGAGAGCATTGGTTTGTTCATACTGGGCAGTTAACTGTTTCATAATGATGTCCAGCTGAGCGTGGGTGGTAGATTGATTGGCTGTGGAGGTGGTGACCAATTGAGAGATGTTGTTGACCATGGCTGCCATGGAAGTTTCTAGTGTTGGTGTTTTATCAGGTTGGGCGGCTGAGGAAGATGACTCTGGTTTTGGAGGCATGCTGAGGACGAATCAATGAAAGCACCAAATGATAGAACCCCTTGAGAGGTTTAGGCTCCAAGAACAGAGGTTAAGAAGAGAGACAAATGTGAGGCAATTTTCTGTGTTTAATTCCAACTTCTAACGTTACAATTTAAAGGAAAACTAACTACCACTAAGCTAGTAAATAGGACATGCATGCAAAACAAAAAAACGTGAATGCTTGGGTGGAGCACTAGCTCCCTTATTGACTCAGAAAGAAAGAACTAGTCTTCCTCCTAAAACCATGCAATATGCTTTGACTCCTTCTACTTGTTCAATCCAGAAAACGGGTTGGTCTTTTGGTGGTTCTCTTGGGCCGATGTTTCCCCACTGGGCTTCCCAAGGTTGGACTAGCTGAAGTGGTCTCGTGGTCTATAAAACCATACCATACTATTGTTTTGTCACGTCACGCCTTACTACACACATACACTCCAACAGTTAAAAAACAAAAAAAAAAAAGGATACGGCAATAACTTCGCATGTTGTATCTACCGCGGTCCAACTGGACAGGTCAGCATGTTCATCACACACTGTGATGCCACCTCAACAACCGTGATATGTGGTCAAGGGTGCATCGTATATATGGCCTTAACTAAATTGAAAATCATATAATATAGGACAACTAATTAAATATTATATGAAACGTTGTTCAATTAATATTATATGAAACAAGGTTACAACTAAAGTTACAAGTTCTTTTTATCGGTATCTTAATTAAAATCAGCAAAGTGGGAAATTTTAGCTATTACGATGTCTATCGCTTTCTCTTGGTGCATACACAAACGACTAACAAGAAAAACATGGTTATGAAAACGTTTTTTAGAACAGGCGCATGGCTCTGAAAACTATATTATTGATTTTTAAAAGAAAAATGTCAAATAGTATTTTACTATTTTTTTTTGGAAATGACAAATAGCATAAAAAGCACTCGAAAGCAAGAAGCTACAAGAGGCAATACAAGACAGAAAAAAGAGCATAAAGAAAGTTAAACACGAAAGAAAACAAACAACTAAGAGTAAAAGTGATTAAAAGGCGAAATACACCCAGTCTGTACATGCACTGCAACCAAGAGTACTCCTGTATTTAAGCCATATATATGACAAAGAGATGATTTTTTGTTGGAGGTGCACAAATCTTCACGAAAGTCTTTTCATTTATGGCCAACCATATATTCCAAACAAAGCAATAGATCACCATAACTAGGATATATAGATTTCTTTTTAATTTGGGCAATTCCCAAAGCAGCCGCAAAGTCAATGAGTTCTCTTACGGATGTGATTCTGGTAATACTAAGACACCATTTGAAAATCCACTCTCTCTTTTGTACCACCTGAGAATATTCGAATGAAAATATGATCAACAGTTTTAATTTTTTATTTACATTAACACCCGCCACTGGATCCTACCCATTAGTATGCGGATTCAGATGGCTTTCGACTTTTTAGCATCGGTTTGAATATAAATATAATTAAAATCAACCTACCTTACGTTAATACTTTAAAAGTACTGTAGCCTCTATAATCTATACCATTTGGTTTTAATTAGGATTATTACTTTATGAAAAATAGTTTCATAAAGTACCCACATATATAATAATACCATACGACCTATTCAATCTCCAAATCGCAATTAGAGACTAGAAATATTCAAGTCAAAGTCAAACTATATTAACTTTATAAATAGCCCTCTCCTCTTCATGCAGATTCATCAAACCTCAACAACTTTTCTCTTTTCTCTCTTCACCCACTACATTCATTTTGTTTGAAATAAATAACACAAGAAAAAACATGAGATCAGAAATCAAAGTTTTCGCCATAACCGCAGCCTTTATTTTTCTGTTCATGAGTGTCGAACCAAATAGAGCCTGTAGACTTTTGAATGGAGAGTTTGAAGAAACATGGATGAAGACTGGAAACCTTCTGTTATCATCTCTACAAAAAGGCTCTGTTCGGCCACCAGGAAACGGATGTTGTAACACAGGTGGCTGCGGTAACCCTTGTGTTGGCTCCAAGAAGGTTGCTGGTCTTCATGGTGGTGGTGCTCTGCCACCTCCACCTCCATCGACTCTTACTACAACTTCTACCGATCAATGAACCAGCAAACGTTGGTGGTGCCTGCATTGAATTACTGACCTTACAAGAACTCCTAAAACATTTTTACAACAATTTGCTGTTACTCTTGATTAATTTATTTTCATTCTTTATTTATTCATTATTCTGTGTATAATTTAACTAATTCATGTATTCGTTTGACAAACAATTAATAAAACTCATGCGTTGTGCAGTTCTTAACTATCAGTTAATTATCATAAAATTTATTATTTTGATCACAACATATTATATTATATATAATACTAAATGTAAAACTCATGTTCACTTTAAAAGAAAAATTAAATATGAAATTCTAAACATTTACAAGTTTGATTGAAAAATATTGAATTATTAAAATTAATGTTTGTTTTTAAATTTAAACAAATAATTTAGATAAATAAACAAAAAAAACTAATAAGGTTTTAATTTAAAAATTTTAAAATTAAAAGGAAAGTCAATTAATTAAATTGATATGTATTTATTATTACATTTATTGTTATTATTACATTTAAATATTATGTGGAATATGATAAAACGAAAAAACCACCAAATGACATGTGAAAAAAATTTTAATTGAAAATAACCACACAAAATGATATGTGGCAAAATCAATAATAATATAGCATATGACAAAAAGATTTTCATTTATTAAAGTAGATCCTTAAAAAGGGGAAAATTATGCATTGTTATATAACGCAGTTGTTCGACATTGACATTGAGCTCGTCACAGCCTATGTGACCTTGGCGTAATCGCGCCATGCCCCATATTCGGTGATTACCACTCAACAGTCCTCTACCGAGTTCACCCGATCTCCCACCTACCAATCAACAACTAGTTTTTTCTTAAAAAAAATCTCAGTTCTCAAACTCTGTATATACAACCTTTAAACAACATTTTATTATTTTAATTTCTAGCAATTAAAAAATTGTTAAATTTTAATTTATAAAAAATATGGCAAACCACCTTTCTAAGAACGGGTGGTCTTGTACCTCACCTTACCATATTTCTTGTCTATCACGTCATCGTCACATCATTTTCCTTTCGCACCACCTTCACCCCAAAGAACTTATAGAAAATGGTAACACATATCACCATATTTTTATAAAATGTAATTTAATAATTATTTAAATATATGAAATGCATATCTATAATTATAAAATAAAAATATTTCATTAATTCAATTAAAAACAATTACATTCCTAAAAACAACAATTAAATAAAAACACTACAAAGTAAATATAATTGAAATAGTTTTTCATGATTTCATCTTGAGCTCTCAAAACCATCTGGAACTCGATTTCGGTGAGATAATCAATGTTTTGCGTTAAAAATTCCATATTTCAGAGTTTTTATTTTTTATTTTTTATTTTTTTATTTTTTATTATTCTCGTGTTTTTTACTTCTATTGTGCTTTCTCTTTCTTGTCCGATCTTTCTTTTTCAAATTGCAAACGAGTTTTGAAATTCAAATTATAAAGTCCAAAATTATTTGACACTCGCACTTTATCTCCTATTTTGACACTCGCACTTTATCGCAATTTATCTCCTATTTTAACTCTCGATGCATTATACGAAGACTCTCTCATTTTCACCTTATCTCGACCTATCGGGCGGAGGACCTCTTCGAGTTTAAGCGCATTCTTTTCATTAAAATCAACACCGAAATTAGCATCTAATGAATTAGTGTAACTCATCTTGGAAACTTTGGTTTTTTTCAAACCATCTTCTTCGCTACCATAGTCTTTTACCAATTTTCAAGACGTAGTTAAAAAATATCAAACTTCCATAAATTTGAATGACCTTCTATTGTTATCAATTTGAAAAAGTTTAAGTGTTGTTTTGAAAATAGTTTTATCTCTTTCCCCACTTTTTCGTTGAGTTAGCAAGTTGTACATCCCGCTCAATTCCGTAAACATTTTGTTCATTTCGTAAAACTAATTAGCACATTGATCTTTTGCACGCTACTCGTCAAGGCCCATAATGATGTGAAATCGCTCCATAATACGTCTCTAAAATGATAATTTTCGTGCCTTTTCGGTTATGGGATCCTCCGAAATGTCGGCCCATGATTTGACTAATTTTTTCTCTTCTATCGGTGTCCATTGTTAGGTGACCGCCTTTTCGTTTTCTATTTAGTGATTTCCCCTTTTTTCTCGTCTTTTGGTGAGATGGTTCCACTTGGATTTCCAAAATAAATTTGGGTTCTGGTTCTGGTTCTGGTTCGGGTTCGGTTTCCCGAACAATTTAAACTTTCGCTGTTGGGGGTTGGCTTCTTGGAGCGTATTTACAACAAGGAATAAGAGCATTAGTGGCGACCAATGTCACCACTAAAGACACCAAATGCATGTTGTTATTGGATCGATGCAATTTCCTAGTAGTTAATACTCTAAAGTCATCGCTATTGTCTGTCATTGCTAATACTTCTACACTGCCGCTAACGAGGCCGCCTATAATGAGTCACCGACGTAATCCAGTCACCAGAAATATTGTCCCCGACGTTGAAAATATCGCTCATAATGCTCTCTTAATGTCCGTATTAATGTCACAGCTAATGCCTTTTTATAATTTCAAAATTATATACTTTCAGGTTAGTTGTTTATATAAATGAATAAAATAATACTAATCTCAAAAAATGCATTACATACATATAATAAGATTATATAATATAAAAATACATCATGTATGTTTTAACTTTTTTCTTACATAATAACATCGATAAAAAAAATAAAACAAAAAAGTTACTCGTCATGATCATCGTTGTCTCCGTCGTTCCCTCCTCAGCGTTTTAGGTGACTTGGTTGGCATAAAAGATTGAATCATATATTTTAGTATAAAAGATCGAATTATATCTTTTAGTGGCGCTAGAAATGTTGCTTCTTAAAGATAAACATTAACAAATGCCTACAAAGTAAGTATATAAGTTAAAACAACGAAGTAATAAAACCAAATTAGTACTTAACTATTAAGTCACAAATGCATTAAGTCCTTAACAATTTAGCAAAGTGTCAAACTATCAAATTCATAACAAATGAATTAAGTCATCAACAATTTAACAAAATACAAAACTACCAAATTTATAACAAATACATTATGTCCTTAACCAATTTAGCAAAGTATCAAACTACAAAATTTATAACAAATGAATTAAGTCATTAACAAAGTACCAAACTACCAAATCCATATTAAAGTGCATTAAGTCCTTAACAATTTAACAAAGCACCAAACTATCAAATTCATAACAAATGCATTAAGCCTTAACAATGGACAAAAATATCAAAGTATTCAATTACCAATTAATATAAAGAGTAACTGAGTTTGTTGCAATGCTTGTGCTTGTGATTGTCACTACTGAAAGGAAAACTAGTACCCTCCCCAAAAGGAGGTTTACGCCTGATGTCTCCACATGTCCCCATCGAGGACTTAAGACCTTCTCAAATGTGCCTATCACATCAACCGGGGTTGGATTACTAAAGGAGGCCAAGAGATAAGTTTGTATAGCAAGCTTACGAACAAAGCATTATCCATTTTAAAAATATTTTCAATATATTTTGAATTTAAAGAAAAAAACAGCAATCTATTTCAATTTTAAGCAATAAGAACTTACACGTCTTCGATCAAACTTACATATTGTTAAATGTAACGTTCAACACTAAAAGAAAATTATATGTAAAGGTCAACACTAAAAGAAAACTATATGTTAACTTTCTTCATTTCATATTTTACTAAAAGATTGAATTCATATCTATGCAATGAGATTTTACATTTCTTTCTTATCAATTTAAGAAACAAATATATACATTTTTAAACGGAAAATCAGATGTCCTCCTACTTTTTTTCTTCTATCATGCACATTTAATATTATGACACATGTCATATTTAAGCGCCTTATTCAGTAATGAGAACGTGTGCGAAAATCTCATAAATTGGTAAATATCTAGAAAATGGTTGTGTAAATATCTATTTAACTTCTAAATATAACATTTCTATAAGTAGAAAAACCAATAGGTGTTTTGGGCAAATTACTTAAAAAACAACCTTAAGATGGACCATTTAACATTATTCATTCATTTTATTGATGAGTCATTTGCTTCTTTTAATTCAGCAATGCATGTTGTTTACCATTACGAAAGAAACAAACTTCACAAATGGCCTTTGTGGTTTGCTGAAAACTGTCACTTTGGTCCAAAAATGTTTGGCCTAGCACTAGAAGTCCAAAATTTTCATTTTGTAGCAAGTTTGGTCTAAAATTATTTTAATTTTTAAAAATGATAGATTTATCCCTTTTAATTTGTTTTTTCAATTTTTTTTTATTATTCAATTAAAAAGAAAATAAAAAATCAAATATAAAAAATAATACTCTACCCTTCCTTTTTCTCTTTTAACACACATCACTCCATTTCTCTCCTTTTATTGTAACATAAAAGCATCACCGCCCATTATACCCATCTCACCAGAAACGCTAAGCCCACCACCATCAGCCACCACTGCATTCAGCCCCCATCGTCTCTAACACCACCAACCTTCGACAGGAAAACCCATTTGGAGTTTGTCGAACCACCATTCTATTCAGAGATTTACAAACATAAAGTCTCCCTGCCATAGAGCTCTGTCGTCAAAGATATATTCATCCTCACCAGGTTGGACCACCTTTGTCGTATAGCCACCTTCGCAACATCAAAATCCTAGAAACATCATTGTCGTCGTTAGTCATGCATATCCAAATCCTCACGGCGAGTGAGGATCAGAAGACCGACGTTGTCCTTTGTTTTGCAACCAATGTTTGTCCTTCATCTCTCCGAAAAAAATGTCATTGCCCTTTGTCTTCATCGGACCAAGTTTCAACAGGTCGGGTTGTAGAAGGATGACTCTGGTGGTTGTTCATATGTGAAACCTCTCTTTCTCTCTCTCTCTCTCTCCAAAAGACCGTCGTTTTTTCGACTTCGTCTTTCCATATCTAAGCCATAGATCGGAAGGTCGACGTATGTGACAGTGACGCTAGGAAACCTACATATCTGAAAAACCTCTCGTTGCTGCCTAGTTCTGTATGTATCTCTCATCAATTTCGTTTGTATCCTTCTTTGACGAAGACGGCGGCGGCTTTTGGTGGTGGTGGTGCTTCTGCTGACGACTGATGGTTATTTTGGTCAAAATTTGATCAAGTAATATTCAAACAAATTGCATGAGAGTTTGTAGTGTTTAAGATAGTGTAAGTATCGAATATTGATCAAAGTAAGACAAGTGGGTTATAAGGAAAGCCTTTGATACTTTATAGGATCTCCGACATAAAACCTTGGGAGAGGATAATGATCGTTGTTTTTATTGATTTTAATGTGAGGTTACAAAAACGATGAAGATAATACGAGTACAAATGTAGTAATAAAACTAATCGTGTCTGTAATTTATGTATTACAGCTGTATTTATAGTCTAGACTAAATAACAATAAGTCTGATATTTTCGGGATCCTTTTGAATGAGCATATGCATGTTATTTGACTTTGTATTCCCAATTTTTCGGCGTGATTGAAGCGATTCTTCGTTGAGAATAAGTATCATATTGACCATTTCTACACATGTGAGAAAAAGAAATAGAAATATGACTATTAAGAGTGTTAGGAAATAAAAATAACAATGGTCAGGATCAAGAGAAAGGCTCGGGATCCTGAAAGATCTTGAATATCCAGGATCCTAAATATGGTTGATGATCTTGGCCCTAACAATTTCCCCCAAATTATACTTACGAAATATCAATGTTAATTTCAAATATTTAAAAGTATAATTTTCAAAATAAAAAGAGAGAAATAAATATTCTGAAGTTCTAACAGATATGGTAATTTGAATCCCAACGGATAGTTTTCTAGCCATTGAAGCAGGCATAGTAATTTGTCAAATCACCCTTCTACCTTTCCACAATTCTTGTATAAATAGGATGTTCATTCTTTTGTTTTTCCTTACTCTTTAAGCTCCCTTCCAGACGTTCATCGAATAACATCGAAGGTACTATCCTCATTTCTTTTCTTCTTATCTTTCTTTGTGTTTACTCATAGGCAAAAAACTAACTAGGTCTCATATAAACGTCATCGTTGTTCCTGATGATAATTTCATCGATCAGAAGGCCTTGTCTTATGAGGAAATTTGCACTTTCGATGATAATGATATCGAAGCCCTGAAACCGGATAGGGATTTCCCCACCAGTACTGTTTTTAGACCTTTTGATGCAAGGATCCAACCGGATTTTGTTTCTTCCACTTGGGTGTATTTTCCCGAGTACCCTTTCACCCTAGGTCTTTCTTACCCATTGCCCGAGATTAATATTGAGTCTTCGAGATTACCAAAATCTCGTATATTCAAACCATGCCAGTGGTTTAGAGGATCCTCTACTGGATCTATCGAAAGAACCACTCCACGAATCTCATGGGTCAGCCTCCATTTCACCCTTATATAGCTACCATGAAACCCTAATTCTTCTTTGAGTGTTCTTGGAGCTTAGAAGGCCATTAGAGAGCATTTTGGTGTTGTGGATCCATTTTCCAAGCAAGTAAAGAATAAAACAAGGTGGTGGTTCAAAGGAAAATTTATAGATCTGAGAGTGTTGTTTCATTTCAAACCATCTTGAGGTATAAAGTCTTAAACTTGCCTCTTGAATGCTTAGATCTATTATGTTGAGTTTTTGGAATTTTTGGTCCTAAGGATGGAGCTTTATGGTTCAAATCTGATTCCTAGGCTTAAAGTTGCCACTCTTAGTGCTAAATGAGTCCCTAAGGCAGAAGGTTGCCATCTTGAATGTCTTAATGGGTTCAAGCATGAGTTAAAATCACTTTCATGGAAGTAGAATACTAGTTTTGGAGTTTAGGCTTATTTGGGTCATGTAAAGTCACCAAGTTAGTGACTTTATGGATTAAGATGTTGAAGAGGACTTGGATATGTGATTATAGCCTTTGGAATAGAGAATTAAGTGCTTAATGGGAAAAACGGCTTAACAGAGCAGTACGCTAGGCGTACAATCCATACAGCCTGTACCCTTAGCATACAGAGGAGTACGCCCAGCATACTCATCAGATGTAGGCTTTGCGTGTTTTCGGCCTCGGGTTGGGCCATACATTGGACTTTGTTTCTTTAGGCCTTAGTGGGCCACTAGAAGTCAGATATTTTGGGGCCAATAATATGTTTGGGCTTTAGGGCAAGGTCTATTAAAGGGGTTGGGCCCAATTTAGCAAATTGGGCTATTAATGAGCCATTAGTGGACTTGGGAAATCTACCTAGTATTGGGCCTTAGGTTGAGGCCCATGTGAATGGATTGGGCCCAATTGGAAATTAGGCTATATATATTAGGCTTTGAGGAAGTGTTTATCTTTTGGGCCAAGGTTAGGTAGAGCTCATTTTGGGACAAGGGTATGTGAGGGGTAGAATGGCCTTTTAACCCAGTGAGGACTTATGGTTTAAGTTATGAGAATCCCGGACTTATCTAATATGTATGATGATCAGTAGCTCGCAGAGTCGAGAGATTAGCAGTTCGAGGATCTGCCAGCTAGCAGCCAAAGGTTTATTCGCAGGATTCTGCAGTCCGCTTTGCGAGGTGAGTTTTCTCATGTAGGAACGGGTCGAAGACACTAATGCCGGCCCATTTATGTATGTTAGTATGTTTCCAAACTTCGGTCCGATGTCGGGGCAAGCCCGAGGAATGTTTAGATGATTCCGAATTTCGGTCTGATGTCGGGCGGGGCCCGAGGAATGTTCATATGTATGTTTTCGAACTACGGTTCGATGTCGGGTGGTACCCGATGAAGGAATGCATGTTTAGTTATACTTGTTGTCTTTGTGATACTTGTATGTGCCTGGTATGGAGGTGAGTGTGGGGCGGGTCCCGTATGTCATCACTAGCTGAGTGTGGATGTGGTTCCATATCTCATTATTAGCAGAGTAAGGGCGGGGCCCATGATAGGCGAGGCCTTAAGATGAGAATATATAGTACCGTGTATGATTCTTTATGTGCTAGTATGATTATATGTTGTTGTCTGTATGTGTATAGCGGGAGGGGCCCAGAGACAGGCGGGGCCTGGTAGAAACATATATGTATACCGAGCGGGGCTCGATGCCAGGCAGGGCCTGATGTAGGACTCTGTCCGATGCCGGGCGGGGCTCGAGGAAAGGGCGTGGGCCTAGCTATATGAGATTATGTGTATGGTATGTGGTAGCTTGGGGAGACTCACTAAGCTTCGTGCTTATAGCTTTCAGTTTTGGTTTCAGGTACTTCTGGTAGCAAGGGGAAGAGCTCGGGATACTTGCAGTGCACACACCATTGTTTAGCATGGGATGTATTTACTCGGATATGTTTTGACAGATGTTTATGATATTTTGAGATACATGACTTATGATTTTTATGTGATGAATTGTTAACTATGGTTTTATTAATGATTTAAAATGAAATTTTTGGACCATATTTTTGGGATGTTTCAACGAAAGGGAGTTCCTCTGCCCATCTTCCTTTCTTTTCGTCTAATATTTTCTTCAAATTATTGACTATAATTTTGCTGTTGGATTCAGCCTAACCATTAGCTTGAGGATGAACAGGAGTGGACATTATCATTTTAATTCCCAAACTTGTGCAAAAGTCTCTAGTCCTTTTGCTTATTAATTAGGATCCATTGTCGAATATGATTTCAACAACGATCCCGAAACCTGGTCAGGATATTACATTTGATAAATGAGACTACATCCTTGTCTCGTATTTGAACAAAGGCTTCAACTTCTATCCATTTTAAGAAATAGTCTGTCGTTACTAGCATAAAGACCTTTCCACCAGGAGCTTTTGGTAACTTGTGAACTATACCCATTCCCCATTTCATGAATGCCTAAAGGGAAATGATAGGATGTAATGGTTCTACAGGTTGATGAAGGATATTTCTATGTGTTTGACAAACATCACATCTTTGTGTGTATAAGAAGGCATCTTTCTTCATCGTTAGCTAGTAGTATCCCGTCCTTAACACTTTGGAGCATAAGGATCTGCCCCCAACTTGATTACAACAATCTCCTTCGTGTATGTCCTTGAGTACTTCGATAGCTTCATGACTTTCCAAGCATCTTAAGTATGTACCAACCATGCATTTCTTGTATAATTTCCCTCGAATCATCACACACCGTGAGACCCTTATCCGAAATGCTCTATTGTTTTTCTCTTCTTCGGGAATCGTGCCATTTTGGAGATACTCCACAATGAGCTGAGTCTAGGATCTTGAGCTTTGCGAAGGATCCTGGATGTCGGGATCTAAGATCCTAGGTTGGCCAATGCGTTTGCTTCGACATTTTCTTCTCTAAGGACTTGACTTTGGCTAAAAGCTTCAAATTCGAAGGCTAATTTTTTAAGGATCTGGAGGTATAGTGCTAGTCTTTCACCTTTTACTACATAGGATCTGTTAAAATGATTAGTTAATAATTAAGAATCAACAAATATCTAAAGATCCTTGATTTGAAGATCTGTGGCCAACTATAATCCCATGATCAGTGCTTCGTATTCAGCCTTCATTTTGTTGGAACCTCAAAGTGAACCTCTAGCAATCTTAACTCCTTATTCAAAAGTGTGTAAATTCCGAAGTGGAGAGTTGTGTGGAACCTGTACGGACCAAGCAAGAAGGAAAGTAGATTGAAGGCATTCCGGAGCTGATCCTGATGTCCGAAATGCATGCTGATTCGGAACTATCCTTCATGTCCGGAATAATACTTGTCTGGAATGAAGTCACTTTGTCTTTTGTGCATTTATTACAGTTGTACTTGTTTTGATGTAACTTTTCATAGGACTTAGTCTAAAGTTGTATTTAGACAATCAGAATGTCAGACTTATGTCTTTTATCCGGTCCTATGTAAACACTTGGGTTAATTCGCTGTAATTCTTACTCCTATTGAAAGGAGCATTCAATTCAAGTCAACTACGAATCTTTTTCACACCTTTGGCATCTTTACTAAGTTCATTCAAACATTCTTCGTGTTCTTCATTTATTAACTTTACCTTGATCATTTACTCTCTCATTTTTCATTTAATGTCTTGATCATTTGTTGAATATTCTATCTAAGACTTGACCGGTCTCTCCTGGCTAGACTTGAACTATTATTAGCAAGCAGACATTGATCTTAAGCATTCATTCAAGGTTTGAGTTTTCAAACCCTGTCCCTGCGCATCGATCTTGTTCTCACAATTGGTATCAGAGCTTGAGTGGTTGTCCTTTGAATCCATACAGATCAGATTAATCACCTTGGTGTTTCAATCATTTATGTGTCAAGGATAAAAGTTCTTCTATATACCACTTTATCTTGAAGATATCTTAACTTAAATGGCTGTTTCTAATCCTTAGCAAATAATTTCAATACAAATCACAAATAGTGTGGGTGGCCCTACACGTGCCCCACTTCTAGTTGTGAAAAATATGATCACTAGAAAGTTAGAATCGAAAGATTTTTACATTCCAAAGATAAAGGTGAAGAAATCTAGACATCCATCACAAAAGGTCCACATGTTTCTCTAAGAACTGTTGTAAGAGATGCAGCTGCTCAACTCATGCGTGAAGATGAAACTCACCCAGCTCCTCTAACTGCTGATGACATCGAGAAGCTACATGCTGATCAAGTTACCTTCTTAGAAATGGTGTTTGGTGTTCCTCCTTCACTTTTTGAGCATATCAAGCTATGCAAATCAGCCAAAGAGATATGGGACACTCTTCAGGATCTGATTGAAGGATCTGAAAATATGAAAGACAAGCGCCTCACCTCTATTGTCAACGAATTTGACGCTTTTACTACCACTCCGGGTGAGTTAGTGGCCTCTGCTTCCAACCGTTATTGCATTATGGTAAACAACATGACTGCTCATGGGATTATCCGAACTCCTTTGGAGTACAATCTCAAGTTCATAAACAGTATGGGCAAAGGATGGGGAAATGTAAAATCTTGTCTCCAAAGTAATGGCTCCTTAAAAAAACTGAAGCTTTATCAACTCTTTGATGAACTTCAAGGCCATGAGTCCAATGTTGCTCAAACCATAAGGGAACTCTCCAGAGGTCCTCTTGCTCTTGTCAGTTCTTTCGAATCAACCATTCCGAACTCATCCACTTCGGATCCTTTCAAACCCATTGTTCCTTCCGTTCAATCATCCACACCTTCCTTATCGACACAAACCTATCCTGCTGATGATTCCGAAGCTATGGACTCTGAACTCCGTTTCCAATAGGAGTCCGCACTACTTTCAATAAAGTACAAATGTCCCTTCAATCCATCCTACAAACCATACCAAAACCGATTCCATGCTCCTCGCCAGAACAATCCTCAACCATTTTCAACTCCGAAATCTAAACCATCCGAGAATCCTCCTGCATACAAACCAAACCTCCCTAAAACAAGCTCTACTTCGGAACCCTCTCAGAGTTCAAAATCAGACAAACCAAAAATTATTTGTCATAAGTGTGGACATGCAAACCATTTTGCTAAATATTGTCTTGCTGACGCTCCAATAAAACCAAAGGTCAAGTACTTTGCCTATTACGTCCAAAGAGCACAAGAAATGGCAGAAAGTGAAAAAGCCTTTGTCACAATTGTTTCAATAGATGTTGAAGGATATTGGTCCTCCGGGGATGATGATGATATGGCAACTGGAAGGAATATGTGTCTGATGGCAAGACAAGCGGTTGAATGTGATGAAGGGTACTGGTCTTCTGGGTCAGAAGATGAAGATGATGATGTTGAACCTCACTATTCCTACATGGCAACCAATGATCCACCAGGTCGAAGCATTGTCCAACATGTAAAAACTATGATCTCTGATAATAATTTTAACTTGTCTCTCTGTGAACCTTATCTGACCTAAATTCAAACAGATATGAAAACCATCTATAAAGCCTATGAATCTGCAATAGACGCGAGTGAGAAGGAGTGTGAATTAAATCGTCTTAGGTTACGTTTCGAGGACAAAAAGTTAAAAATCGAGTCTTTAGAGCATGAAATTGTAATGTTAAGTGATGAATGTATCATTTTGAAAGATAAATGTGAAATCACCTACGTAATGTTTTGATTTCTAACAATAAACGTCTTAATGCCAAAATATATGCTTTGCATAATTCTGTTGACATACTTGAAGCGGACATTCAGATGACTCACAATTTTCATCATCCATGGTCTAAAGCACCTGGTCTCGGAAGTGAGTTTCCGAAATCAATTGCTAGTCCCCTGAAGGAATTGCGAAATTTGACATTTATGGGAGAAGTTCCGACCATCAAACATTCGGACACCCCTGTTTCTCCCTTGTCACCCCTTTCGGAGACTACTGACCATTTTGAGTCCCTAATTCCTGAGTTCAAACCAATTGTTGTCAAATGTCCTGATTCCAAGCAAATTCCGCCTCTAACAAACCTGGACCTAAATCGAACCATGGAATTTCATTATGTAGACTATGTTCCGAGAAGCAATCACACTAACAATTGTGTTGTTGAAGAAATTCCTACCCTAACAAGTGAAACTGATACCTCTGAGTTTGTATGGTCATCCTTAGATGATAAGGTTGGAAAATCAAGCAGTGTCTCCTCTGATTCTTGTGAATCGGATTCCTTAGTTGTTTCAAAAACTAAGTTGGTTCCCATTTGTCCTAAGTTTGATAATCCATCCGCAGGACAGACCTCAAAGTCATTGTTACACACTAAGAGAAAACCAATGTTGAATAGGAAGGATATGGTAGATCCCAAAGTAGAAGCTAGGAACGCACTTAAGAAGGAAGTTAAGACTAGACAAAATTCCAGGTTCATTGCCAATTCCAAAACAAATGTATCCAGGAACTCTCATGCGTCAAATCTTAGTCAAAACTCCTTTGCTCCCACTAAGATTCTCAAAACACCTTTCGTATCTCATAGTCATGTAGAACCTAAGAATGCAGAATGTTCTACTCAGCCTAAATCTCGTGTGAATGTCACAACACTTCAAAACACCCCTGCTCGGACTAGTTCATCTGTTTTCATTGCAAAATCTGATGGCACAATTTTTAAACAAAATCTACCAAACCAAATGTGTCATCAAGCAAACCCACAAATCAAAAGAAAACCTCTTCTTCGAAATCTTTAAAGAAATTTTTTTTGTGGAAAATCAAAACTCCCATTGATGAAAAAATAATTCTGGAGGTAACAAATGTTATCAAAACTCCAGAAGTCAACAATCCGAAGCAGACTATTCCGAAACACCAAGTCACTAAATATGACTACTGGATAGATGAGAAAAAAATTAGCTTTTTGTCTGTTTCCGAAAGATTCAAAGAATTCCACTCAGAAACACAAAGTTGTTCCAAAATCACAATTTAAGTCCAAAGCCTGTGCCTATGTCCCAAAATCGAATTCGAAGCCTAAAAACTCCATTACTCATTAATTTTGCAGGCACTTTGTGCTTCGGAGCAAGAAACAATATGGTATATTGATAATGCTTGCTCCATGCACATGACGGGGCAGAAGGAATTTATGTGAGACTTAAAGCTCACTCCAAATGTTGGTTATGTAACATATGGAAACAACACAAATTCTAAAATTCGTGGTTATGGAATCCTCACCAATGGAAACTTCTCTATCTCAAATGTGGCTTATGTAGCTGATTTGAAACACAATTTGACAAGTGTTGCTCAGCTCACTGATTCAAATCGTCATGTGGAATTTTGCAAGAAGTACAGCTATGTAGTGATCGAAGACCGGAAAGAGTGCCTAATCAAGTCACTTCGCAACCAGAACATGTACCCGTTGGATATCAACATGATTATTGGCAAACCGCAGCTCTGCCTTCTCTCCAAGGCTGTTCCTGACGTCATTTGGTTATGGCACTAAAGGCTCGCTCATCTAAATTTTTGGTACATGAATGATATTGTATCTGGCAAAATTGTTAGAGGTTTACCTCCACTCAAATTCGAAAATGCTCATTTGTGTGTTGCTTGTGAGTACGGTAAACAATCAAAGAAGGGTCATCCTGTCATCGTCGAAAAATCCATTTCAGAACCTCTGGAGCTTCTACACATTGATCTTTGTGGACCTTCCACTGTAGAAAGTCTTCATCATAAGAAATACATTCTTGTGATTGTTGATGACTTTACACGGCTCACTTGGGTCTTCTTCCTTCGGCTGAAATCCGAAACAACCTCAGAGCTCATCAATTTTATAAAAGGAATAGAAGTTCTCATCAAACTCCCAGTAAGGAGAATCCAAAGTGACAATGGCTCGGAATTCACTAATTCCACCATTGAAAAGTTCCTCACCGAAAAAGGAATTGACCACAACTTCCCAACTCCCTATACCTCACAACAAAATGGTGTAGTCGAACGACGAAATAGAACTCTTGTTAAAGCTGCTTGATCCATGTTAAATTTCGCAAATCTACCACTCTACCTTTGGGTTGAAGCAGTATCTAGTGCTTGCTTCACTCAAAATCGGAGTATCATCAATCGACGCCTCAACATGACACCGTACGAAGAAATGAATGGTCGGAAGCCAACAATCTCGTTTCTACATGTCTTTGGATGCAGGTGCTTCATCAAGAACAACCGAGATCAGCTTACCAAGTTTCAACCTAAAGCTGATGAAGCCATCTTCCTTAGGTACTCCTCAAAATCGAAAGCTTACAGAGTTCTTAACCGGAGAACTCGTGTTCTGGAAGAAAGCTTTGATGTTACTTTCAATGACAACTTCGTCCAGAATTCTAGCCCAACTCACATCACCACTCACATTATGGAGTCTGATGGTCCTCCGCCAGGATGTCCGAACCCTCAAACTATCTTAGAAGTTGACTTTAAAACACTCTTTGGTCCTTCCGAAACAGCTCTTGATTCGGAATCTCGATCCAAACCAAACCTCATTCCAATCCTCTCTTCGGAAGTTCCTATCTCTCAAAACATCTCCGGTTCGATCCCAAGCCTCCCTCAATTTGATTCTGAACCATTTCAACATTCTCAGGTTGAGGGGGAGAATGCTCACCCCTCTCTTGAATCAAATGTGGATGGCTTCCAAGATACAGTTGTTGAGTTTGATGACTCTAATCCTCTCAACAATGATGAAAATGAAAACTTCTTTGAGTTCCCTTCTGATGATGATGTCAATCTCTTTGATTCAGAAGTTCAGGGGGAGCATCATCCCAACATTCAAACCATTCAGGGGAGCTAATCAATTCTATTGTTGATATAGGATCAACCGCTACACAAGAACTACCACGATTACATGTTTGGACCAAGGATCATCCTACGAACCAATTAATCGGTAACCCAAATGCTAGTGTACAGACTCGTTATGCTACTAGTGTCCAAAATGAATGCCATTTTTCAGCATTTATATCCATGGTTGAACCCAAATCCATCAAGGAAGCATTGGAACATGCTGAATGGATTACAACCATGTAGGAAGAACTGGCTGAATTTGACCGAAATGAAGTTTGGACTCTCGTACCTCCTCCTTAGAATCATCCCATTGTCGGTACTAGATGGGTATTTCACAACAAGCTAGATGACGCAGGAGTTATTATTCAAAATAAGGCAAGACTAGTGGCTAAAGGATTCACCCAGATCGAAGGGCTTGACTACGATGAGACTTTTGCTCTTGTTGCATGTCTTGAAGCCATTAGAATCTTTCTTTCTTATGCAGCTCAAAAAGGCTTCAAAGTTTACCAAATGGAGGTTAAGAGTGCTTTTCTCAACTGTGAACCTGACACTGAAGTGTATCTTCAACAGCCCCCCGGATTTATCAATCTCTCATTTCCGAACTACTGTTATAAACTCCGGAAGGCTGTCTATGGACTTAAGCAAATTCCTCGGGCATGGTACGAGACTCTCACTGATTTTCTCAAACGTTGCGGCTTTCAAAGAGGTATACTTGATCCCACACTGTTCCGAAGAGCATATGGTAAGCATCTCATGCTAGTGCAAATTTATGTGGACGATATCATCTTTGGATCTACGGACCCGTCTATGGTTGCTAACTTTGCTAAACTTATGATCAATTGATTCCAAATGACCATGAATCGGGAGTTAAGCTTCTTTCTTGGTCTTCAATTCAAACAGACCAACAGGGGAATTTTCATTCACCAAGAG
The DNA here is from genome assembly GCF_002870075.4 of Lactuca sativa. Classification (NCBI taxonomy): domain Eukaryota; kingdom Viridiplantae; phylum Streptophyta; class Magnoliopsida; order Asterales; family Asteraceae; genus Lactuca; species Lactuca sativa. The sequence continues at coordinate 360,633,900 of NC_056627.2, read as the reverse complement.
AAGTACATTTCAAAACTCCTCAAGAAATACTCAATGGACACGTGTGCCTCTGCAAAGGTACCAATGGGCTTCGGACACAAGATCTTTGCCGACCCTTCTGGTGTTCCTGTTGATGAAAAGAAGTATCGTAGAATGATTGAATCTCTACTCTATCTCACAGCAAGTCGTTCAGATATTATGTTTTCCACATGCCTATGTGCCATATTTCAAGTCAATCCAAAGATGTCCCATCTTTTGGCTGTGAAACAAATTTTCCGATACCTTAAAGGTACCAAGAGTCTCGGAATCTGGTACCCAACAAATGAGAGCTTCTTACTTCAAGCTTATTCAGATTCGAACTATGGTGGTCTTCAACTTGATAGAAAAAGCACTTCGGGTGGCTGTCAATTCTTAGGATGACGTTTGGTCAGCTGGTCATCCAAGAAACAGAACTGCATCGCACTCTCTATAGCCGAAGCGGAATACATTGCTGCTGCCAGCTGTACATCTCAAGTTCTATTCTCAACTCCTTGATTATGGTTACCATTTTTAATGCATTCCTATCTATTGTGATTCTCAAAGTGCAATTGTGATTTCTCACAATCCAATTCAACACTCAATGACCAAACACGTCGATATAAGGTACCATTTCATAAAAGATCATGTACTAAACGGTAATATTGAACTCATTTTTGATCCATTCGACGATGAGATTGCTGATGTCTTTACCAATGCATTAGATGAAACCAAATTCAATGGTTTTCTGAACAAGATGGGGATGATGATACCAGATCCTCTGTTCTTTCAAGAGACTTGCTCTCCTTGATAGATGTATTTGAAAGAAATCTAGTTCCGATTTCAAAATCTTTTCATCTCGGAACTACTTTCTCTCGGAATACATAGGATCATTTCTCTTGCTGTTATATCTAACCTTCACTTGAGTCTTTAAGTTATACAGTTCATTCTGATTGATTGTTGCTCTAAGTTCATTTTTTCACCATAGTTGATTTCATCTCGGAACATACTTCATAATGGCATCCCGAAATTCCACTCCGAAAAAGGTATTACACTCGGTACTTCGGAATTTCAAACTTGCTCCGGAATTTTCAAAAGTACTCTGGAATTTCAAAATTGCTCCGAAATTTTCAAAAGTACTCTAGAATTTCAAAAATGCTCCGGAATTTTAAAACTTGTTCCGGAATCTTTTTAAAACAAGTATGCTCCGGATCACGACTCTTACCCTCCAGTTCATACACTGTCCGGAATACCAAAAGGTAATAAGGTGAAACAGTTTTCTCAAACGGTTACTTTTTAGGAAGATCCTTATATGATCCTCCTCGATTTGCATGGCACGTTTGCACGCCCCATAAAATCGACTTCGAATTGACGGTTGAAATCTCAATTTTTAGCCACAAATTACCCTACCCTTTCACCTCACCCATCAACTCATGTTCCCAAACATTAAATTCGACCCATTTTATAATCGTGTCCTCATCATTACACCTTCAAACCTGACCCATTTACCTTACCTATATATACCCATTCAAATCCCCCCTTTACCTCTTTACGCTCCCAAAACCCTCAATCGCTAACACTCTCAACTGTTCTTGGTGTTCTTCAAACACTCATCTTCATTCAACAATGGCGTCTTCCCAGAACCCCGCCCAAACGGCATCGACACCCAAGAAATCCATCACAAGGAAGAAATCCTCCAAGGGCTCTAAAGGATCGTCTTTTTCCGCCGATCCAAAACCATTCTTGAGGGACACTACACAACTCTTCTCCCTCAACCCATTGGATTACAATGAATCCATAAGAGTTATGATCAATTTTATCGCCAACCACCTAATCTCCATTCCCCTCACTAAAATCTCTGATCCTCCACTACCACTTCATCATCTCCATCAGGCATTTACAAGCATCAAACTTGAAGATAGAGTTTTAGAGACTACCATCATCGGCGATAGAAAAGTTCCCATTTACAAGTCGACATTCCTCAAAGCGATTGGAGTGAAATAAAATCCTCAAGGTTTCAAGGTCATTGAACCAACATCTGAAGAGTTCCAGACGTTTCTAAACTACATCAGCTAATCACAGGACTACAAGGCCAAAGATTTCAAGAAGACAGTAGTTTCCGAACTTTGGACCGCTCTTATGCACCTCATCATCTGAGGACTGTCCGGAAAGTATGGAGGTACAGATACATTAAGCAAGGACTGGATGAACGTCGTCTTCAGCATCTACTCCGGACGAGAAAACGTTGTAGATCTCCCGGAAGTTTTGTGGCAAGATTTATGCAAGTTCGCCACCAAGAGGAAGCCCAACGAAATTTCGAGCCCTAACTCTACAACAACTCTTCACAGAACTTTCAGAACCTCTTTCGGTTAACACAATTCCTCCAGACGTATGTATCTCATTCAAAATCGTTAAAGCATATAGGATTCCAGACTAATCTTCTTTTAGCCCGGTCAGACGACTTCCAGACTATATGTTGGCCATTATATCTTCCAATTCTCCTTATTTAAAACAACATTTAGAGACTTTGGTTGTGTTTGACCCAACACAACCTGCCCCAGTCTCCGTTGAGCCTATTTCGGAAAAGGTCGAACCTGCTAAGTCCGGACCTAAGTTCAAGAAACCAGCCAAGCGAAAGGCTTCTCCCACGAAGCCTAAAACTAAAAAGAAATCCAAAGTCAGTTCCTCCTCTCAACAGGAAGGAACCCATGACATTTCGGCTGATTCTGGCCATCTATTCACCCCTCCTGCCCACTCATCTAAGGTACCCCTCAGTGTTTCAAAACCACTTGCACATACTCACAGGGAGTCTCCATATAATCCACCCTCACCCTCCCAAACGGGTGATGCTGGTGTTGACCATAGTTCCTTGCAGCCCCCTGGAACAAACCCACGAGTCACCTTTATTGATCCAATTGTTTCTTCTGCATGCACACACTTCGGAACCCCTGTTCCGGACCCCAAGCTTTCTGGAGAAGGAGTAGTCCCTCTAACTTCGGAAGCCTCTACTGGTCTGATACTCGGAAGGTGTAAAGGACGACCAGGTGCTAATGATCCCAATTGGGAAGATTTTGTTAACAGGGCTGCCTCACGACGACTGGAACTGACACCTACTTAAGTGGAATCCACTCTCATTTCAATGCGGAAGAGGGCCATTCAAAGCACCATGTCCTACATTCTTCCCACTGACAATGATACAGATGCTGAACTCACTTTGGAACAACCATCGGTGACCACTCATCAAGAAGTTTTCTAAGTTGATCCGGAAGAAGAAATCTCTGAAGAAATGATGTTGGAAGATGAAGCAAAAATCATTCCGGAATACAAATTCATGACTTCAGCACGCTTTGTGCCTAAAACGTCCGCTTCCAAGTCTGTCTATGACTTTGGCTCCTCATCTTCAACTACTCCGGACGGCGGTTCAAAACCCAAACTTCAAGAAGATGATGCTGCCACCAAAATGGGTCCTTCCACTTATCCTTCGTCACACCAGTCTCATCCGCAACATTTTGATTCCGATTCGGAATCCTCTGTTGGTGAATACGTTGACCCCTTCGCTCTTCTCGAGATCCAGACCAATATCTCTGACACCATGCAAAAAGTGACATCTGTGGAAACATCCATAATGGAGCTGAACTCTAAATTGGATAAAAAAGTCTCCGAACTTGATTCCATACTTGATGCAATTCTGCAGTCACTCTCCCAGCAGTCCAGACCATCAGTTGCTGAAAGAGAAGCCCACCTTGATCAGCTGATCTCCATCCGGCTTAAACACACAATCGAGCAAGTTGACTCGAAGTATGAACATTGGTAAATAACTACCTCCAAACCATCACCTCGATGCTCAAGGTCCATGATGATCTGGTTTCTGTTACCAACGACCTAATCAAGCAGACCCACGTTCATCATGAGAAACAAATTCAAAGGCTAGAAAAGGAGATTCGGAAGAAAGATGAAATGAACCTCATAATTCAACAAGTCCTCATCAAACTTCTCCGCTCAACTTGGAACATCGTTGATGTTCCGAACCGGAAATTTGATGAGATGATCGCTATTCTAAGTAGCACGTTCAAGCACCTCTCTGAGCAAGCCCCTACTGCTGAAGCATATGATACTCTCTCTCTTCAACTTACCACTGGCCTTCAGAAAGTCTTCTCCAAGTTTAATGATCTGAAAGAGACTTTACCGCTTGCACCGGCACCGAAGTCTACCGATGCAAGAGGAGGAGAAGGCCCTATCAAACCCTGGAAACTTGCCTCGGAATTTAAAACTCCGAGATAGAGATCTAGATTCCGATGAAGATGTTCAAATCACTTCCAGAATTCTAGGGATTACTGAAAAGGAAGAAAATGAAGATGAAGAAGACTATGTTCCTAATGACACTCCAAAAGGAGTACTTGCTCTTCAAGCTCCCAAGTTGTCCACTCCAAAGGTGTTAACTGACGAACAAAAGAGGATATGGTCTGCAGTTTCCTGGCCATCCTCTCTTCCGGACGCCTTTGAGAGGGCTCTCAAAATGGCTAAGGCTAAATTGTTCCTGACCACTCAAGCCTTCTGAGCTACTCCTTCCGTACAACCTCCCATTCCGGAATTCATCATTGATGAAAATATGAAGCTGGTATTTGATGCGCTTCAAAGAGACAAAGGGAAGAAACCAATGACTTCCGAACAACAAGCCTTCCACTCCGGACCTCCTCTCAAGCAAAAATATGGATGGTCTCAGGAGGAAATACATAATGCATTAGAGGACAACATCCGGATTCAAGCCTTAAAAGATCATCCCGATCCGATTCAATGCATCTCTCCTTTTTTCCGTGAAGGCATTCTTCAAGCTCAGGAAATCATCCTAACCCTATACTACGATCTTCCCTCCAATGACACTGATCAACTGGATCTTCCTCTCTCTCCTTACAGCAAATTCTACACTAAATTTGCTCTGCTTCACCCAACTGATCATTCGGATATGATCATCCGAACTGAATGAGAAAGACTTGATACCTCCGATGCTAAAAATCCTCAGTCGTTAAAGGAAGTTTGGACCTGAAAAAGGATTACGCAAGTTCAGGGCTTCGGAAGAAAATTCTTGGTAAAATTTGAGCTGAATTGTCCATTATTCCGCTTTCACCTGCTCCAGAACAAGCCAACTCCACAGACCGTTACTAATGTGGATTTACCCTCCATGAATCCGAATGACATCCTCACGTTAGCTACTTACTTCAGAGAAAACATAAGGATGACATCAATATGGGTGCTTATCACGCAACTATGAGCTTCTTGAAAGATTATGTTGCTGAGTTCTGCAGAGGTGACTATGAACTAGCTCACCTTTACGGAACTGAACAATATGTCGCTAAGATTGACTTCATTCTTCCGGAAGCAGAACTCCTTGTCGATGGCCCAATTGAAGAACCGGTTCTAGGGTTTGTCTACACCACCAGAAGATCAAACAAGAAGGACTTCTTCCGAGTCCTAGACAAACACCTAGTTCCGACCAAAGCTCTAGAGAAGTTCATATCTCGGGCATCTAAGTCTGATGCTCCGGAACAGGTCAAAGCTAAGTTTGTAAGTCAAATGGCGTGGTACATTGCGGTGCAAGAATGGTTGTTCAGAGCCTACTTTCATCAAGGAAGAAATGAACTAAAGCTGCTGGATTGCTACCTGAAAGTGAACCTCTAGCAATCCTAACTCCTTATTCAAAAGTGTGTAAATTCCGAAGTGGAGAGTTGTTCGGAACCTGTTCGGACCAAGCAAGAAGGAAAGAAGATTGAAGGCATTCCATAGCTGATACTGATGTCCGGAATGCATGCTTATCCGGAACTATCCTTCATGTCTGGAATAATACTTGTCCGGAATGAAGTCACTTTGTCTTTTGTGCATTTATTACAGTTGTACTTGTTTTGATGTAACATTTCATAGGACTTAGTCTAAAGTTGTATTTAGACAATCAGAATGTCAGACTTATGTCTTTTATCCGGTCCTATGTAAACACTTGGGTTAATTCGCTGTAATTCTTACTCCAATTTAAAGGAGCATTCAACTCTAGTCAACTATGGATCTTTTTCATACCTTTGGCATCTTTACTAAGTTCATTCAAACATTCTTCTTGTTCTTCATTTATTAACTTTACCTTGATCATTTACTATCTCATTTTTCATTTAATGTCTTGATCATTTGTTAAATATTCTATCTAAGAATTGACTGGTCTCTCCAGGCTAGACTTGAACTATTATTAGCAAGCAAACATTGATCATAAGCATTCATTCAAGGTTTGAGTTTTCAAACCTAGTCCCTGCGCATCGATCTTGTTCTCACAGATTTTGGTTGCATCAAATTCACAACTGACTGCCTGGGGTAGGATGTCCCCCTATGGTGATTTTTTTAATGATCCCTAGGCATGTTCCTCTGAATTTGGAAGCTCCATCAGTGAAGAGTGTCCATCTTCGAATGCTCTCTTCTTTTTGGAGTTCCTTGCTTTCCAATTCTACTTCAGGTTGTAGATCATCACTGAAATCAGTCACAAAGTCTGCTAGTGCTTGTGTTTTTATTGTTGATCTTAGTTCATATTTTATGACATATGTGTTTAGCTTCACAAACCACTTTTCCATCATTCCCAACATCTCTGGTTTTCTCATAACGTTCTTAATGGGATAGATAGTTCTTACATGTATAGTATGTGTTTCAAAATAGTGTCTTAATTTTGTGAAGTAATTACTAATGCAAGTATTAGCTTTTCAAGGTAGAAGTACCTAGTCTTAGGATCTAGGATAATTTTACTTGAATAGTAAACGGGATGTTGGTCCCCGTTAAGATCATTGGCTAAACCTGAACTTACAATGTTAGAGGATACTGAAAGTTATAGAAGGAGGAGTTCACTATCTACTGCTTTCACCAACAAGGGTGTTGAACTTAAATAATTTTTAAGTTCCTAAAAAACATATCCGCACTCTTTAGTCCATTCAAACCTTTTGTTCTTCTTCAAGATGTCATAGAAAGGTTTATACCTCTCTAAGGATCTTGAGATGAACATGTTTAGGGTTGCTACTCTTCCTGTTATTCTTTGAATATCCTTCGTCGAGGATGGGGATCTTAAATCAATGATGACCTTTATTTGCATTGGACTTGCTTCTATTCCTCTTTTAATTACCATGTATCCAAGGAACTTGCCCGTTCTCATCCCAAAATGGAATTTGGAAGGATTCAACTTCATGTTGTATTCGTCTAGTATGTTGAAAGCTTCTTCAAGATCCATGAGGTGATCTTCATCTTTCTTTGACTTGAAAACCATGTCATCGACGTACACTTCCATGGTGTCCCCTATTTTTCTCTTAAACATTCGGTCAACTAGCGTTTGGTATGTTGTACCTGCATGTTTAAGACCAAAGGGCATAACAGTATATCAATATATACCTATTAAGGTTATGAATGCAGTATCCTCTTGCTCAGATGGTTCCATTTGAATTTGTTGGAACCGTGATGATGCATGCATGAATGTTAATAACTCAAGGGCAACCATATCATCAATCATGGAATCTATGGGTGGCAGGGGGAAAGGATCCTTAGGGAAAGCCTTGTTAATATCCATATAGTCCACACATACTCTCCATTTGCCATTATTTTTCTATACGACGACCACATTGGCCAGACACCATGGGAACTTAACCTCCTTGATCATCCTTGTCTTAAAAAGTCTTTCCATTTCTTCTTGGATGATATGATTCCTATCGGGCGCGAACTTCCTTCTTTTTTATGTACGGGTCTGAAAGAAGGATCTATGTTAAGTTTGTGAGTTATAATATGTTTTTCTATACCTGTCATGTCTTCATGTTTCCATGTGAAGGTTTTCCTTCTTTCATTTAGGAACTTTTTTATATCTTATTCTATGTTTTCTGGAAGTGAGGATCTTATGAGTACTTTGATATCAGGATCCTTAAGGTCTAGGGCACTTCTTTTTTATCTTGTTCTTAGGCTTCAAGTACATCTCGTGCCCTTTGCTTTAATTTCTATTCTTGTTGTGGAACTGTGGAGGTCTTCATCGAGGTCTTGTAGCACTCTTTGGATTCTTATTGGTCACATGTGATCTTCACTGTCCCCCATGGAGTGGGCATCTTCAGACATTGATGGTATGTCGATGGGGCCTCCTTCATATCATGGATCCATCGTCTTCCTAATATAACATTATAGGAGGATAATATATTAGTTACAAAAAATCATTTCATAGAGTTTACCCCTCTATGTAGATAGACAGTTTTATTTTGCCGACTGTAGGTTTTATTTCACCACTGAATCCTATTAGTACTGAGGATCTTTTGACTATTTTGGACTCTGGGATGTTCATTCTTTTTAAATCATTCATGACTATAATGTTGATTGAGGATCCTCCATCAACAAGGATCCTTTTGACAAAATGGTTGGCGATGTAAAAAGTGATCACCAATCTGTTGTGGGGATCCTAGACATCTGCTCTATCTGTTTCGTCGAAGGTGATATCCTTCTCATTTGTGATTGACGTATTATTCTGAGTTCTTTCTTCTTTCTCTGCTTTTGACACTTTGGCATGCCTTTTTGCTGCAAAATAAGAGGTGCCACAAATGTCAGAAACTCTAGAGATAACACTGATTACCTTGACACCCACAGGAGGGGATCCTAGTTTTTCTAGGATCTTATGAGGATCCTGGTCCTTTTCTTTAGGCCTTTCTTATCTTCTTCCAAGGATCTCTTTGATGTATCCCTTTCTTAGTAAGTAACCGATCTCCTTCTCGAGGGCTATGCGATCTTCCATAATGTGACCAAAGTCCTCATGGTATTCACACCATTTGGATTTATCTTTCCAGTCGGTGGACTTTTCTCCCTTTCTTGGCCATCTCTCTTTGTCGCCAAGATCTTGCATAACAAATATTAAAACTGAAACATCACAGAAAATAAATAGTCAGTGATCTCGGGAAATTATTCTTCCTCCCCTTCATCTTCAAGGTCATTAACCATATTATGATCATGTTTGGAATATGGTTTCGACTTATAGGATCTTTGGACCAAGGAGTCGGCTTTCCTATTGGGGTTATTGTATGAGTTTGGTGGGTTGCTCCTCTTCTAGGTCTCCTTATCTTCTTCGAACCTTATGAATTTTAGTGCTTTGTTTCTTACTTTCTCCATTCTTTTGCATGGAGTCATTACAGGATCTTCGTAAAAAGGAGAGTCTTTTTTAAGCCCATTTTAAAGGCTTCTACGGAAATTGCCATATTGATGTTGGGGATACTCAAAGCTTCCCTACTAAACTTGTTCACAAAATCACTAAGGGATTCCTTAGGATCATGAACTACATGGAAAAGATCACTAGTGATCTTTTTGAATGTTTCCTACAAGAAAATTGATTGTTAAAAAGATTAACAAAGTGAGCAAATAAAGTAGTAGAGTGAGGAGGAACGTTAAGAAGCCTTTTTAAGGTTGATCCTATGAGGGTCGAACCGAAACCATTGCATATACAAGCTTCCTTCAAATGTGTGGGAATGGGGATGATCTTCATTCTTTCCATGTATTGTGATACATGTTCTTCGAGATCCGTACTTCATCATAAGGCTTCATGTTGGGAGTTTGGAAGTGCTTGGAGACTTCAGTATCAGCTATCGCAAGAGAAAATCTTGAGATCATGTGGCTCGCGGGGGATACCTCTGGTATGGTTGAACCACTTCAGGCACACTTGAGATCATCTGCCTTAACCGCTGAAGTTCTTTAGAAATGACCAGGCTTATTCCTACATCAACGTCCATAGAGTTAGTATTAAAAGTATTATTATTCGCAAAGTTACCAGGATCCTTGTTGTTGGGAGTGATGAAGGTTTTGTTGGGATCATGGATCACATGAGCTTGCTCGTTTGTAGTTGCACCCCAAGCGAGAGCAGGGGCCGACGTTGAGGATCCTATCTCCCGACGGCTTCCTGAGGATCGTGTATTGTCAAAGTTCAAGATCTTGGGCTGCAAGATCGAGGGTGTTGCTTCTTGGGGTTTATGAATCTCCGCCTTCATTCTCTCCATTTCCTTAAGCACCGTCATGTTGTCCTCCTCCTGCTGAGTAACTTGTCGTTCTAGTCTCTTCATCAGAGCAAAGAGTTCGTTGTTGGAAATCACTACATGTAAGGTTACAAAAATGATGAATATAATACAAGTACAAATGTAGTAATAGAGTTAATCGTATCCGTAGTGTGTGTATTACATGTGTATTTATAATTTAGACTAAATAACAATAAGTACGATATTTCTAGGATCCTCTTGAATGAGCATATGCACGTTGTTTGACTTGGTATTCCCGGGTCTTAAGCCTGGTTGAAGCGATTCTTCGTTGAGAATGAGTCTTATATTTACAATTTCTACACATGTGAGAAAAAGAAATAGAAATATGACCGTTACGAGTGTTATAAATAATAATAACAATGATCAGGATCTTGAGAAGAGTTCGAGATTCTGAAAAATCTTGAAGATCCTGGATCATGAATAAGGTTAAAGACCTTGACCCTAACAATGGTGGTGTTAAATGATGCACCTAGCAAATAAAGTAAGGAATGGTGTTTACATTTTTCTTTTCTTTTTTATTTATTTTAATCAAAAAATTATAAAAGAAAAAAAATATATCAAGGACAAATATGTCATTGTAAATACTTTTAGAAAAGATTTGATCAAACTCATAATAAAATGAAAATTTTAACCTCTAATGTTAGTCTAAATGTTTTAAACAATGACAATTTTCAGCTAACTATATAGATCATTTATACAGTTTTATCTATTAAATCATATTCTCTAATGGATTAAAAATAATAAAGCTTAAACAAGATTTTAAAATAGAGCTTGAAACGAAAAGGTTATAGTGCATGCCAAGAAATGTTTGTGTATCAATATATTAACTTTGACTTTTGAGGGTAAATAAATGTTTATTAACCATAAATCTTATTAAAAAAACTATTTTTGAGGTGGATAATGTCAGCCTGGCTTATGATGACTTATGATTCATAAAGAGAAACAAAATCTTGAGTTTGGTGGACAAGCCACCATAGCTTTCAACTGAAATTTAATTTTAGTTTTTTATCAAGCATTAATAAATACTTGTTCTTCATAGTAAACGCATTCACATTCTTCTCAATGCAATACAAATACCATTTAGTCGAAAGTGATATCATAAAACATTTTACTATTAATTAAATATTATATGAAATCGCTCTTCAATGAATATGAAACAAGGTTAACAGTTAAGTTAAAAGGATTTTTTATAACTATACTAAAATCAGCAAAAGTGAGTAAATTCAACAATTATATTGTCAATTGCTAGCTTCGGTGGTGCATACTGCATACACAAACGACTAACATGGTTATCTACGAGAACTTTTTGTAGAATAACTTATGGCTATGAGAACTATAATATTATAATATATATATATTTTTTTTTAAATTGAAAAAATATTTAGTAAGCGGATTTAGATGGCTTTCGACTTTTAACCATGGGTTGACTAGGGATGAGCAAAAGGACCGAACCGGACCGGACCGGGGAACCGGTTTCGGCCAAAATCAAGAACCGAACCGGCCCGGCGGTTCTACCAGTTCCTGGTTCCTACCGGTTCTTGTCGTGTCTTCAAATGTTGGAACCGCTCCTTGAAAAATAGCATCATACGGTTCCGGTTTTTGCCGGTTCTACCGGTTCCGGTTCCTACCGGGTCCCGGTTCCAAAAATCCACAAAAATAACGTCCCGGTCCCGGCCCGACCGGTTCCATCGGGTTCCGGTTCCGGCCGGTTCCCCGGTCCATATGCTCATCCCTAGGTTTGACTATAATTTTATAAATATAATCGAAGCCAACCTATCTTACATTAAGTACTTTAAAACTGTATAGGTCTGACATTTGATTTTAATTATTAAGATTATTACTTGATGAAAAATAGTTTTATAAACTACACACACGTATAATTCTAGTTCTACCACGCACAAAAGACCTATTCAATTTCCAAATCCTAATTAAAGACTAGATTTATTCAAGTCAAAGTCAAAATATGTTGCGATTACTAAATCTATAAATAAGTAAATAACTCTCTCCTCTTCATGCAGATTCTTCATCAAACCTCAACAGCTTTTCCCTTTTCTCCCTTCTTCCACAGCATTCAGTTTGATCGAGCAACACACACAAAATGAGATCAGAAATCAAAGTTTTCGCCATAACCACAGCGTTTATTTTTCTGTTCATGAGTTTTGAACCAAATAGAGCTTGTAGGCTTTTGAATGGAGAATTTGAAGAAACATGGATGAAGACCGGAAACCTTCTGTTATCATCTCTACAAAAAGGCCCTGTTCGGCCGCCAGGAAATGGGTGTTGTAACACAGGTAGATGTGGTAATCCTTGTGTCGGCTCCAAGAAGGTTGCTGGCCGTCTTCATAGTGGTGGTGCTCCACCGCCTCCACCACCATCACTGACTCATACTCCAACTTCTACTGATCAATGAAACCAGCAAACTATGGATTACCGACCTTACAAGAACTCGTAAATTAAAACTTTTTTTCCAACAATTGGTTGTTATTCTTGTTTTGTTTCATTTTTTATTTAATTTATTCATTGTTCCTTGTATAATTTAACTAATTTTGTACGTTTGACAAACAACTAATAAAATTCATGTATGGTGCAATTCTTAATTATATAAAACTAATTTTATACTATAATATCCTTAAAAATGGGAAATGTGCATTGTCGTGTAAGAAGCAAAGTGATACATATCCGAGGCTGTACCTAAGTCCGCCTTCAAGGCCGAATCCATCAAATTACAATGCATTAGAAAGAACATGAAATTTGCGACACAACTGTCCATCAAATAATACTTAGGTCCGTTTGATACACATCTTTCCAGATCCAAACAGATCTTTCTGGCTGAATGGACCGGAAAGACTGTTTGATTTGCATAAAAGAAGGGGTCTTTCCCAGTAAGATATGTCTTTCCCAGAAAGCCCCAAAATCATATCTTTCCTGCTGAATGGGCTGGAAAGACAATTATACATCAAACCCCGCCACTTTCTTTCTTTATTCGATTATTAATTTTTTTAAATTTATTTTTTATTGAATTATCACTTTTTTTCATCATTCAGCACAGTTAATCAGATGTACAATCAAACAGTATGGTTTCTTTCCCAGCCAGAAAACTTTCCTAGACAGCACTTTACCGGGCAGCACTTTCCCAGAAACTATCAAACGGGACCTTAGTTTTATTTGTTTAGCGTATGTTTTCATTCCTTAGAATTATCTCCATGATTTCCACTATTTCCTAGATTTTAGCTTCACTGCTTAGTCATTTAGTTCAAAAAAGATGCATTTTATTTGATCAAAGATATGCAATTTTAAGAGATCATCAACCGCTAGCTTTAATTAATTGTAAGGCTATACTACTTGTGTATATAGTCGTTCACGACATCTAAAAGTAAAGGAACAACTCAATGGCTAAATGTGATCGAATTCCATGAACATGATCTTGGTGCATTTATAGATACTCTTCGAAATTATATTGTGAATATACGTGTAACGCTCTGTTCTAAAATATTCGTTTATGGAATTTCAAAGGCCAAGGCCAGGGGCGTTTTAGTCCTTTATTAAATTTGGAGTTATTATTCGAGAAGTTTTCGGCCAAGTTGTGTTGTTAGAAACGTAGGGTGTCTCGTCACCTTTCCATGGATATAAAGTTCATCAGAATCGGATCTAGAATGAAGGAGTTATGACACGTTGAAGATTTGGCAAGAATGGCCCTTATAGAGAAAAGTTTGCATGGAAGGCCCTGGATGCATGTTTGGAACATGTGTGGGTACGCCCAGCGTAATGAGGCAGCTTGGTCGCGGATGTCCAAGGCGTACGCCCAGCATACACTAAAAGTTATGAAACCCTAATTTCAGATTGAGCACTATATAAAGGACATTATGGTTCCAACCCTAGCCCCCATATGAGCCTCCTCGACCTCAGAAGAAACCCTAGAACGTCCCTACCTTCATTTTATGAGATCTTGACCTTGGAGAACCCATTTTGGTGGATTAAAGCTTGGAAGCAAAGAGAAGAAGGTTGGCAAGGAGGAACCTTTGAAGCTAGAGCTTGTAGATCTGGGATAAGTGCTTCATTTCGGACCTTGGCAAGGTAAAAAGTCTTGAGCTTGATGATTAACCTCTTAGATCTCTTTAGTACAAGTTTATGGACCTTTTTGGTCCCAAGATTGGGACTTTATGACTTAAGCCCGTTTGTAGGACCAGGGTTGCCTCCCTTAGAGTCATATGAGTCCCATAAGCAGTAAAGTTCCGATCTTTATGGTCCAAATGAGTTCATGCATGAGTTAAGACCTTCTTTCATGGAATTAGAACATGGTTTTTGAAGTTGGGACTTATGTAAGTCATGGAAGCCATAAAGTAAGCAACTTTATGGATTAGGGCATGGAACAAGACCTAGATCTAAGTTTATGGCTCTTGAGTTGGAGTATTAAGCACTTAAATGAAAAGTGTCTTAGCAAAATGAGTACGACGAGCGTAATTGCACGTACGCCCCGCGTACTCTCTAGCAGGCCAGTACGCTAAGCGTACATTAGAGTACGCCCCGCGTAGCGCAGTCAGTTGGGCTTATTGCATTTTGGGCCTCGGTGTGGGCCGAGTTGAGACTTAGGGTCCTTGGGCCTTATTGGGCCATCAGAATTCAGTTGTTAAGGACCAAGGATTTAGCATTGGGCTTGAGTAAGGTCCAATAAAGGGCTTTGGGCCCAAAGGAGCAAATTGGGCCATTAGTGGGCCTTTAGTGGGGCCATGGATGGGTTTAGAAGGAATTGAGGGTTTTTGGGCCATGTTGTGACCCATGCCATAGCAGGGGTAAAATGGTCATTTTACCCATAGGAGAATCCCTATTCTGAATTAGTATTTTATTTTCCCATGATAGCTGGGAAGCAGCCGGAGCAGTAGTCGGGGATTTCTCATTCAGGAGTTCAGCAGTCAGCATCACGAGGTGAGTTTCCTTCTAGTAGGAACAGGTCTAAGGCCACAATGCTGGCCCGTTTAGCTAGCAGTAGTTTTCGGACTTCGGTCCGATGCAGTAGTTAGTATGTTTGATGCCTTCGTGGCTCAGACAGGATTTATGTGTTATGTGTTCCGGGCTACGGCCCGATGCAGTATGCAGTATATGTGTGTTCATGCTAGTTGATATGTTTATGTTATGTTCTGTTCAGTTAGTTCCGGACTTCGGTCCGACGCAGTTAGTCCGGACTTTGGTCCGATGCAGGGGACAAGGTCCCAGTCAGTTTCTGGACTTCGGTCCGATGCAGGGGGCAACGCCCCAGTTAGTCCGGACTTTGGTCTGATGCAGGGGACAAGGTCCCACTCAGTTTCCGGACTTCGGTCCGATGCAGGGGGCAAGGCCCCAGTTAGTCCGGACCTTGGTCCGATGCAGTGGGCAAGGCCCAGTATGTGTTTTATATGTTATTGTATGGTATGTGGTAGTTTGGGGGAGCTCACTAAGCTTCGTGCTTACGGTTTTCAGTTTTGGTTTCAGGTACTCAGTTTTCAAAAGAGGAGCTCGGAGAGATTGCAGTGCACACACCATAGTCAGTTAGCCTGGGGAATGTTTTACTCTGATAATGAGATTATGTTTTGAATTTAATACTCGAAAGTTATGTTATGACTTATGATACGTTTTTATAAATATGGTTTTAGTAATGTTTTAAAAAAAAAATTTAGTCATGATTTTTGGTTCGTTACAATACATGGAAATGCAAACTTATTATAGCTTGAAAGGAAGTGGAAACATGAAAAACACGATGATCGAAACAAATCCTAGCTACCTAGGTATATATTCTACTAAAAGTAGCAATGATTTTTCCTTATAGATTGTTTTCAAAATATGAAAACTCGTGGTAAACAATTATAAAGCTTTGACAAGTCAAATTCCGTTTAATCTTAAGCATTAAAATTATAGAACTTGTCTTAGATATTATTATTGACAATAAGATTAGATAGAAAAAAATTTTCATTCGGCTTATCACAACAAGAAATACGCCCTTTAGGGACGACAATTTTAACGATGACACCTAGCTTTAGCGGCGACATTAGGGGACGTCGTCACTAAAGGATTATGTCATCGCTAAAGTTGTCATCGCTAAAGGGCTTCCACCGGCGATCCTCTTGTGCCACATGCCATTTATTCGTGACCGTAGGCTGCCATAGTGATCCATTGGTTAGGGTTTCATCTGGTGGGAAGTAATAGTGGCGGCACCAATTGCGACGACATGTCGCCGCTATTGTAAGTGATCTGCGTGAATGTTATTAAGATATAACCTGATCAAAGTCATTGATTTCATTCTTATCTCATCACATTCCATTCACGTGTATTTTACATAGTCAATATTGTTTTTAGTCTTCCGTATTTTTCTCCTAGTATAACTATACATTTATTTATATATACCCCTGCATACATGTTATGTAAATCAATACAAATCACTTTCCCAAATCTGTTTCACTCTTTATATGGCTTTGAATACGTCTCAATTTCTCTTTTTTTTTCCTTCATTCAGACGCATAATCATAGGCAACAGTGCAGAAAATTCAAACTCCTCTCTAATCGTTAACGCCACTTCCAAGGACGATCTCACTATTGTTCACTTTCCTACCACCTTGAAGCTAACCTCTACAAATTACCTTGGCTGGAAAACACAAATCGAAGCCCTCCTTCATGGTCTTGATCTATACCGATTCATTGATGGAACCCATCTCCCTCCCTCCACCGCTAATCACAGCCGCCGATGGAACAATTACACCTCATGCTGACTACCCTAAGTGGTTCCGGCAAGACATACTACTTTTTGGAGCACTTGTTGACAGTCTATCTCCCCAAATTGTCCCTCTTGTGACAAATGCTTCATCATCTTGAGAAGCATATCAAACCATAGTCGGAACTTATGCTTTCCCTTCACGAGGTCACATTAAGCAACTTCAACATCGCCTAAAACAAATCACCAAAACTTCTACCCAATCTGTCACTGAATACTAGGGATGAGCAAAAGGCCCGAACCGGACCGGACCGGGGAACCGGCTTCAGCCAAAATCAAGAACCGAACCAGCCCGGCGGTTCTACCGGTTCCCGGTTCCTACCGGTTCTTGTCGTGTCTTCAAATGTTGGAACCGCTCCTTGAAAAATAGCATCATACGGTTCCGGTTTTTGCCGGTTCTATCGGTTCCGGTTCCTACCAGGTCCCGGTTCCAAAAATCCACAAAAATAACGTCCCGGTCCCGGCCCGACCGGTTCCATCGGGTTCCGGTTCCGGTGCCGGTTCCGGTTCCGGCCGGTTCCCCGGTCCATATGCTCATCCCTACTGAATACATGCAGAGCTTCAAGACTATAGTTGATGAGCTAGCAATCCTAGGCAAGAAACTTGATCAAGAAGATGTGATTGATGTTGTTCCAAATGGGCTAGATCAATCCACATATAAACCTATTCTGGACGTTGTTCACGCAAGAGACTCACCCATTTCTTTCAATGAGTTACATGAGAAACTCATCAATCATGAATTAACTCTTGCACAACAAATCTCATCACCAACTCTCCACCAATAAATCACAACCTTCTATGGAAATCATCAACCACACCGTAAATCATGGTCTACTCGTCAAGACAATACTGCTACTGGTCTCTTGTCTACACTGTCAAACCAATCCTCATAAGCTACTGGAAACCGTCCCTTTCTAGGAAAATGTCAATGGTGTCACAATAAAGGACATTCTCTTAACAATTGTTTCTCTTTTAAGAAGCTCTTTCCAACTGTTTATGTGCCTTCTTATCCCAGGAATATGCAGGTAAAAAACGCACAGGCTCATCTCATGACACCACAACAAACAACTTCATCAAATACATCCAACTGGTTGTTTGACAGTGGCGCTAGTTTTCATGCTACTAATGATCTCAAGAATCTGTCCATTCACACCCCATATGATGGAACTGAAGAACTGGTTATCGGTGATGGTTTGTGTTTACAAATTTCTCGCATTAGCTCTGTGATTATTCAAACTCCACACACTCCACTAATTCTCAAACATATTCTATATGTTCCTGCCCTCTCACGCAACATAATTTCTATTTCCAAGTTATGTCTTGATAATCACTTTCAAATCGAATTTTACTCTTTTGTTTTTGTTATAAAGGATCTGACATCCAAACTCCCCCTCTTCAAGGGAACATCCACAAAGGGAATGTATGAGCTATGCCCTTCTATCTCACCTCAGATATTTGCCATGCAGCGCACCAACTCATCTACATGGCATCATCGACTGGGCATCCTCAAAGTAAAGTTTTCAGCAATTAACAACTTCTCTTTCTTTTAGTTCTAGCTCAATTGACAATTGTAACTCCTGTCAAATCAATAAAAGTCATCGTTTGCCTTTTCATCAAATATCTCTTACATCAATGCTCCACTTGAACTTATTTTTTCTGATGTCTGTTGCTCACCTGTTGAATCTATTGATCACTACAAATATTACGTAATTTTTGTTGATCACTTCACTAAGTACATCTGACTGTATCCAATGAAAAAGAAATCAGAATCCCTCACCATATTCACTAGACTTCAATTTCTAGTTGAAAACTTCTTTAATATCAAAATAAAACAATTGTTCTCTGATAATGGAGGTGAATACCTTAAACTCCAATCCCATCTCTCATCCTTTGGCATATCTTATCTCACCTCACCACCTCACACCCCGGAACATAATGGATATGTTGAACGAAGACATAGACATATAGTAGAAGCAGGTCTTTCCCTACTTTCTCATGCTCACTTCCCAGTTTCCTTCTGGCCTTTCACCTTCACCACTGCTGCCTACTTAATAAATCTCCTACCCACCTCCACCCTACACAATCTATCTCCTTTTCACTATTTATTCAACAAATCCCCAAATTACTCCAAACTCAGAAGTTTCGGATGTCTCTACTATCCATGGCTAAGACCGTATTCCCCACACAAACTCCACCCCAAAACCACCTCATGCAAATTCGTGGGTTATTCTCCCACCTAAAGTGCTTATTATGCCAAAATCTATTTCATTCTTTATAAATGTCTTCGTGACCCTTCAATTGTTTTTAGATCGGACGGCTACTAGGCACCAGAGAATGGCGCATGTTTTTCCCTCCAACGCGAATTGAGCAGCGAAGATCAACTCATATTTGCTACGCAGGCCAAGCAAGTATTTTTCATCCAAGTACCTTCTCGAAGTGACGAAAATGACAACCAACGGTGGGTTGTTGAAAATGTTAATCATAGAAGAATTTGGGATCTACCGATGAACGATGTCGACCATGATTCCATTGAAAATGTCGACAATGATTCAGCTGATGTCGTTCTTAGTAATGTTTCTTCTAATTTTACTCTCTTAATCGACTTTAGCCAGTACTTTCAAAATTCTCAATCGGTTGAAGATGATATTGAAGTTAACCCACCCGAGTATCATCAATAATGTGTCTGATTGCGAGACTGATTATGATGAGGAAGATTTGGATTAAGATAGTGACGTGTCAGCAGACACTGAAGTGTCTGAGGGCGAGAAAGATTAAAAAAATCTTTACATTTGACTAGTAAAATAAGGTTTGTATTTGTTGTAATCATATCATATTATATGTGTGTGTGTGTATATATATATATATATATATATTCATATTGTGTTATAATTTTGAAAGATGTCATTTTTTTGGATTGCATTACTCCATCTCATGGCTGTTGTGATGGACCATGGAGGCGACGGTGGTGATGAGCCACCACATCCGTTTGGTGGAGGTTTTGGTGATCGCCAGAACGATGATAATTAAGATTTATTCTAATTCATTGTATTTCATATTGTATGTATATAAAAAATTATTTTGACTAATATTTTTTTATGCAGCGGTGCCTCTGAGAGGAAGAGGCATGGCGGTAAATAAAAAAATGCACAACTATTTAAAGCTAATGGTGAACGGCCTCTAAAGATAGTATTCGACATAAATATTAACATGTCGATTGAGGAGGTGTACGAATGTTTCATTTGGGAGGTTGGGAGTTATATGTGGCGTGACATCGGTTTTGATAAGGACACATGGACTGATGTTTCCGAAGCCTAAAGGGTTGGCATGTTCCAATATCTTTCGGTAAATTATTTATAAAGTTATATATTTAATATTGTTTAATTTGATTTATTTTTAATTTCTTTATTTCTTTTTTTATGCATGGTTTGATTTTGGAGCGATTACAAATTATCCCATGGCTCCAACTTGTTGGACGTCACTGAACAATCGGATATGTTCGCGGTATTGAGGCCGCAAAAATATTGCAAAAAACTGTTTGACTGATTTTGCAGGGGATGTGGAGGCAGCAAGGGCTCAAGCCCTTACGGGTGTGGATATGCAGCGTTGGAATGTTGCTATTGACCATTTCTTAACTGCAAAACATCAAAAACGATCCGTTGGAAACAAAGAATGCCGGAAGAAGCAAATAGTGAAGAATCGTGGAGGGACGTGCAGCTACGGTAGTGCTTGTTTCAATAAAGTAAGTTACAATAATATCTATTCAATTATAACATATTTTTTAATGTTTATTCAAATATAACATATTTTGTAATGTTACATAGAATTTGAATAGATTTGAAGAATTTCATCGTGGGCATGTGAATAAAAAAAGGAGAATTTGTTGATCCTTTGGTTGAAGAGCAATATGTAAGTTATTATTAATTAAAAATGAAGTAGACTGTTGTTTTTTTTTTGCATTAGTTTTAACGTATATTAACAATCTTTGTGAAATACAGAATGCCTTAGTTGTTGAGGTTGCTCTATAGACTCATCACATAGCCGACTCTGATAGTGATCCAGACACTACTGATTGGATCGCAATATTTGAGAAGGTGTTGGGTACACGAAGGGGGCATGTGAGGGGTACTGGGCCTAAACCTTCTTTAGTTGTGGGTACAAGTGCTTCATCCCAATGGCAGTCACAGTCATAAGCACCACAACCAACACTGGTACTTGTGACTTAAATTGTTAATGACTTAATTCATTTGGTACTTTGATGGTTTGATAGTTTGTTGAATTGTTAATGACTTAATGTGCTTGTGACTTAATTGTAGGGTGTTGATGTGAATGCTTTTCTTCAAAACACGACATTTGTGATGTTCATTGGAGACATTATCCGCTCATTTAAAAACCAAGTCAACAACGAGGAAACACAATGATGAGGAAGACGAAGACAAAGAAACATACTATTTCTTGTTTATGTTATGGATGATGTTATTTTGGATTTATTAGATAGTTTATGGATTATATATTAGATATTCATGTAGGATTGATTAGATATGTAATATGGTATGTTTGATGTTTTATGTAATGTGGTATGTATTTATTTATGTATTTTTATCAAATCTGCATTTTATAATACAAACTAATATAAAAAATATGTTTTTCTCAAAAAAAAAAGAAAAAAAAACATTAGCGGCGACACTTTTAGGGACGACGTGGACTAATTGCGACGACACATAACTTCGGCAAGCTTTGCCGGAAAAACTCTGGCCGGTGGTCGGAATATCAATAGAGACGACGTCAATAGCGACGGCACAGAATTATTAGAGACGACGGTATTTGCGACGAGATAATTACGATGACCCTTTAGAGACGACATGTCGTCGCTAAAGTATTAGCGACGACAGTTAGAATCAATTGCGACGACTTTTGTCGCCGCAAAAGGCCAGGTCTTTTGTTGTGTATATTATCACCGTTTTATATTAGGTGGAACATACACAAACTTTAAATCTTGATTGTCACTGTTTATAATGCAATCGATGAGTCAAGACTCAGAAACTTATGTTGAATTATATATATATATATATATATATATATATATATATATATATATATGAAAAATCTCCAATAAAATGTCAATATTTTGGGCATATTTACGGTTTAAGCCCAAATTAATTTTTACTTACATATATATATCGGTTAAAATTTCGGAAAAACTTTTTTTAAATTTAGCCTATCTTTTTTCGTTAATTGGTCAAAACTTGGGACTTTTCTAAAGAATGTTATTTTTTACCAATAACCAAAATATTGATATTTTTCTGAAGATTATCCTTGAACTAATATGTATTATTACATTATTTTTTGCCAATAACCAAAATATTAAGACTTTTTTGAAGATTATCCTTGAATTAATTTTGATTATTGGTAAAAAAGAATAGCATAATCTTTATAAAAATCACAATATTTTCTCTCGTAAAAAATATTTTGTGAACCAATGTTTTTTGAACTTTAATTTTATTTATTGAACTACTAGTTAAATCTACATATGTCCCGATGAGACTTAAACTGTCAACCTTAAAGATGGTGGGCAACACCGGATACCACTCGGCTATAAGTCTTGTTACCATATTATTTGATAATTAATATTATTCAAATGTTTCTCCTATAAATGATCATTGTCGAAGATCCTTTGGTTATCAACTATGATGCACGGAAACTTCAACTTGGTCATCGTTCCCGTATCTGATACTCCATGGAAACGTCTAGGAAACGTTTCCATAACGTATCTAGTAAACACGATACATTTATGTGCAGTATCCTCCAAGTTTCCACCAATTTTCCATATTCTTTAGGCTTTTCATGGGCCTTTTCAGTCCAACAAAGTCTAAGGAGCTATATTAATTGACTTTTAATTTAATGCCCTACAAATCAAAGCTGATCGTCCTTAACTACCTCAATGAGACGATCACTCATCATAGTGATCACCAAACAGAAATCAGCAAACCTGCAAACCATTCACGGATCCAGCAATTAAGAAATCACTAATTAGACACCGATTTACATATTTTGGAATCTCTTTTATATATATATATATATATATATATATATATATATATATATATATATATATATATATATATATATATATATATATATATATATATATATATATATATATATATATATATATATATATGTTTTTTCATATTTTTATATTGTCATATCTTTACGTTATCCGTATCTTGAATTTTTGAATTTTGCCATTACCGGTTTCCGTTTTGTATCCTTATCCGTTTCCCGTTGCCGTATCCGTTTCCGTACAACTTAGGTTATCAAACACTGAATAAATAAGACTTTACGACCAAAAGACTGGTTCTAAGTTTGTTAGCTGCATTACCTACAGAAGACACCATCGTTTTACACATATACGAAAACCAACCAACGACTATCGACAAACTTCATTCGTCAATATTACACCTTTTATCCAAAGATTCTCCTCCTCATGGTTTGTATTCAAATTTCAAACTAACTGCCGTTGCTGTATGAACTAATAACTGAGAATCAGACTCTAAAGACTTGAACAAATACTTGAAGAAAAACACAAATGGGTCAAAGTACCGAGTGTCATGTTGCGTAAATAGCTGGCAAAGATGACCGAGTGCCACGGATTATATATTTTTAGTTAAAGACAATTAATTAATTAACCCATTTTTTAATACAAGAAATATTGAAGTCAAAATCAAGCCATCTTATCACCAACTTGTTGGATAATTAATAACTTTCTCCCTTCGCGCGACGCAAACAATTTAACAAAACCCTCAAGATTGTACCTTTTTCACCCTTTCGTTATTTTTGGTTACTTGCTAGATCTTGAAGGTACAAAAGAGACGTCAGACATGTGACAAAAGACCAAAAGTTTCGCCATAATCGCAATACTAGTTTTTCTATTCATAAGTTTCGAACCAAATGGATGCAGTTGTTCTGGTAGCCCTGTTGGTCGTGGTGGTAGTGAGGCTGCTCCGTCATCACCACCACAGCTATTGCCGACGAGTACTCTTTCTAGTGGAGTGTAAAATGAAGAATTGACAACAATGGCCATGCATGCCGTAATGTTAGTTAACGAACACAATTAATCTCTCTTCTCGCTGTTCAAAAAGAAAACTTTAATGAACACAATTTCTAAAGTGTTCATTTTTCTACGATATTTCTATATTTTAATTATTCATGTACAACTACACAATCCTACTATAGGGACGGAATATATTAAATCTAATTTGGAAATCGAGGCGGAATATATTAAATATGTGGTTTACTTCAAGCTTAAATGTAGGAGTAATTGCGAAATATGTAAATGGGATAAGTGGATGTCCTCTCCCTTCACTTCCTTGTAATCCATGCACCTTATGTTCTGTTTTTGCTTGGTCTTTTGACGTTTCTAAAAAAAATATAATAGTAATAATAATCAACTATAGTAGCATTCATTGTTCCATATATTATGGAGTTTGACCGATGATACGATTGTTTTATTATTATTTGCAAGTAGTCAAAAGTCATAAACTTATGTTGAATGATGATCACCTTGACACATATAGTAATACAAATGTGTATTAATTTGCCTTTAAATATTACCTCATATAAAACCATTTTTGCAAGAATTTTAGGTAGCTTTTGATGTTTGGACCAAAATCGCCAATACTACATAGCAATATAAATGTGTTCGGTGTTGCGTAATAGTGGGTTCAATTCTTAGTATTCTTTTTTAGTTTAACTCAAATATATTTGGAATTATTAATATATATTTAAGTTGCCTTTTCATGTTAATTTGTTTGTACAAAACTTAAAATATCTTTGGAGCAGCCATGAGAACAAAAGTACAAACATATCCATGTTGTGATTGCGAAAACTAAAAAAGTAATAATAATTTATTTTAGTTAATATGTAAATAGTTGATCGCTTAAACTATATTGGTATGATGGCGGAGCAGCTTTTCAATCCTCCAAGTTCTAATATGTTTTGTTCGATAAATAAGAACTACGATTTTCATTCCTCCAAAGTTCTTATTTGTTTCGTTTATAAACAAGAAGTGATATCATGTTTGTTATTGTTGTTAATTTGATAATTGAAAGCTCCATCTTCGATATCATATGTTGTGACATCTTCTAATTTTGCAGAACCAATTAAACATTTCTTTACGCTTTAAAAAACATTTATTTATATTTGCAAAAAATCTCAGTACAAAAGATCATTTTGATTACAAATGTTCGTTTACAAAATGCTAAAACCCTAAGTATATCATAATCAATAAAGATGCATAAGTTACAACGTAAAGACCTAATGGTCATGAATTTATTGCAGGCTATCTTTTAATCACTCAGCATCTTAATCAAGTTTCAGTGGCTTAAGTCTTGATACATCTGATGCATATGAACTAAGTGGGTAAGGTTGGGGAAACCTAATGAGGTACATAGGGATTTCAATCTCACGATATTGATATGATAATATTCCATAATTATCAGACCTACAAACCAACCATTACCTTACAATAACCATTCCTACATATCTATTCCTACCGATCCTCACAGATCCTAAGCTAACCATTTCTATCGATCCTCACAGATCCTAGACTATCCATTTCTATCGATCCTCAAAGATCTTAGACTATCCATTTCTACTGATCATCACATATCCTAAATAGTGATTATTAGAGAGAAATTATCTCGTCTGATGAATTGTTAAGATTGACTACACAACTAGGGGCTTCCTTTGTCGGAGTAATTAGTCATAAAGGCTTATGGTCCATAAGAGTATTTGATGAATATGGTTTTCCAATTCATCTATAATAATCAAGTGTTGTCACCTACTTTGGGGTGACCAAACATACTGCTAACAGTTGCTTGATCGGGACCCACCATTTTTGGTCATTCTGTACGGAGCTACCGTACATCAACACCTGATATTGTCATGGAACAAAACTTTACTCTCCGTTCCTAGGCTATACATATTCTCCTAATGAGACGACCTAATATCAAACTTAATTGAGCTAGGTATCTTCCATGACTCTAAGTTTATGCATATACTAGATTACTATGCCTAAAACCAACTTTTAATATCGACTCTATTCTTGGGCGAAACTAACCTATCTTAGTGTATATAGATTCCATAAGAGTATTAGGTATTATTAATCATTTATCTTTTCAACAATTCTACTTTCAATATTATTATATAATATTATTTGTTTATCCCAACATAAAATAGAACCATATTTGGTTCGCACATAGCATAGTATATCCTAACATATAATCTATACAATAAGCACATAATTCACATACACATCCAACAAATATTTAATATTTAATTAATGCTTATATTAAATAATGTTTATGAAAGAGACTATGCACTTACTTGACAAAGTGTGTGGTTGTCACACCCCAAAACCGTGAACGGCGAAAACGTTCCGGGGTGGAGGACGTCATGTACAGTATCACAACAATGTAAAGTAGTAAACAAGCAACAACATCATCCATTACATTAAAAGTAAAGTTTTAATACATGTGTGTTCTTTCAATGTAATAAGACACCAAAATATATAATCAAAATAAAAGACGAATCTTGTATGTGCTCCGTCTTCTCAAAACCTGGCCATCATACCTATCTACTGGTGACCTGAGAATACAAGTTATTTTGAAAGCGAGTATCAGCCTAAAGCTGGTGAATTCATAAGTATTTAAGTGGCATTGTCTTGTTTTGGAAAATTGTTATAAATGCCTTGTAAATCTTTAAATGAAACAATTGATATAAGTATGTAAAACCTTAGAAAATCCCTTATTTCCTACATAGTGTAAAATGTAGTCTTCTACCAAGACCCGAATGTTTTGTAAGTAAAAATGATAGTTTTTCCTTTCTTTTGACTAGTACTAAAAGTACTTAGTCTAACTCATCGTTTATGTGAATGTATCACAAAATAAAGTAATATGAAAATGTACTAATGTGATTGTTATCCTTTTGTATTAGGATTAACACGACATCACGATTAGCGAAATGTATAACCTTTGACCATCCGTAGATTTTTCAATTGTTCTCAGTAGCTACAGTAGGTGGGAGGAAGGGTTAGTCCCGTAAAAGTATTCCTAATATAAGTATTAACCGTAGGCATCCGTAGATGTTCATCAACCTCTGTAGCGAACAGTAGGCCCGAGGAATGGTGAGTCCCGTAGAGGTACTCCTAGTATAAGTAATAACCGTAGGCATCCGTAGATGTTCATCAACCACTGGTGCTAACAGCTGGGATTCGGAATGGTTAGTCCCGTCTAGATATCCCGTTGAACTGGGATAAGCAGGACAATTTACACAGAAGGTACTAATAAATCGTCCTCGTGAATCGAGATACAAGTATTCATGTAAGTGTATACAGGTAAATGTATCTACGTAAAGGTACTCATGTAATGTATTCATGTAAGGTACTCATGTAAGTGTATCCATGTAAGCGTACTCATGTAAGTGTATTCATGTAACATGTAATGTATAGTATAGACTCATGAATGAATTGACTCTGATGTAATTCCTTGTAATAGGAATAATGTTTTGTATCTTCTAACTATCCCTATAATAGTTAACTGGAAGGTAATTGGTTGTTCAAGCAGGTTTATACACCCTTGCTACACAAGAGTGTGGGAAACTGAATGAAGGATGAAAACTATAACATCAATACCTATAGAAGAACATAAATGTATAGATATAGTTTTGTTCAAGAAGGTAAAAATGGTTTTGTAAAACATCTATGAGTTTTGAACAATAATTAACAATGACTTGATGTCATTTTAATAAACATTTCAAAAGTAATACATTTGATAACAAAGTATTTTTAAGATAGAAAACCATTTCAAGCATCACATTTTGAAGTATGTGAAATCTGCTGGATGAAAACATAGTTATAAATACATATGAAAGATTTAATAACATGTTGGTTTCTACTTGTATCCCCCCCCCCATTAAAGCATTTAAAATCATTTAAACATTGATTAAGGGGTATGAACTCACATGTAGATGGTGGTTTGGATGAAATGAATGATGTAGGATAGCTAGGTGACAAGTGAAGACTTGTTCACACTCAATGATCCTAGTTAACATATAATCACACATACATGTATCCAAATAGACTTTAAATCACTAATTGACAAAGTTAAGACATCCTAAGGCATGTAAAACACCTTATTTAAGTGCTACAAGTCATAAGGATTGCATCTAAGTGCTAAAGGACCTTGCTATTGTGTTTGGGGTTCAAGGGTAAACTCCCTTGGAGTTTACGGTTTTCATGACCTTGACCTAATGAGTTTACGGTTGTAAACTCAAGAGTTTACGGTCGTAAACTCCTCTCCTTTTGACCATAAGTTGTTTTGAGGATTTGCAAGTCCTTTGAAGCATTTCTACTTGGTGGTTTGGACTTTGGAAGGGACTAGGGCAACAAAACACCCCTTGTTAGGTGTTTACGGCCTTATGGTCATTTCCCTTTGGGTTTACTACCTTAAACCCATTTGGAAATTGGTATTGTTATGTTTTCAAGTCCCTAACTCATCAAGGTAATTGTCTATGTTAGATTTTAGGCCTAAGGAAGGAATATGGCCCAAATAAACACACTAAAGGGTATTTACGGTTTTGGGAGCTCCCCAAACCGTAAACACATGATCATGGCATTATTTGGTGTTTTTCATGGCTTAAACCCATCAAGGGAAGGTTCAAACATGTCAAGGAAGGCTTAAACATCCAACTAGGGCTTAGATTAATGACTTAGGCACACTTTGGTGCCTTATATGGTGTTTACGACCCAAGATCATTCTTGGACCGTGAAAACCTTGTTCCATGTGTTCTTGGCATATTTTCTTGATGCTAACTTGTAATAGTAACTCATTAAGACTCAAGGAGTGAAGTACTTACTATAAGGAAGCTTGAAATATGCTAAAAGTCCAAGAACACTTAGTGTGTGTTCTTGGTGTTTTTGGAAATCTAATCAAAACACAAGAAATGAATGGATGAATAGATGCACAAACACTAGATTAAGTGTTTAATCAACTTGGAATGTATAGAACACTTACAACTTTGAAGATCTTGAATTGTTTCTAGTTTGCTACTTGAGAGGTTTTCTTGAGTTTACTCTTTTGGAGTTTACTCTTTTGGATAAATGGGGAGTAAACACATATTGACTAGACTTAGGGAGTAAACTCATGGATAAGCATGAGTTTACGGATTTTTGGGATGATTTTTCGACCCAAACAAAATAGTTTGGCCGGGAACTTCTAAGACGCGAGGTGTTTGCGGTTTTTAAATTTCAAAACCCGAGACGACACTTTCTTACACCCGTTCGTTTAAAGAATAATATTAAAATAATCAAACGAACTCTAGATTTGTTAAAATAAGAAATAATGTCATTAACTTATCATAAGAAGTGATTGACTTCTAGGGTTTGACCGAATGAAAATTTCGGGTTGTCACAGTGGTGATTGATGAATTGTGCAGAGCTTCGCCTTACACCTTTTTCCAAAAGAAGTAAATGTATATAACGCTAAGTCTTAGTCTAATTTCATGGAACTATTATCCTAAGGTTTTAGATTCCTCAACAATTCCAAACTCTACTTCAAGATGTAAATAAGGAATAATCAGGTAGGATCATATTGGAGGTAGTGTCGGTTTGATATACAAAGTATACTGTTTGGAAATCTCACTTTAAACCCCTCACTAAATCCAGCCTAGACATCACTCTCGTAAGTAGATTAATCAATATAATCACATGAAATTACTAATAAATCTTATTTATAGGTTCATAATAATGACTTGTGATCATAAATATAAGTTACACTGAAAGAATAGGGTGTAGCTTAACTTACAGAGCTTTTTAAACGAAAACCAGGAAAAATGCACGGATAGAATTTCGAAACCACAAGCTCTATGATGTTGGGCACCTAGATACTCTAGATCCTTTGTTACTAACACTCCAAAAGCTAAGAAAACCGGCTACTAAAAGAGGAAAACCGATATAGAGCGAGCTCCTTTTTTTGACCATATTTAAAAGAAAACAAGTAATGAGAAAAATAGACAAAGGTAATGTCTTCGATAATATTTAATGGACGTCTAGAAGAAGAGCTAAAGGAGTAAGACAAAATTGAAAGGTTGCATACTCTATTTATATAGGTATCAAGAAAAAGGTAGAAGGATGATTTAACCCATTTTAACGGCTAGAAATATATTCGTTGAAATTTAAATTACCTTAACCATTACAAATTTTTACTTCGCTCTTTGCTTTAAAATTATATCTCCAAATATTTAAAAGATAACGTTTAAATTTTGCAGATAAATTTTGGAGGCAATTGTTATGGGCAGGATCCTTAACTCATATTCATGATCCGTGATATTTCTGAAGCCTCAGGATCCTTAAACATATCCCAGGATCCTAATTATTATCACTAATACTCCCTAACACTTATAACAGTTATATTCTTCTTTATTTTTCTCACATGTGCAGAATTGGTCCACACAAGACTCATTCTCAATGGAAAGTCATCTCAACAAGGCAAAAGACCCGGAATACCAAGTCAAATAACGTTCATATGCTTATTTTGAAGGATCCCATAATTATTGGACTTCTTGTTACTTACAATGGACTACAAATAACACGCGTATCTAGCACACTACATACACGATTAGCTCTGGCTTTACACTTGTACTTGTATTACTTTCATCATCTTTGTAATCTCAAATTTAAATCAAATAAAACACGTCAAGGCAGGTGATCATTATCACCTTTCAAGGTTTTATGTCGGAGATCCTATAAAGGATCAAGGGATTTCCTTGTAACTCACTTGTCTCATTTTGATCATTATTATACACTTACATTGCATTAACACCACAACCTCTCATAGAATTTGGTCGAATTACACTTGATCAACTTTTTACCAAAACAATACCACAAGGACTATTTATGAAAGACACATTTTACCCTGATTTTGTCCACTTCATTATGGTACTATTCTTAATGTGGTATTTTTGTAATTATTCCTATGCGATTTCATAAACGACTAATTAGAAAATCTAAACAATAAGCACATTATATGGGAACAAACGAATATGAAATTTCCCAACTGTAAAAGAAAAAAGATCATACAATTATGAACAAGCTCATACACCACTCATTAGCAACTGGCCCATTATAATACTTCATTCCTAGAATTACATTCACTAGAAAAACAGATGAAGTTTCCCAACTGCTATTGATTCCAAAGTTGAGATCATAAAGTAGCCCCCTATTTTTCATATTTCCATTAAAATCATTAGAATGGGAATGAGGAAGATCTTCAACACAATTACAGGAAGAAACCCTTGAATAATCACCATCAAAGATCCACTGTAATGATACGAATACGAACAAGGTCAATCAATAATTCAAGTTTCACAAAAAAAAATATCAATTTTGGTTCAAATCCACTCATGTATTGATAATGGGTTTAAAAAACGGAACAACTTTCTCGATTGATTCAATATTGGCCAAAATTTGAACAAATGTTATAGGAATAATGAAGAAGAAAGTAAGACCAATGAATGCCCCAACCATTAACACTCTTCGAATGTTGACATCCGTGATCTCCAAACCCCTCTAACCCTAATCTCCAAATCCCTCGTCTAATGATCTTCCAATTCATCAAACCCCTCAAGTTTCCTCATTTCCAATCAATGGTCACACTATAACAACCAATTAGTCTTCAAAATCCAATAGGAATATGTCGATTTCAATGACTGTAACTTTAAAATTTTCTTCAAATAGGCGATGCTTTATGTTAGGCTTTCTGTCAGGCTTTCTGTCGTCGATATCAAGAAGCATAGAGCTTCAATGGTGTGACTAAGACATACAGTCAGTTTGAGCATTCAAAAACTTTATTTGATGACATATTTAGGAATTATAATCGTGAAGTGTTAAAGGTTAGGGATTCTGTAATACCCATAAATTTAAGCCAAAATTTTGAACTTTTTCAAACACTTAAAACCATTCAAAATTACATAGTTAATTTGTTTTTAAAATAATAATTATCAGAGTTTCCCAGTATCAAGTCATAAAATCATAACAGCAGGAGGAGCGGTACGATCATGTCTTCGCCTTCCTGCAATCACCAGAAGTACCTGAAACAACAAACTGAAACTGTAAGCCCGAAAGCTTACTGAGCTACCCCCAAAATACCCATACCCACGATATCATACAAACAATCATAAATAGCATACTATGGGTCCAGCCAACCCTCGGGTTGGAATACCCTAGGCCCACAACCAACAGGTTGGAATGCCCACATACTATGAGTCCAATCATCCTCGAGATGGAATACTTGTCGGAATAGTGTCTAAGCCCATAACTATATTTGGTATGTACTTGACCTGGTTGTTCATGGTCCTTTTGGGTTGCCTTCTCCAAAACAACTTGACAAGGCAATTTAAGGAGAGAGAGAGAATATTATGGTTTATTAATATATTATAAGAATAATATATTAAAGGAGAAATCATATTTATTTAATTAGTATTAGTCATAAATTAATTAGGAATTAATTTGGTGATTAAAAGAGATTAATTAAATAAAGGGGTATAAACTGTCAAACATATGATAGTTGAGTTTTGGGTTAAGGAAACCTAATGGACTTAAGGGGGAACGAAATTATGATGGGTATCCGTCATATTTTCATCCAAGGCCTTATTCCAGAAGGTTCCTTGGGCTGCTTGGTGGCTAAGCTGTCCATTAGGGTTTAGATTGAAACCCTAGTAGCCTGCAAGTATAAATAAGACCCCTAGGCTATGGAAATCGGCTACACTTCATTCCAAGGGAACCCTAGGGCTGATTTCTAGTATCTCTCACCCTCTCTCATATTGCCTTCTTGTTTGTGGGGTTTGTGAACCATTAGAGGAGTTACAATTGTGACTCTAAGCTCAAGATCAAGAAGATCACAAGGATTCAAGCCACTTAGAAGAGGTAAAACACTTAGATCTGTTTTCTTTATGATAATTTCGAATTATATATGATAGATCTAGGTTTGTAAGTCTTGGATTCAAAGCATGTACAATAGAGAAACCTAGATCCAAGCATTAGGGTTTGTATGAGCACATGGGATTGTTCTTATGCATAAAACCCATCAGTGGTATCAGAGACTTGATTGGTTTCAATTGTATGTGATGCTTAACTGTTTTGCTTGCTGAAAATCGTATTTCTTGCCTCTACCCAACTCAACTCGGCGATTCAGTATCTGAACTCAGCGAGTTGGCCCTACTCGACGAGTTAAGAGCTGACTCGGCGAGTTTGTGCGTCAGACAGAGGATATTTCGAGATTTAGTTGCTGTTTTGTCTTGGATTTGATGCCTAAATCATTTTTTGAAGTTAAAATCAGAATTTTATCTTAATTAAATGATTATCTTTGCCAAAACAATAGATAATTTCAAATCTTTTTAATATTGGTTGTTTATATGATAAATATGGATTATTTAAAATTATTTGGTAATTATCTTATGACTAAAATAGGATTAGGTCAAATATAGATAATTATGAAATTAATTGTTTAATTTAAATTATTTTTTATTTGATCCCTTATGTTTTGAAAAGTTCAAAACTAGCCCTCAAGTTTTGAAATTTGAATTTTGTGATTAAAAGTTTAATTTTGCATAATTTAAATTTCAAATCCTTAGAATTTTACAAGTTTAAAATTCAACCCTATACTATTATATATTATTACAAGCTTAATATATATATATATATATATATATATATATATATATATATATATATATATATATATAGCTTAAACTGCTAGTCTTACCGTTAGTAGGCCTCATTCACGAAGCCAGTCTATAAGGTGGGTATAAGGTTGCTTCCTATAAAATGGCGCTTAATGGGTGTACACTCACACCCACCGCTTGATTAACTGGTGGAGGGTCGTTAGCCGAACGGGTAGGATAGGGCAACCCTCTCCTCATTAAAAGTATAATGTAAGATACAAAGTAACTATATGTTTTACAAATTCCCAATCTTAGTTACTTTAAGGTAAAATGTGAAAATGATGCTAATCCATGGAATTACACTTCTTACCCTTGTCAAACGTTGGTGGAGCGTGTGTGGTTAATCGGCACACTAATTTGGGGATGACATTGGTAGCGAAGGGTGACTCGATGTTTGTCATAGATCAATGGAGCGTGTGTGGTTTACCGTCACATTGATTAGGTGATAGAGACATTGAGTGCACCATGTTGATTCGCATGGTTATTCACAACTTGTTTGCGATCCTCGGTATCCCAGTCACAAATTTGAAGTGCATATCGAGATTTAAACATGCCATTGAAAAAGTTCAATGAATCTCAAAGATCTAGGAGTTTTTAATACATTTAAAACCTAAATTTCTTTTTCGTTTATCATGGTGAGAATTAGTGAATCGTCATTCACTTACCTTCAAATTATTTACTTTTAGAGTACGGCATCCCTTTCTAAGTTGTAAATAATGTTGTTGGATCCTAGCCCTAATTTCTCATTTGGGTGTTTAATTAGGGATTCATTTCTAATCAAACTTTGTTGCTTTCTTTTTCAGATGTCTGCAAACAACAACAACAACAACACTTTTGGGTCATTCTCGTTGATGAACCTGTGTCAGAAAGTGACATTTGATGGGTCAAACTTCAATGAGTGGATAAGGAATATTCACATGATCACACGCTACGAGGACAAAGAATATGTCCTCGATGAAAAGCTTGAAAAGATCATCCCAGATGTTGCTACTCCTGAAGAGTTGGCCGCCTTTGAGGCCCACGAGCATGACGCTACGAAAGTTCATTGCATCATGCTGGCCACCATGAACCTCGAACTCCAAAAGTCCTATGAGGACATGTATCCGTATGAAATGCATCAGGATTTGCTGGACAGGTATCACCAGAGCGCAAGGCAAGAGCGCTATGAGATCATTACTAACATGATCACCGCTAAGATGGGGAGTGGAGAATCCCTAACCTCTCATTTGTAGAAAATGCAGAGGTATGTTGATCGTCTTCTCAAACGTAATGTTAAGTTTGATGAGGATTTGGCTATCGACATAATCCTCCACTCCTTGCCCTCCTACTACAATCAGTTTAGGATGACCTACCACATGAACAAGGAGGAGGTCTCTTTGAGCAAGCTCCAAGGACTCTTGAGGACTGCTGAGAGCAACCTCAAAGACAAATTTGTTGCACCATCCCCTGCTGTGGCTGCTCCTGTGATGGCAATAGGTCAAGGAAAGGGTAAAAAGAGGAAGGCTCCATGTAAGAGCCACCATAAGGGGAAGCCCCATGATGGGTCATCCTCAAGTGGAACCAAAGCAGGCCCTGCTAAACCCTCCTCCGATCCAAAGGATGCAGAGTGCTTCTATTGTCAGCAAAAGGGCCACAGGAAACGAAGCTGCCCTCAGTATCTGCAAGATGTAAAGGATGGGAAGATTAAGCCCACCTTTACAGGTATATATTCTATTAAATCTAATAACTCATCATTTTCTACTTCATGGGTTTATGATACAGGGTGTGGTTACCACATTTTTCTGATATGTAGGGCCTAAAAAGAAGTCGGGAAGTGGAACATGGAAAGATGAACCTGATTATAGGAAACAGAAGATCGTCGCCTGTGACCAAAGTCGGTGTTTATTCTTTAGTGTTGAGTAATGGGTTAGGGATAGATTTAAACAAATTCTGTTATTCGCCATATATGGAAAGAAACATTATTTCATTTCATGGGTTATTTAGACAAGGTTTCAGATATTCTTTTGATAATAGTAATGGTTCTATTAACGTTTATTTGAATGGTGTCTTTTACTTCAATGCATTACCTTGTAATGGGATTTATGAATCTGTGATGGTTGTTGATAATTTAGGAAATAATGTTTTGAATATTGATTCGTCTACTAGTCTAGACAAAGCATGCTTGTGGCATTGTTGCCTTGGCCATGTCAACAAGAAACGCATAGCCCAACTCCAAAAGGATGGAGTGTTGGAGTCATTCGACCTTAGGGACGATGACACGTGTGAATTTTGTTTACTTGGGAAGATGACCAAGTCACCTTTTACTGGCACTTGTGAAAGGGGTGAGGGTCTATTGGATCTCATACACACCGATGTGTGTGGGCCCTTTAGATCCACCACAAGGGATGCTTGCCGCTTCTACGTGACTTTTACAGATGATTATAGCAGATATGGATATATCTACTTAATCAAGCAAAAGTCGGAAACCTTTGAAAAGTTCAAAGAGTTTAAGAATGAAGTGGAGAATCAGTTGGGCAGGAAAATCAAGATGTTTCAGTCAGACCAAGGAGGAGAGTACCTAAATATTGAGTTTCACGACTATCTAAAGGAATGCGAAATTGTTTCGTAATTGATGCCTCCGAGGACGCCACAATTGAATGGTGTGGCTGAGAGATGTAATCGGACCTTGTTGGACATGGTTCATTCTATGATGAGTCAGACTTCGTTTCCAATAGCTTTCTGGGGGTATGCCTTAGAGACTGCCGCCATATCCTTAACTTAGTTCCCACCAAGAAGGTTAACAAGACTCCTCACGAAATGTGGACAGGGAAGGCTCCCTCGTTGGCACATATTAAGGTTTGTGGTTGCAAAACTTTCATAAGACGAGAGACTCACGACAAGCTCGAACCTCGTAGTGAGAAGTGTTACTTCATCGACTATCCGCAAAAGTTTGTTGGCTATCTTTTCTATAGACCGAGTGACAATGTTGTCTTCGTTGCTAGAAGATGAGTTTTCCGAGAAAGGGAATTGATAAGCCAAGAAGAAAGTGGGAGGCAAATTGAACTTGAAGAGATTTAAGATCAAAGCAATGAAGGAACCTCTAACACTGGCACTCAACTTGAGGAGGAAACTCCTGTTGAACCTGTTGACGAGTCCTTACCTCTTCGATGTTCCACTAGGGCTAGTGTTCCACCTCAGTTGTATGGATTTCATATTACTACTGAAGGGGATACATTTATTAGTGATAGTACACTAGTAAATTTGGAAGAACCTAACAGCTACAAGGAAGCCATGGCAGGCCCGAAGTCTGCAAAATGGAAAGAGGCGATGGATAACGACATTGAGTCCATGTACGACAACCAAGTTTGGAATTTGGTTGATCATGTATCGGGTCGCAAGATAGTTGGGTGCAAGTGGATCTTCAAGAAGAAGACGGACATGGATGGGAAAGTGCATACTTATAAAGCGCGATTGATTGCGAAGGGCTTTACTCAAACTCCCGGAGTTGACTATGATGAGACCTTCTCACCAGTTGCGAAGATAAAGTCTATTAGGGTAATGCTTGCAATAGCTGCGTTTCATGATTATGAAATATGGCAGATGGACATGAAAACTGCTTTCCTTAATGGAAAGTTGGTTGAGGATGTTTACATGAATCAGCCAGAGGGGTTTGTCGATGCGAAGCATCCAAATAGAGTATACAAGCTAGAGAAATCCATTTATGGATTGAAACAAGCGTCTCGCATATGGAATCTTTGTTTAGACGAGAAAGTTAAAGAGTTTGGCTTTCGGAAAAGCGAAGATGAATCTTGTGTGTATGTCAAAGCCAGTAGGAGTATAGTGAGCTTCCTCGTATTGTATGTTGACGACATACTGCTCATAGGAAACAATGTCCCAACCTTGCAGGAGGTCAAGTCCTGGCTTGGGAAATGTTTCGCTATGAAGGACCTCGGAGAGGCTGCTTATATTTTGGGAATAAGGATAGTAAGAAAAAGAGAAAAGAGAATGATAGGAATCAGTCAGGATACATACTTGGATAAGGTACTAAAGTGTTTTAGTATGGAAAATTCCAAGAAAGGGGAGTTGCCAATCCAAAGCAATACCAAGCTGAGTAAGATTCAGAGCCCGAGTACAGAGGCAGAGATAGTTGATATGAGTCGAGTACCTTACGCTTCCGCAGTAGGCTCTATCATGTACGCTATGACTTGTACTCGCCCTGATGTGCCCTTCGCTTTGAGCATGGTCAGCAGATATCAGGGGAACCCTGGTAGAGCCCATTGGATTGCAGTTAAGAATATTCTTAAGTACCTGCGAAGGACCAAGGAATGGTTTCTAGTCCTCGGTGGGAGTGATGACTTAAGGGTACGAGGGTACAGTGACGCTAGTTTTCATACAGATCGGGATAATTACCGATCGCAGTCGGGCTGGGTCTTTACCCTAAGGAGCAGTTACTTGGAAAAGTTCCAAGCAGGAGACCGTAGCTGATTCAACGTGCGAATCAGAGTACATTGCGGCGAGCGAAGCGTCAAAGGTGGCTATATGATTGAAGAACTTCATTGGAGACCTTGGAGTTATGCCATCCATAAAGGAGCCGATGGAAATTTTCTGTGATAATAAAGGAGCGGTTGCCTTGACCAAGGAACCGAGAGATCATGGTAGATCTCGACATATCGACAGAAAATATCATTTTATCAGACATCGGATAGAAGAGGGACTCCTTGTTGTGAAGAAGGTATCATCAGAAGAAAACCCAGCAGATCCCCTTACAAATGGACTGAGTAGGGTCAAACACTTGCAGTACGCTAGGAGCATTGGGCTGAAGGA
Source organism: Lactuca sativa (assembly GCF_002870075.4). Taxonomy (NCBI): domain Eukaryota; kingdom Viridiplantae; phylum Streptophyta; class Magnoliopsida; order Asterales; family Asteraceae; genus Lactuca; species Lactuca sativa. Next base: position 360,595,524 of record NC_056627.2, on the reverse strand, counting down.
TGATATAAGTTTGGATTAGATATGAAATGTGTAATAGATAGTTTGTACTTGACATTTGATGAATAAATGAAATTGTGTTATTTATGAGTAAAGCTACTATCTTGTGTTGGTTATTTATCTATTGTTTCAATTTTGCATGTTTTGACTTCCGGAATGATAGGATTATTCAAACAGTCCATAGTCGGTCATATTTTGGAAGTAGATATGAATGAAGACTGTCATGAATTGTTTGTAGATTGTCTAAAAGGTTTTGGGCATAGCAAAGGTTTGCTGCAAAGTTCATGAGTGCTTATGAATATGATTTGAGAATTGGAATAAACCTACGTTTGTTGGTATCACTCCGTGGTGTTTTGCCTTAAGTGATCGCAAAGCGATAATATCATATAGTCTTAAAACTTAGAGATATGGTTGTTGTTTGTTGGTTGGTTATGCACTGATGATGTGTAAACGCATAAGTAACTTGATGTTATAAACACATTATTGTGCATAATTCAATTAGTAAACAATGGATGCATATGAGTCGAAGTTGATCTGTTCCTTTTATTCTATGAGAATAAAAGTGATATCTTGGCCACTTGATGATTTGGTTTGACTTATGTGTCGGGCCCGGTCAGAATGAAGTTGATTTGTTCAACTAAATTATATGTCAAACAAAACAGAAATCGAGGAACAAATGCTGGACAATAAGCATTGTCACCATGATATCCAAAACAGAGGATTATATGATCCCTTATCTGAAGGACAAGTTGATCAGAGTTGACAGCAAAGTATAAGAGCTACGATTGCTGATCAGATTCTGAAGTCATATGTGAGATATAGTTACTAGACTTATCCAAGTGGGAGAGTGTTGGAATAGTGTCTAAGCCCGTAACTATATTTGGTATGTACTTGACCCGGTTATGCATGGTCCTTTTGGGTTGCCTTCTCCAAAGCAACTTGACAAGGTAATTTAAGGAGAGAGAGAGAGAGAGAAAAAAAAATATTATGGTTTATTAATATATTATAAGAATAATATATTAAAGGATAAATCATATTTATTTAATTAGTATTAGTCATAAATTAATTAGGAATTAATTTGGTGACTAAAAGAGATTAATTAAATAAAGGGGTATAAACTGTCAAACGTATGATAGTTGAGTTTTGGGTTAAGGAAACCTAATGGACTTAAGGGGGAACAAAATTATGATGGGGATCCATCATATTTTCGTCCAAGGCCTTATTCCAAAAGGTTCCTTGGGCTGCTTGGTGGCTAAGCTGTCCATTAGGGTTTAAATTGAAACCCTAGTAGCCTGCAAGTATAAATAAGACCCCTAGGCTATGGAAATCGGCTACACTTCATTCCAAGGGAACCCTAGGGCTGATTTCTAGTATCTCTCATCCTCTCTCATATTTCCTTCTTGCTTGTGGGGTTTGTGAACCATTAGAGGAGTTACAATTGTGACTCTAAGCTCAAGATCAAGAAGATCACAAGGATTCAAGCCACTTGGAAGAGATAAAACACTTAGATCTGTTTTCTTTATGATAATTTCGAATTATATATGATAGATATAGGTTTGTAAGTCTTGGATTCAAAGCATGTACAATAGAGAAACCTAGATCCAAGCATTAGGGTTTGTATGAGCACATAGGATTCTTCTTATGCATAAAACCCATCAATACTCACGGCCCACAACCAACAGGTTGGAATGCCCAGGTCTATTGGCTTTCGCACAAAGAAGATAAGCCTCAACCGCCAAACAAACATATGTACATATAACAGATAATCACATGACAGTCTATAGGCAGACAAACCGCTCTAACAGATCATAACAACATAGCACATCCTATCTACCAGGATATTGATCTAACGGATCATAGCAACATATAATATCCTACTTATCAGGATACTGATCTAACGTATCATACCATATAATACCATCCTATCTACCAGGATGCCGATTTAAACAATCATACCACATATCACATAATACTATCCTACCCTCTAGGGTACCGATCTAACAGGTCTTACTAGCATGCATAATCAGATAACAATCCAAAGGGCCGACCTTGGTGCTTATACCCTTGAGTATAGTGAGGATAACTCACATCGCTAGTAATGCTGAAATATTGAAAATTGCCAACTGTTGTCTCATCGGGAATCCCACCCTATTACACAATAAGCACCTAAATTAATATCCAACATAACCTTCTTGACCAAAAGTCCACACCATCCATTTAGGCCACTCGCGTTATTGAAACAGGGCCCAATTACCCCAACCCTTGACTTAAAAGTCCATATAAAGGCCCATTATCGGCCCAATTTACCAAATTGGGCCCAACCTCCTAATTAGGCCTAACTCCGTGATCCACTATCAATACTTAACCCAAAATATCTCATTCACATAGTCCATTCAAGGCCCCAAATCTAACAGACCATAACCAGCCTAAGACCAAAGCCCATTTGTCAAAAACCCAACAGAGGACGTACGCGGGGCGTACTCCTCTGGTACGCGGGGCGTACTCATCCGAGCGTTGGCCACCATCGGGGTGGCTAACCCAGTACGCTGGGCGTACTCGATGATTTGGAAAACTCTCATTAAGTGCTTAATGGCTTAAGCACTTAAGCCCAAACTTTAGATCCAGAGGCCTAACATGCCTAGGATCCATAAAGTCATGAACTTTATCACTTTGGACGTCCAATAAGCTCTAAACGCTTGGTCTTAATCCATTAAGACCTTATTTTTCAATGTATGGGACACATTCAGCTGATGGGACCCTATTTTTATCATTCAACGTCCCCTCAAGAGCCTAGAAGGACAGTCATTTTCGTTCAAAGCACAACATGCACCACCTTGTGGTTTTTGGGACAAGAAATGGGTCCTAAAGGTAAAAATGGAGAGATCTAATCAAATAAACATAAAGTTTGGAACTTATACCGTCTGGAGCTTCTTGTGCACAAGTTAACTTCAAATCTAGAACCTTGGCCCCTTCCGTCAACTTTTTGATGCAATGGCTTCCTCCTAAGGCACTCAAGAACACCAAAATGAGCTTAACATACAAAAGGGGAGGCTATGGTTTGAGAGAGACAAGTTTGATCTATGGAGGCTGACGTAAAAGAGGAGTGGGTGCTCATTATGTTGCGTATATAGGCCCCAAACCCTAAATATGAGGGTTCCATCCAGACATTAGTACGCCCAGCGTACTAGGGTGGACCTTAATACGATTAGCGTATGCCTAAGTACACGCGGCGTACTCTCTTTTGGCTCAATTTGCAAGTTTGGCCCTTACATTTATCTTGGCTCTTCATTCTCAAACCCAAGGACTATAATTGACAAAGTAATGGTAGAAGAGGGTTTGGATGTACCTGCGAAATCACATTACGTTACAATTCACCCCCACTTGACCTAGACTTTACCCTCGAAGTCTGCTGCAGCAAATAGATTCGGGTAATGTTCCCGCATCTCGGACTCCCACTCAGACCCCCTCCGATGCTCCCACTGTACCTTCACCAAAGGTATCAACTTGTTCCTCTGAACCTTCTTCTTCTTCTCTAGAATAGCCACAGGCCTCTCCACGTAGTTCGGGTGCTCATCGACCTAAATGTCATCCAGTGATACCACTACCTCTTGATCCATAATGCACTCCCGCAATTGCGAAACATGGAAGGTGTTGTGGATCCGGCTAAGCTACTCTGGTAGCTCCAGCCTGTATGCCACCTTGCCAACCCTAGCAACAATCCTGAATGGTCCAATGAAGCGGGGACCCAATTTTCCCCTCTTCCTGAAGCGGATCACACCCTTCCAGGGTGAATCCTTCAGGAGTACCATATCACCTACCTGGAACTCCAACTCCGATCGTCGTCTGTCGGCATAACTCTTCTGCCGACTCTGAGCAGTCTGCAGTCGTTGCCTAATCTGTTGAATCTTTTCGGTGGTCTGCAAGACTACCTCCATCCGTCTCATCACCCTATGTCCAACATCACCCTAACAAACCGGGGTGCGACATCTCCGCCCATACAACAGCTCAAAAGGCGGGGCGCCAATGCTGGAATGATAGTTGTTGTCGGCGAACTCTGCAAGCGGCAGGTGGGAATCCTAGCTCCCACCTAAGTCAATGACGCATGCCCTCAACATATCCTCGAGGGCAAACACTACCGCTCCCAGCTCTAAATTATGAGTAGGATATCTCGTCTCATGCGGCTTTAGCTGTCGCGACGCGTAGGCTATCACCCGTCCTCTCTCCATGAGGACCGCCCCCAAGCATGTGATGGATGCATCACATAATACTACAAAATCCTCAACTCCCTCCGGGAGGGTCAAAACTGGAGCCTCACACAACCGCTGACGGAGGATCTCAAATGCCCTCTGTTGCTCAGGGCCCCACCGGAAATCCACCCCCTTCCTTGTCAGGCGAGTGAAGGGTACTACAATCTTGGAGAAATCCTAAATGAATCTCCGGTAGTACCCAGCTAATCCTAGAAAACTTCTGATGTCTGAGGGAGATATCGGCACCTCCCACTGTATGACTGCCTCGATTTTGGCCAGATCGACCAGAATCCCCTCCTGGTTAACGAGATGCCCGAAGAATTGGACCTCTTATAACCAAAACTCACACTTTGAGAACTTAGCATATAGTCGTTCTCGTCTCAAAATCCCCAATAACTCCCTGAGGTGCTCCTTGTGATGCTCACGAGTCTTGGAATATACCAAGATATCATCAATAAACACTATGACTGAGCGATCAAGCATTGGTCTACAGACCTGATTCATCAGGTCCATGAATATTGCTGGTGCATTGGTGAGCCCGAATGGCATCACCACGAATTTGTAATGACCATAACGAGTCCGAAATGCGGTCTTCTCCACGTCCTCCTCTCTGACCTGGACCTGATGGTATCCCGACCTCAAATCTATCTTGGAGAACCAAGATGCACCCTATAAATGATCAAAGAGGTCATCAATCCTCGGAAGTGGATAACGGTTCTTCAGTGTCAACTTTTTCAGCTCCCTATAATCAATGCACATTCGGTGCGAACCGTCCTTCTTCCTGACGAAGAGGATCGGAGCTCCCCATGGAGAACTACTAGGTCGAATGAACTGCTTGCCCAGCAGTTCCTGTAGCTGCGATGACAGCTCTTGCATCTCGGATGGCGCCAAACGGTACGACACCTTTGCGATAGGGGCCGCACCAGGCACCAGGTCGATTCGAAACTCGACCTGCCTCTCCGGAGGTATCCTTGGCAACTCCTCCGGAAACACATCTACAAACCCCATGACTACTGGAACCTCCAAAACTGGAATCTGATCCCTGACCCGCGTATCCACCACATATGCCTGAAAACCCGCGCACCTGTGCTGAATATACTGCCGAGCCCTGGCAGCTGAACAGAACCTTGATCCCACTATGGTGCCCTCATCGTATACCATCAGTTCTCCCCCACTTGGGGTTCGAACTACCACTCGTTGTACCTAACAATCTATCATAGCACCAAATTTGCTAAGCCAATCCATCCCCACAATCACACACAATTCCCCATGGGAATAGGAATCAAGTCAATCGGAAAAATACTTTGAAGATCTCCAACTCGCACTCTCGGTAAACCGAAGAAGCAGAAACTTCGTGTTCGTTGGCGATGGAGACTCGCAACGGACACTCTAGCTCACCTACTGGCACACTGAACTCCCTACTAAAAGCCTGAGATACGAAAGACCGACTCGCCCCCGAGTCAAATAAAACCAGAGCAGGCACGGAGTTCACTAAAAACGTACCTAAACACAGGTACAATAGATAAACATAACATAAATATAATAAATGAGATGAAGGATGGAATCATACCAGCAACCACATCCGGTGCTGCCCTGGCCTCCTCTGCTGTAAGCTGGAATGCACGCCCCTGAGCCTTCGGAGGCTCGATCTTAACTGGCCTCCCATCTGCAATTCTCAAAGTACTCGGTGCTGGGGCCGACGCCGGCTTGGCGGCCAAAAGAGGGCATTGGGCCTTCATATTGTGACATCCCCAAAATCTCGGCCAGAAAAGACCGATTTCATTTATGCTTTTTAAAATAATTTCAGAGTAAACCCTTTTGATTTAAAAGAGTTGTGGAATTTGTTCCCAAAAACAAAATATGATAAAATAATATTTATCAAAGCATTTCATCAAGAGATGCGTTTTCATTATATAATCAAAACTCGGGATGTCATGTTCTGATACAGACCATAAAGCATAAACGATAACATTACAAGTCATTCAACAAATATATAAATATACAGACTTGTAAACAAAACAACTTGATGATTCATCCATCTTATGCCCTCGCGCCACTACCTGTAATACGAATAAACTGAGTGGGTCAGGCTTGGGAGCCTGGTGAGCATATAGGGTTTTCAACCCACAATAAATAATTAAATTTAATTTCACCAACCAACAATAACCCAATTACCCATTCCCGTTATCTTCACTTTATGTCCCTAAAACAATATCTATCTCAAGGGACCTAATCTAGGATTTTCATCGGGACGGACATTACTGCTAAGGGGTTTCCTCAACAATAGATATCCTAAAGGCAACCATGAGGGGGATAGAGTACACCGGTGAACACATCGTTCACAACACCTACAGGTTATGAACCTGCTAGCGTTCCACAAGACTGTCTAGAAAGAGTATGTGGTTGTTATCCAGACTCCGCTGAATAACTAGATCAACAACAACAACATCGAGGCCTCTCATCTGTTTATCACACATCAACTATCTACCCATGTTCTACCCAACATATTAGTAGATCAAAATATATATTTTTATATATAGTTTAAAACCTGTATAGCATTCTCATTCTATACATATTCCACATAACATATGAGGCACACACACACATAACACGTATTTCATAGAGAATAAATCATATTTATGAGATAGAAGAAAGTGAATATACATTCACACATATAACAACAAAATATACACATAACACGTATTTCGTATAAAATACTTCATAGTTATGCGTTAGAAGAAAGTAACTACACACTCACTTGATCAGAAGATGATCGGACAGCACTACGACTTGTAGAAGTAGTATTCTTCGGTAGATCTGGAAGCTTTTCACAAAAATTGGCTTCTCGCGGGCAGAGCTTCGGCTCGGGAATCTCATTTCTCAGGATCTTCGGGGCTTCAAGACTTGCTTCGGGGCTTGGGATTAATACCAGGGCTTCGGGATAGTTCTTGCATGCAAAACGATGCAAAATGGGAGAAAGAGGAAAGAATTTGGGAAATGGAGTCGACTGCCCTCGCAAGCCTTTTATAGGAGGCTGAGGCCTCGCATTACGCTAGGCGTAATGCTCTACGCAGGGCGTACGCCTCGGAAATCGTCACTGCTTACGTATCCGAAGAACTCGATTGCGAGGCGCGTCATGCTTCGTTGTACGCTGGGCGTAACCCGGATAAGTCCGGTGACTCCCCTTCGGATAATATCGGATTTAATAATTAAATTTATATATTAATTATTTAATAAACTTCAAAAATTCATCTCTTCTTCATATGAACTCCGTTTTCGACGTTCTTTATATCCACGCATAGGTGAGACTACGCTCTACAACTTTCCTTTAGACTCCGTCAGCTAATTTTGACTTTATTTTTATTATTTATTTTTAGTAGGCCGGGACAAGAAAACTCCGTTATAAATTCATAACTTCTTCATCCGACATCCGTTTTCGCCTATCTTTTTATCATTTCACTACAACTAACGAGATCTTCGATTCTTGTTTAGATTGTTTTGGCTAAAAACCGCTCGGTCTCAAATCGAGTATTCGGGCTGCATACTGCTAAGTCGAAACTTCAGAAAATCATAACTTCCTCATACGAAGTCAGATTTGGGTGTTTTCTTTATGCACACTCTTGGTTTAACGAACTCTACGACATTCGTTTAGATCACTAGGGATAAATATCGCTCTAACATAAATTTCACTTTTTACGTCATTTAGCGTTGTCAGTTCCGTCGCGAAACTTCGACAGATCATAACTTCTTCGTTATAACTCGGATTTCGACACTCTTTATATATTCGGAAACCTCGTTACAAATACTACAACATTATATATAGATATCAGCTTTATCTAACATTTTATTTTGACGCTTATTTTTATTCTCAATTACATTAAGACACACAACTAAACACAAAACACATAATACTCAAATAATACATTTCTATTATTTCAAAACGGGTTACAAAGGTTAACCTAGACTATTACATCAACGGAAATGCCTTGCCTAGAAACGTGGGCATTACACATATGGCCCACCTGCTCACAATGATAACAAAGTCTGACTCCGGAGGTTGGAGTCTGCTGCCTACAACCCCTGGCCAGATGGCCCTGCTTGCCACATCGGTGACACCTGCTCCCTGATTGGCACATCCCTGAATGAGCCTTTCCGCACTTCCCATAAGTGCGGACTGGCTGTTCCACAGTCCGGGTATCAGCAGTCTTAGACCACTTCGGTGTCGGTTGAGACTGTTATAGGGCCTGATGTTGCTCCCTCAACTGCAGCTCAATCTCCAACTCACGCCGCCTAGCGGCCCCCTGCAAGTCCAGAAGAGTATCACATCGTTGTGTGGCCACAAACTGTCGGATGTTCATCTTGAGCATGCTCAGATAACGAGTCATCTGAGCCTACTCAGAAGCAAACTCTAGGCAGAACATCGCCCTCTCGGTGAACATACGGGTGATCTCCGACACCGACTCCCCGTCGTGCCTCAAACTCAAAAACTCCTGAGACAATTGTTCCTGCTCAACATGTGGAATGTATCGGGCGCAGAAAATATCCCTGAACTGCTCCCAGGTAACAACAACTCTCTGATCATCAGTGTACGATCCTGTCGTCAACCTCCACCAGTCCTTGGCCTTGGACCTCAGCAGGTTCAGAGCACATCTGACCTGCTGATCAGTAGGACACGAGCAAGTAAAGAAACACCCCTCCACGTCGTAAATCCACCTTATAGCCTTGATGGGATCCTGAGTCCCATCAAAAGTAAGGGGCTTCGTGTTATCGAAGTCCCTGTACTGGAAACCCCGATCGGCTCCTACTCCTCCTCCTGCTGTGGTTACAGCTGATGCAGCTGCCGCGGCAGCCGTCTCTGCAAGGGCTGTGTATCTGTCATCGGAGTACTACATCATCGTGGACTTAATAGTCCCAAACAACTCCGGAATTTGGCCCCGAACAATCTTGACCACCTCCTCGCGGATGATCTCCCTAACCCGATCCTCTGTCAACATTGGTGCCTCCTGGCCGATAATCTTAGGCGCTGTTGGGGCCTCCTGATCACCCTATCCGGATCCCGATCCGGATCCAGTCACAAAACGCCTCGTAACCACCATACTGGAAATATAACGGGAAAAGATTAGACAATCCGCACAAATAACCGGGAGCCAACTCCCTTCTAAACCCTAGGGTTGTGACTTCCTTGCTACGCATATGGGTCCTGTGCTTTCAGTAGTACGGGCCCATACTACCTTCCACACCTACCTATATGTGTCTCAAGTATCACCACAACACCCTAACACTATACATGCCCATGGTGGTCGCTCAACCTCACTCATCCATGCGACTTTCACCAACCCTGCAACATTAGTGCATGCTAACCATACATAACGTTGGACCTTATAGACTTTCGAATATCCGACCCTACCCTAAGCCCAATCAATAAGAATAGGGCATAAGGCCAAATTGAACATTCTCGGGCTATAAGATCTTAATTATGTACAGCCGTGATGCATTCACAAGTAACTACAGTAATGATGTCAGTTTCATGTAAGAAAACCCTAGGCTAGCAGGCATCATGTAATCAGGCAACTCTACCATGCAATCCCTAAAGATCCCTAGCCTAGTACTAGCATGTTGTTCTAACATATCAAATAATTAATTAACTGTATGGCATTTGGGGGGGGGGGGGTCTACTTACTGGCTCCGGCTAATCGTACACCCTGCATCCTCCATTATTTATTTTGAACACCATTTAAAATTCATTTTTAAAATCCTTCCTTGATTTCAGACTGGATTCACACGAACGTTCCTCCAATTCACTCAAACCAAGGCTTTAATACCAACTTGTAACACTTATAAATTTAAGCAAAAATTTTGAACTTTTTCAAACACTTAAAACCATTCAAAATTACATAGTTTGTTTTCAAAATAATAATTATCATAGTTTCCCAGTATCAAGTCATTAAATCATAACAGCAGGAGGAGCGGTACGATCATGCCTTCGCCTTCCTGCGATCACCAGAAGTACCTGAAACAACAAACTGAAATTGTAAGCCCGAAAGCTTAGTGAGCTACCCTCAAAATACCAATACCCACGATATCATACAAACAATCATAAATAGCATACTATGGGTCCATCCAACCCTCGGGTTGGAATACCCCAGGCCACAACCAACAGGTTGGAATGTCCACATACTATGAGTCCAATCATCCTCAGGATGAAAATACTCATGACCCACAACTAACAGGTTGGAATGCCCAGGTCTATTGGCTTTCGCACAAAGAAAGATAAGCCTCAACCGCCAAACAAACATATGCACATATAATAGATAATCACATGACAATCTATAGGCAGAAAAACCGTTCTAACAGATCATAACAACATAGCACATCCTATCTACCAGGATACTGATCTAACGGATCATAACAACATATAATATCCTACTTATCAGGATACTGATCTAACAGATCATACCATATAATACCATCCTATCTACTAGGATGCCGATTTAAACGATCATACCACATATCACATAGTACTATCCTACCCTCTAGGGTACCAATCTAACATGTCATACTAGCATGCATAATCAGATAACAATCCAAAGGGCCAGCCTTGGTGCCTTAGACCCTTGAGTATAGTGAGGATAACTCACCTCGGTAGTAGTGCTGAAATACTGCAAATCGCCAACTGCTGTCTCACTGAGAATCCCACCCTATTACACAATAAGCACCTAAATTAATATCCAACATAACCTTCTTGACCAAAAGTACACACCATCCATTTAAGCCACTCACGTTATTGGGCCAGGGCCCAATTACCCCAACCCTTGACTTAAAAATCCACATAAAGGCCCATTATCGGCCCCATTTACCAAATTGGGCCCAACCTCCTAATTGGGCCTAACCCCGTGATCCACTATCAATACTTAACCCAAAATATCTCATTCACATAGTCCATTCAAGGCCCCAAATCCAATATGTGACAAGCCGACACTTCTAGCTTGTTTAAGCATTCAAATTTATCAGTGATAGACTTGTTTTGCTTCCAGTTATCACTGGTCAGGATCTATTGTGAGTGTTCTGACTCTAGTGCATCAAAGGAATCAATATTTGGAAGTGTCAGTTTAAGTTCTAAACTACCTAGCAACCGTAAACCTCCTCAAAAAGGAGTTTATGGTCGTGACCTTGAGTTTACGGTCAAGGTGACCGTAAACCCATCCCTATATATATATATATATATATATATATATATATATATATATATATATATATATATATATATATATGGTGGAGGATCATTTCGATCATTCCTTTCCCTTTTCAAGCCTAGAACTCAATTTCTCTCCCAAGGATCTTAAATTTTTGCTTCCAAATCTTCAAACAAGTAAGTGATTCCTTCCTTTGGGTGTTAATCCTTCCTATATCCATGATTCACTCTTGATTCATCCATGGATTTCATCTTTTAATGTAGATCTTCAAGAATTCTCAAGAACACCTTAGTGTTTTGGACCGAAAACACACTCCTTTGCCTCCAAATCGTGAGTACCTTTCTCCTATACTTGTATCTAGTTAGGATTCTTGTTTATGGACTTGAAATCGTCACTTTATCCAATAACAAAGGTGTTTACGATCTAAGTGTATCTCCTTAGACCGTAAACCCTAATGAAAGGTGCATTAGAGACCTTAAACCCTCCTAAAGCCTAGAATGGAACTTAGAACCCTTCGAAATTCTTGGAAATCATCCTATGCACAAAAAGATATGAGTTTATGGTGGTAAACTCACTAGACCGTAAACCTTATGACCGTAAGTTCATAGGACCGTAAACACATGGGACCATGAACCCATTGGACCATAAACCATTGGACCGCAAACTCACTTGGCCATGCCATTTGGACCGTAAACTCTTTAGGGTGGCCATACACCCTAAGTGTGCAATCATATGTGATTGTATCCCTTCAATCTAAGAGTTTCCTAGTCTATTAGGGTGTTATCCCTTATAATTAGTTGTTTATACACTAATCAAATACACACACATGTCATTATATGTTTATTAGGATATTTATGTGCTCAAGGTTTCACCTGACACTCTACATCCTTTTTCCAAACATACTTCCGCGTCACTCACTACAGGTGAGTTAATACCCCTTAATCTACCTTTTAAATGATTTTAATGCTTTATGGGGGGGGGGGGGGAATACAAGTTGAAACATTTTAGTTATTATATAAATCACATGTGATTAATAACTATCAAACAAATAGATTTACTATACTTTTAACTGTTTATCAAAGAAACTACTTCAAATGTTTATCAAACTCTTTTTCATGCTAAACTCTTTATCAAACTTGTTCTTATATGCCAAACTACTTTTAAATCGTTTTATAAACTGACATCAAGTAATCATTATTTATTATTAAACTCTTCAAATGTTTTACAAAACTTATTTTTAAACTTATATATTGTCAAATGCATGTCTATATATGTATAGTTATATAAGTAATGTTTAAAGGACTTAGGACTGATAACTCGCTTTATTTCATTTTCCTTGTTTGGATGTGGCCTTAGGGTATCGGTTATTTGTCTGAATGTCGTCTAAATATTAGTTATATATTATGTATACATATGTAGATATAAAAGTACTATCAATCAGTTCGGTACCTTTGGGTAGCAAAGGCATACCTTCATTCATTCAAACTACATAAATTACTAGTAAACTATAATAGGTATAGTTTAGGAGAATACTATCATATACAAATACTATAACGAGAAACAATACTTACTATAAAGAGAAACAGATAGAGAATACTATAACGAGAAACAATACTTACTATAAAGAGAAACGGATAGAGAATACTATAACGAGAAACAATACTTACTATAAAGAGAAACAGATGGAGAATACTATAACGAGAAACAATACTTACTATAAAGAGAAACAGATAGAGAATACTATAACGAGAAACAATACATATTATACACTATACAAGAGAACATACTATGATGAGAAACAAAGAGAACATACTATGATGAGAAACAAAGAGAACATACTACATACTAGACAGAGAGAACATACATTACACTAGTACATACAATACATATACAAGAATACTATAACATAAATGTGAGCCACGGTTTCATGGCATGGCATCACTGTCATGGCTCGTTTTGTATCCAGAGTCTCCTAGAGGGAGAGCGTGAATTTGTGTATAGATATATACCGGATTAACTATCCTACACCTTGTTGTTCGCTATAGTGGGACTAGCAAGTCTACGGGTGCCAAATAGATCTATACTGGATTGACTATCCTACACCTTGTTGTTCGCTACAGTGGGACTTGCAAGTCTACGGGTGCCAAATGTCATTTCTTCTGACGTCTTTCATCGTCGTGTTTTTAGTCGATAGTATGGTGCAATCATATCACATTATACCTTAATTAACAACCGTTTTAAGGTAGTTAGTACATCAGTAGTTACCATAATATAACACTATAGTACTTTATTATTTTCCCTTTGCATTCACATTGTGATCTTCTCACATAAACGGTAATGTAAAAACTATATTTTTGGTTAATGATAGTCACACTTGGGAAAATGTACACTTTTACAAGAAACAAACATACAAAACATTTGATGCCTTGGTAGAAGGTTACATTTAGTAGAAAATATAGGATTTTCTAGGAGATACAAACATTTACTACAAACATTTACAAACTTATACATCAAACACTTACAAGCATTTACATTGAACATTTACAAACATTTTCAGTAAACTTATTCAAACATTGACACTAAATACTTATGAACTCACCAGCTTTAAAGCTAATCAACTCTTTCAAAATAACTTGTATTCTCAGGTCATCAGTAGACAGGTACCGATGCCAGGTTTTGAGAAGATGGAGCTCGCTCAAGACTCATCTCTTATTTTGATTTGCATTTTTGGTGTCTTATGAACTTCACAAAACACACTTGTATTAAATTATATTATTAATGCAATGGATGATGTTGTTTCTTGTTTACTACTTTGCATTGTTATGATATTGTACATGACGTCCTCCGCCCCCGAACGTTTCCGTCGTTCCGGTTTTGGGGTGTGACACAATAGACCATAACCAACCCAAGTCTGAAGCCCATTTGTCAAAAACCCAACAGAGGACGTACGCAGGGCGTACTCCTCTGGTACGCGGGGCATACTCATCCGAGCATTGGCCACCATCGGGGTGGCTAACCCAGTACGTTGGGCGTATCAGATTTACGCTGGGCGTATTGGATGATTTGGCAAACTCTCATTAAGTGCTTAATGGCTTAAGCACTTAAGCCCAAACTTCAGATCCAAAGACCTAACATGCCTAGGATCCATAAAGTCATGAACTTTATCACTTTGGATGTCCAATAAGCTCTAAATGCTTGGTCTTAATCCATTAAGACCTTATTTTTCCATGCATGTGACACATTCAGCTGATGGAACCCCATTATTATCATTCAAGGTCCCCTCAAGAACCTAGAAGGACAGTCATTTTCGTTCAAAGCACAACATGCACCACCTTGTGGTTTTTGGGACAAGAAATAGGTCCTAAAGGTAAAAATGGAGAGATCTAATCAAACAAACATAAAGTTTGGAACTTTATACCTTCTGGAGCTTCTTGTGCACAAGCACTTTAGATCTAGAAGCTTGGCCCCTTCCTTCAACTTTTTGACGCAATGGCTTCCTCCTAAGGCACTCAAGAACACCAAAATGAGCTTAACACACAAAAGGGGAGGCTAGGGTCTGAGAGAGACGAGTTTGATTTGTGGAGGCTGAGGTAAAAGAGGAGTGGGTGCTCATTATGTTGCTTAT